>NW_028227274.1:69717564-70317564 GCF_978045245.1 Mus caroli
TTCTAATAAGTAACTTTTATGAAATGCTATGTTTTGAAAAGGTTATACATTTCCTAATGAAATCTCTATATTTTGGTACCTGGTCAGCCTCTTTAGATTTTAAAGAAAATGTTTTAACTATTTTATAATTTAGCATAATTCTTGCTCTTAGTTTCTCACAAAACCAATAAATGTTTTAGAGGATGATTATATTTTTATTAACATGAAATTTTAAAAACAGCAATGACTGTTTTACAATTTTCTCTTTTCATTTATTGGTGCAGGTATAAGACAATTTTAAGTATTATTATATAAGTAGACGGTAGGCTCTCAATGAGATTGAATATACCCCTTCATATACATCAGATGCCAACAAATGCTTCAGAAATTCATGGTAAGAAACAATAGGAATATATTGTTATTCTCTCAAAAAAGCATGTAGTCATAGGCTATGGACGAATATATTAAACAATAACAACACATGTCAAATACTTCATTATTGCTATAGTCAATTCTCATTAAGACTATTGAAATGCATTCAATTCTCATAACTTCTTTATAGTTGACTAGGCACAAGTCTTGGAGAGTTAAATTAGTCTTCCCCGATTACACAATAATTTGAGCATAGTTCAAACTTAATGACTAACAATTATGGTGTTTTTGTTTGTTTTCTTTTGCTATATTGTTATCTTGGGTTTTTGTTTGTTTGTTTTGGTGTGTGTGTTTATGTGTGTTTGTGGTTTGTTTTTTTTTTATAAAATACTTCATCATTTCACCAAATCAAGTCATCAGGAAACAAACATTTTATGAACAAATGAAAAAGATTTTGCTCGCTATGAACAGGACTCAAGTATTCAGAATTTTAGACATTTTTTCCAAATCTAAATAATTTCTGCTTTCATTTACAGACTGTTGGTCTGGGATGTTGAACAGCCACTTAGATAAGAACTGAAGCTGACTTTCAATTTGTTAGAAAAATTAGGTTTGGCTTTGCGTACTCTATTCCTTGTCCAAAATGAACTCCACTTAAATTATTGTGAGAATCTTGGATGTTAGATTCAATCATAACAGCAGCTGAGGTCTGATTTTGTTAAATCTACTTGTCAAGGATCAACTGACTATCATAAATGGCTCCTAACAAAGTCCATGAAAAAAATTCTATTTCTTGACACAGCACTTGAATTTTTTTCTTCACTCATCAAATACCACATGAACCAAGGTAATTTCCCAGAACAACATATGCTTTTGCTATAGCTGCAAACCCCACTCCTTACAATAACTTATAATTGTTTACTCATATACATTTACATTGTTAGGACATAAGCTTTAATTAAAATAATACCACCAAGGAAATACAAGTTTGTCATTTATAAAAAATAAAAATTTGTTTTAAAGAATATTATTAAGTATTAATATGATAAAAAAAAAATATTAAAACAGGTTGCCTGTTTATCAGGCCCTAAATATTTCTTTTAGGATTCAACATACATTTTTCCTCTCTTGGGGCAATGTAATCTTTGCAAGAATGTTTTTCTATTTACAGACATGTTGGGCATCATAGTATTATGGATTGTTAGTTTCAAAAAACATAAACACTTATGTTTAGTATGACCTAAGAACTTAAATCCAATTATTTATAGCTACATTGTAATACTTTTTTATGACTTATAAGATAAATGTGATTCTCTAATTTTGTTCATATTTTAATTATGTTGCTTAAATACTATGTATAATTTTTTGTAGTTTTTCTAGTTCTGATACATGTATTAAATTCTATGAATTTTATTTTGCCATTTATACAAACAATTTTAGCTTATGAAAACAGGAGAAATAAGCATATTAATAATTTAAATCAAACTGCCATAATAATATTACAACAGATGCTAGAACAAGCTTTAGAAGAAAAAAAAAATCCATTTTCCCAACATGTCAGAACAGAAGCAAAGGATCATGGCTAATGACAAGAGTAATAAACTCATATTTCATATGCAGTCTATCACTGTGTTCTGATTCATAAATATTACTTATGAAGTAAAAGTTGAAGTTGGTGGATTTTTTAGTATGGTCAGGTTATAAAACAAATTTATAGTCTCTTATTATTAAAAAAGAAAATAATTAATGTTAAGTTTGAAGGATACAATGTAGTACATATAATCATATATATGATTATTCCTAATGAGTATACAAATACATATGCTCTTACAAATTTATATTATGCATAAATAAAATTTTAGAGGATATGAATTTAATTTGTTTGATGTGATAAACTTTGTAAAATGAAGAATTTTATCTGTTGTCTATATTTTGTTTCTACAACTCTAACTGAACTATAGTACCTATTGGAAGTCCAACAAATATTCATAGGTTATGATCCATCTTGATGCTTGTCCACACATAACTCAATATTTGCTAAAGAGTGCTGTTTATTTCCAATGTTTGCCAAGCATTGCTATTTCATATTTTAAATTTTATTTATTTATTTATTTATTTATTTATTTATTCACTTATTTTTCAGACAGAATCTAATTAGCTTGTGGTTGTCTTGAAATCATTATGTAGTGCAAGAATGACTTCAAGATCCTCTTCCCCATCTGTCTTAGTCAGGGTTTCCATTGCTGTCAACAGACACCATGACCAAAGTAACTCTTATAGATGACAAGATTTAATTGGGCTAGGTTGCAGGTTCAGAGGTTCAGTCCACTATCATCAAGGTACACAGGAGGTGAGAGTTATACATCTTCATCTGAAAGCCACTAGGAGAAGACTGGCTTCTAGGCAGCTAGGAGGATGGTCTTAAAGCCCATGCCCAAGGCCACATCTCTTAATAGTACTACTTCCTAGACCAAGCATATTCAAATTACCACTTTCCACTTTCTGGCCCCCATAGTCTTGTTCAAACACATGAGTGCTATATTTAGTCATAGCATAATGAAAAAATTACTTGATACAACTTCAAAAGTCAGCATAATTTATACCAGTCTCAACAACATTAAAAGTCCAAAGTTCAAAATCTCTTTTGGGATTCATGTAGTCTCTTAAGTGCAACCCAGTATAAAGCCAAAAATACTGTACCAAAGCAAGACAGAAAACCAGCTGGGCAACTTGAAAACTACATGTCTCTATGTCTGATATCAAAACACTCTTCAGATTTCCAACTCCTTTCATCCTTGTTGACTGCTGCTGGCAGTTCTGTAATTTTGCAACAACAAACTTGTGGGGCTGGTTCCACCCCTTGTTAGCAGCTTTCCTCAGCAGGATATCCCATGGTTCTGACATCTCTAACATGCTGGGTTTATCCAAGGCAAGTTCAACTTTACAGCTTCTTGTTCCAGTGTCTGGGAGCCACACATGATCTTCTGAGCTCCTACAAGGGGCCTGGGTCACTTCTACAGTTCTGCCATCTGTAGGACTCTAGGCTCTGGTTGACCACACTTACTGCTGCTGCTACTCTTGCTTGGATGGTCATCTCATGATAGTGTCATATCCAGAATGATGGGGTCGGTCCTCCACTGCAACTGAGGCTGCAGTTTCATCAATGGCCATCTACAGCCTCTCATAGTGACAAGTTTCAGCTGCTCCTCATGATTCCATACCACCTGAGTGATTCTTACTCATAGCCAAGTACAGTTGGAGCTCAAGCTACAACCTTGCCTATCTCTGGAACACAGCTTCTTGTTCTTTCAAAAAACATTTCCCAGAGGACCTCACCTAAGCAATGCTGATTATTTCTTCTTCTTCTTCTTCTTCTTCTTCTTCTTCTTCTTCTTCTTCTTCTTCTTCTTCTTCTTCTTCTTCTTCTTCTTCTTCTTCTTCTTCTTCTTCCTCTTCTTCCTTCTTTTTCTTCTTTTCTTCTTTTTCTTCTTTCTTCTCCTTCTCCTCCTCTTCCTCCTCCTCTTTCTCCTCCTCCTTCTCCTCCTCCCTCCTTCCTCCCTCCTCCTCCTTCCTCCCTCCTCCTCCTTCCTCCCTCCTCCTCCTTCCTCCCTCTTCCTCCCTCCTCCTCCTCCTCCTCCTCCTCCTCCTCCTCCTCCTCCTCCTCCTCCTCCTCCTCCTCCTCCTCCTCCTTCTTCTTCTTCTTCTTCTTCTTCTTCTTCTTCTTCTTCTTCTTCTTCTTCTTCTTCCCCAGAGACTTACTCTCTCTTTCTTTTTATTGGATATTTTCTTTATTTACATTTCAAATGTTATCCTCTTACCCAGTCCCCAGCCCTGGAAATTCCTTATCACTTTCCCCCTCCTCTAGCTAACCAGCATCAATTGTCACTGTAGTCTCCTTCTCCTCTTGACTATAAAGCTAGGGCCAAATAGCCAAAGCTGTTGAGTTCTGCTGCTTTCTGGGGTTGGAACATGTCCTCCTTGTTATATTACATAATCAATTTATGTTCTAGTGGTCTCCTTTATTGCCTAAGATTGGCTGTATTGCAACTTGCCTTGTAGGTTGATCTTGAACTCAGAGATCTGCATGGCTCTGTCCTCTGAATGCTGGGATCAAAGGTATGTACCACCATACCTGAATTTAAGCTTTTCTCTATTTAAAACTTGTTCTATACAATGTGGCATTGGACTCAGAGATCATCTTGCCTCTGTCTCTTGGGATTAAAGGCTTATTCAAATATGCCTTGACTTAACATAGCTGGATGGGATCTTGACCCTAAGATACCATTCCCTTGATCTGTTATCTCCTTTAACATAGGATTCAGCTCCAATTAACTTGCTGCTCTACCACTATTATTTGAACCATACATTTTATATTTTTCTTTTCTCAAGCTTTCTCCTTTTCATTAAAACATTCTTCATAAGACTAAACCATGTAGCAAAGTCTCTGTTGGGCTTTTTTTGAGACTTCTGCTGTCAACACAATTAATATAAATCATTTTATTTTAGCCTTAGGCATACTCTTCAGACAAGGGTAAAAAGCAGTCACTTCCTTCACCAAAATACCATAAAAACAATCTGTAGGCCACATACTGAAATTATTCTCCATTGAAACCTCTTGGGCCAAGTCTGCACAGATTAAGTCACTCTCAGCAATAAATTCTTCCATATTCCTACTAGGGTGGCCTGTTAAGCCCCATTTAAAGCATTCCATCACTTTCTAAATCCAATGTCCCAAATTCTACATTTCTCCTATGGAGAAAACATGATCAGACCTATTGCAGTAATATTCCAGTCCCTGGTACCAGCTTCTGTCTTCGTTAATGTTTCCATTGCTGTGAACAGACACCATGACCAAGGCAGCTCTTATAAATGACAAAATTTAGTTAGTGTTGGCTTACAAGTTCAGAGATTCAGTCCAATATCATCAAGGTAGGAACATGGCAGTGTCTAGGCATGTGCAGTGCAGGAGCAGCTGAGAGTTTTGCATGTTCTTCTGAAGGCACCCAGGAAGAGACTGACCCTTCAGCACTGAGTGAACCTTTAGCACTAGGAGCCCTCAAAACCTACCTACACAGTGACAACTTCCTCCCACAAGGCCACACCTACTTCAACAAGGCCACTCCTTGGGCAGAGTGTAATCAAACAGCCACATTATCCTCCTGTTTTCAAAGTGTTAAGATTCTAGGCATTGGTCTCTACACAGTGCTAAGTTTCAAAGGCATGATTTGTTCTGTGACTGTGAGACAAGCATTCTAGCTACTTAGCTACAGCTTCAGGACTTTGTTATGTCTCATATTGGCTATGGAATTTTAGATGAGATCCCCATCCTTTCACTTATATAATAATGCTTATGATGCTTCATTTTGATTGTCAACTTGTTTGGATTAAGAAACAATTAGGGCACTGCACTAATGGGAGATGCCTTTGCTTGTGATGGGATTTTCATGGACTGGACCACAGACTGCACGAAAGTGGGAAAAGAAGGAACCACAATGAACACAGCATGCACCACCATCTGCTTCCTGGGCAAGGACAGAACATCACCAGATACTTCACACTTTTACCCCCATGTGTCATTCTTTAATACTATAAGTACTAAAACCATCAGCCCAGATTCACTAGTCCTCACTAAGTTGCTTCATGACAGGTATTAGTGCACAGAAAATGGAAAAATTAATAAATGTTGTTTTCCTTTTCCTTGACTTTTTTCTTGTTTCATGCTCAAAATTCATTGTCTTCATACAATCTGAACTTAAATAAGATTCCTAACACAAAGCTAAAATAAATCAGAAATATACCTTCCCTTATGATATGTAGGCTTATTTGGTATGTGTATATTTGATTGTGTCAATGACTCATACCTACCAAGCATCTGCTGACATGAAAGGTATAGGTTTTCAGGGATTGATGCTCAGACTTTTGGGGAATGAGCTGTCTACTCATTTCTCTACTGTTCTTGTTTTCTACAGCATATAATAGCTCATATATTCTCCACTGTTCTTTGTTTTCTCCAAATTTTTTCAATTTAGTAAGAATCACATTTTCCTATTTAGTAATTCTTTTAAGGGATATTTTTTAATGAAATTATTCTTCTTTTAAAAATATGTATTTATTTTATGCATATGTAGATGCTCTCTTCCCGTACACCTGCATGCCAGGAGAGAGTATCAGATTCCAGTATAGATGGTTTTGAGCCTCTATGTGGTTGCTGGGAATTGAAATCAGGATCACCAGGAGAGCAGACAACGCTTTCAATTGCTGAGCCATCACTCTAGCCCATAAATGATTCTTAAGTAAATATCACAGTTTTAATATTCAGCATCTCATTTTTCTAACCTTGAATGTATGCTCCTTCTCTATCTATGCCCTCAGATATTGTCACATATTATGCTAGTTCCAAAGCACTTAGTTGCCTTGGTTCATCATATTTCCAATGAAATGAATACCCAGTGAGTCTCTCTTCATGATAATAGGAGAAATTACCTATTTCCTTGAAGCAGGAAGTTAGAGTAGGTCCCAGATATCTCCCCAATTTTTCTACATCACTGTCATACTTTTAGGAATCTCTGAACTATTATTATTATGTTATCCAGGCAACTCCACTTTGTCGGGAAAAATTAATATAAATCACATCACCATTAATGGTGTATGGCAATCTACAGACTCAACTTTCTGAAGGTTACCTCCTGAATTTTATCAAAATAATTCCACCATTTTTTTAACATAAGGCATGCACCTAAGAACTTTGGTGAATTCTAACGTTCTTGGATTTCTTAAGCAGAAAATCTAAAGCACAAAATAAATATTTTAGAACTTCCCAGCTGTCAGTAATAGCAATGTGATTTCCAGGAAACCTTTTAGGAACAGTGCAGTTTGGATTTATAATTACTTTAACAAAACATCCCAATTAAATGGGCAACCCATGAGGATTATAGCAGCTCTCCAAGTCACTGCTCATTTCCACAGATTAAACCAACTAGTGAAAGAAAGAAAAGCATCAGAATACAAGAAAGGAAGAAGGAATGACTGTAAAGTCTGGAAATGCCTCTGCTTAGGGACTCAAAACTCAGAGTCATGGTCAGGAATGCATCTCTTTGGGAGTCTCTAGGAGACTTGGGAGTGGAGATGGTTACATAGCAGGTATTTGCCAAGAGTGCTAATGGCTTCCACTCCTTTCACTATGTAAACCAGACTTTCTATTTTACATGTTTTTCAAAATGACTGTTTCCCAGATCAAAGCAATTCAATGTCTTTTCAATGTCTTCCTCCTCCTCCTTCTCCTTTTCCTTCTTCTTCTCCTTCTTCCTCCTCCTCCTCCTCCTCCTTCTTCTTCCTTCGAATAATTTCCACTCAAAGCTTCCCAACATTAGCTCTGAAAGCTGGGGTAGAAGTCATTTTCATGTGATTTTATAATTTAACAATTTACATTAATTATTGAAAATGAGATAAATATTTTAAAAAAGTATACTTTACTTAAATGTTTATAAAATTATGTATGCGTGAACATGAGTGGGTGTATTGTGTATGTGCATGTTTGAGTGGATACTGGATACTGTTCTGGTGACTATCAAGTTGGTCCATTCATTGATAGAATTATTTATATTAAGGGTTAGACATTTATATTTGAATGATGCAATGAAAAGAAAATCAGAAGTCAGCTCTAATTTATTTTTAGGTCTTAACAAAAAATCATCTTGGATCAATAAAATGAGAAGCCTTTAAGACCAATATATCTAACATTTTATAGTTAACAAAACACTGACCCATAGAGAAATCAGAGCTTGCCTACTTTCTTATAACTAAAATTTCTAAACACTGTTCATTTGCATTATGCTTCAAACAATCTGATAAATGTTTGTAACATCATTGGATCAAGAAGTACCAGTTTTTCCAGCATCCTTTTCTTCCCTCCCTCCCTTCCTTCCTTCCTTCCTTCCTTCCTTCCTTCCTTCCTTCCTTCCTTCCTTCCTTCCTTCCTTCCTCTCTCTCTCTCTCTCTCTCTCTCTCTCTCTCTCTCTCTCTCTCTCTCTCTCTCTCTCTTTCCTTATTTTTTTCTAGAATTGTTTCAGCAATAATCAAGAAGAAAACAAAGAAAAAATTTGAACTCTGTTAGGGTAAGGGACGGCAGAAATACTCTTTCACAGAGATGGAAAAACAGTTTGGTGGTTAAAAGAACTTTGTAACTTTGCAGAGGACTCTGCTTTGCTTCTCAACACCCATATTGTACCACAAACACCTGTGCCTCTACTTCCAGGGCACCAGATGCCCTCTGAAGGCCTCCGCAGGGACCAGACATGTAGTACACACATATATATCATGCATGTTGGCAAACTCCCAAACACAGAAAATAAAAATAATCCTTTAAATGTCTAACAATCCACATAAATGAGTATAATTTTTTAGGACCAGTTATGGTTACAAGAATATTTTTTAAAAGGCATGATTTAAAATATTATTTGAGAGCCTTTCTGTTTAATCATACTTGTCAAAACACCCTCTCCTTAAAATACCGTTTCTGGTTCTACTCATTTTAATGAAATAGTTTCCAGCCAGTGCACAGATTATCTATGCATCAGTAGAGCCTTTCTTACCAATTTCTTGTTTGTGCTCCCCATGACTCAACACACTAGAGGTTCTTAATTACATTTCCTAATGCTCCCATGAGAAGTGAAATAAGCCAAATGTAAGGAGGAATATTGCATGGAGAAGAGAGACCAACTTAGAGGTAGAATGTGGAAAACTCAATAACCATACGCCTTTAATATGACTCTGCTCATGAGAACGACATTCAGATTAATGCTTATGCCTGAAGTATGAAGTGGATTATATGGAGAAGACACAAGTATGAAAGAAGGCATGTAATTGAGGAAAGGTTGTGCTTCATCCAAGAAGCTGTGATTTTCTACATTGGACCCACTTGAAATTTGATTCACTTGCAGTCAGGGAAAGAGCGTATAAGTCAAGTGCAGAGGCCTTTCCTTTCTGGATATTTTATAGGACCTCTTGTACCTCTGCTCCATTTATTTTCACTCCTTCCAGTAAGAGATATGGCCTCTGGGTTGGGGTAAATGATATGATCTCACTTCTTAGAGTCGTTCTCCTTGAATCACCAGAGCTCATAAATTTCCACCTACATCTACAGTTGTGGGGTCAGTGGAGACTTCGCACTGAGCACTGGGCAAGGATTCACAGAAATGGGCCTTGAGTGCAAGCTTTGAGGTCCTAGCTGACCTCATCAATTTAGTTAATTTTAGGTTGCTATAATTCTTTGAACTCAAATGAAGAATATTTACTTCATGAACATGGATGAGAGGATTCAAAAAAGAACAGTACAAAACTTTGAATACTCTTCCTGATAGAAAACAGAAAAATTAACCCTGCTTGTAACCTACAATTATGGAAATAAAGCAGAAGATAGCACTCAAAATTATAAGTCCAATTGCTCTGATTTCTTGGCAAATGCTGTACTAGTTTTAGGACATCAGATTTCCTTTATGGCAGAAGATTGCTGTCTGATATACCCACATGGCTGCTCCTCATTTTTTTTAATAGTCTGGACTACATTTTTACCTAATCTGAGAGATTTTTTTCCCGTAGGAAGTGATATACCATAGTCCTTTATTTTTTTTGTCTATAATTCTTTCTTTTTCTTTTCTAAAAATTATTTTTATTAACTTAAATGATGTGTCTGTTTATATATGTGAGTGGCTATGTGAGAATGAATGGATGTGCTATTAAAGGCAGAAGTGTTGGATGCTTCTGGAGCTGGAGTTTTAGGTGACTGTGTGTAATGTCGGTGATGGGGTATAGAGTCTCTGTAAGAGCTGCATATAATCTAATGGTTTACCATCACTTCACCCTGTTTATTATATATATATATATATATATATTATATATATATTACTAACCATGTCTAGCTGAATAAAATGCTCTCCTTTGAGAGCAGGCATTTTATTGTTTTGCCAGAAAAAAAAGAACTATTCTAACACAATGATACGTATAAACTATTCCCATACCTATTAATGAGATATGTACCCTGTGAAATTGGGCTCTGTGACAATTACATAACACTAGTCAATAGTTTATTACGGTTATTGATGTGCAAACGTCTAGTGTTGGCCTAATCAATGTTAGTGTTCAGCAAGTACATTTTAGTACTTCAGTGCCATCTTTTCAAAATATAATTATTACTGTAATACTCCTTTACAAATTAATGATGATTTTAGTATAAATAAGATTAATTTAAAGAAAAATCTTCATATTTTAAAATTTCAAAACATTCAAAATCTGGTCAAAACAGTGTCGTTAACTTGTGTACAAACTTAATAATGTGTCTCAGCCTTAATTATTGTTTATATTCTGTGCTGCAACATTATGTTGCTTATGCTCTAGTAAACCCTGCATTTGTTCACTCTCTGCCCCTTATACTCAATTACTAATACCCACTTTATAGGAAATTATCATTAGTCTTTCAGTACTAGTTTTCTTTTTGCTGGTGATGCTTTTGCTAAATGGTCTCCATCTGTCGACTATGCTAGCCTCTAACTCACTCTCTTCCTGAGTTATCCTGCCAAAGAATGTATTTATACTCAGTCATCAAGATGACAAGCTTTAAGTCTCAGTTCTAATGTAAAACTCTCATTTCTCATTTATGCACCTATAAGCGTTGGCTTTTGGGATACTATAAAATTCAACCTGATTTACTCTTTCCTAATGGTTATCTACAATGTAGCCTTTTAGGTCTCTGTTATACTTTGAACAAGAAGGAAAAATAAATATGTCTTCTTCTACAGTATTTGATCCTCAGAGCAGCACACCAGGTTTTTTTGGAGCATGTTATTGTAAATGAGTCTTTCAATGGATATTTTGGTCTGTAGTTGAAATGGCACCCAGATGCTGTGTGTGTGTGTGTGTGTGTGTGTCTGTGTGTGAGTGTGTGTGTGTGTGTGTGCACGCACACGTGCATGTGCATGTGAAGATGTGTGCGTGTTTGATTCTCAGCTATTTGGAGAGATTGTAGGAGTTTTATTTCTTAGAGTCATGTAGGAGGAATTGAATCACAAGGGTAGATCCTGAGTCTTCATCCTGCTTGTGTTGTGCTGCCTGACTGCTGTTGCAATGTTGCCAGCTCTTCTGCACCTTCTCTCGTGCTAATGTTTCCATAAGAGCTTAGAACTGTAAGAGAGAACAGGTCCCTTCTGCTTTAAGTAGGTCCTTTCTGGGCTCCATTTGAGGACTATGCTCACTCTCCTCATGAGTTAGCCTGCCGAGGTCAAGGTAATAAGAAAATGAAACTATACAGTCGGTCTATCACCATTGTGGAAAAATCATCTGCCCATTTTTTTTATGACACCACAATTGTTTTAATTAAATCAAATCTGAACCATAAGCAGAACAATGGCTTATTTTAGAACGAAAAGACAGAAATGATAGGTAAGAGAGTAGAAAAGAGTTCAAGTACCTAAGAGAAAATATTTGAGTTTATTGGAAAAAAGTACATTAAGAACATTCTTATTCTCCACGGGAAGGAAAAAAGAGGAGGAACGAAAAAAGGTATATCATTTTATCCTTTATTTTTCCTCAGATAATTGTATGTCGAACTGTTAGTACGAACTAACAGTTTCTCATGGATCATTATTGTTTGATAAAATTTTCAACACATAGCTGGAGTTTAATTTTAATTCAATTTTTCCTGGTCTTAGTTTTGAATGCCTAACAGATTTTCATTCCTTATTTAGTTTTATTTTAATCTACATTATGTGAGGCATCTATGTATTTTATGACTCGAGCTTTATTTCTCATTCCCTTTACTCAGTTTTCTTAAATTTAGTCAAGAACAATTTCTCACCTGATTTTTTTATGGTTCAGGCTTGTACTTACACAAATTTTATATAAACCCTTAACATATAATCACACATCAAACGGTGTCAAATATAAATGCTAGTAGAGGCAATTAAATATTCAAATTATGCAAAAATGCCACTTATGATGAGACCCATCATGAATGTACAGTCATGGCCATGAGACTATTTTTAGGCATTATTCTGGAATGTTCAGGAATGTATTTTGTATGGTTGTGCATCTGAAGATAGTGGTAAAACAAATACTTTTTTTTAGAAATGAAGTTTATTAAATATTCTTAGAAGACCAATGAAACTGAGGTTACTAAGAACTAGAGAACTGAGGTCTTACCATCTAAATCATTCTCTGGGGTCTCCGCTGTGTACCAGTTGGAAGGTGGTCCAGTACCATTGACTGTCATGGCCGACACTTGGAAACTGTACTGACTGCCTTTCTCCAATCCTATGAAAAAAAAATTTCCACCAGAAAAAAAAATTACCAAACAGCAAGCATTTCCAGATGGGTTTCCAAAGCTTTAGAAAATTATGACTATAATTGTTATGATTTAAATATTGTGATTGTTTTGATAAGTATTGTTATTTTGATTACAAGAGGAGAAATAGCATAGCAGGAACTGAAATTATACCTCATAAATTTTAAATTTTTGTGCATTTTTTTCAGTTTATAAAAATGTATCGTTGAAAAGAGCCTCAGGGTAAATGCAGAATATAAAATATGAATGATGAAGAAATAATCAAAAATAGCAAGAGTCATTTTCCTCACTGTTCTGAGGAGCCCTGCCTATAAATCACAAACAGTCAACTTAAAAATTTATGCTCCATCATTCATTCAAGGTCAGTGATTATGTTCACAGGAGGGCAAGGAAGAAGAAACCAGAGCAAGTGAATTTTAGTAGAAAATAAACACACTTTCATTTTTTAAAATTCTTCTCTCATATATTACATCCCAACCAGAGCTTCACCTCCCTTTCCTCTCCCCAGTATCTCTTCTTACCTTCACTCTCTCCCAGATCCACTTCCCACCATATTACTTCCCTCAGAGAAAAAAGCAGGCCATCCCCCGCCCCCCAGACACATCAACCAAACAGAGCATAACAAACTACCATAAGAGCATGCAGATGCCATTACATCAAGGCTGGACAAGGCCAACCAATAAGAGGAAAAGAACCACAATAGTAGACAAATGTCAGTGAAACACCCGATCCCATTGTTATGATGCCTACAAGACCATCAAGGTACTCATGCATAACCTGTATGATTGGAACCTACATCAGATTCCTATAGGCTTGCTTTTCTTTACATGACTCTATGAGTCCCAGTCAGTTGAATCTGTGGCCTGCGATTTTGTAGCCACCCTTCCAGTATATTTTACTACAGGTCCCACTGTAGAGAAAATGTGGCCAATCTCAATAACTATTTGGGTGCATTATATTATATTGTATTATATATTATATTATATTCCAGCCACAGTACTGTCATGGAAGATTATTTTAGAAATAACAGAAATATAATTTCTTTTACAATTACAAGAGACATAAAGATGAAATTAAATCATGAAACATTTGCCATCATCCATGAATTAATGTTCTTGTGGCAATAGGATTAGTCACTTCAAGAATAAGTTCCTGATATGAATGGTGAATTTGGCCCAATTTTTTTTTTGTAAATTTGCTTGCATTTTCATATTCCTGCGTGGGATAACTTTCACCATGTACTGGTACCATGCTGCCAGGGTTCAGAATCAGCTATGCTTGTTTATTAAGCACCCAGTTAGTACAATCCCACTATAATAGTAGAGATGTATAAAATATATTCTACACACATAAAAAATGTCATAGTGAAACTCAGTATTTTGTCAGGTTCCTATTTGTTAATACTTTTTAAAGAAACATGGGTCATTGTTAAGAAAATGAAAACTCAATGTAAATTGCCTAGTTTTTTTTTATCTCAATTAGTTAAAAATCTCTTATAGATATTAGAATGCTGCCTGATTTGTTTTCTATTTTTCCTCTTTGATATTATAATACAATGCCACTATTTCATATGAAATGTTAAGTAAAATGGATTACTTTGGGATGATGCTTATATTATTTGATCATTGTATAGATTAACCAAAAAATGGCCAAGATAGTTTCTGAATTCCTCCTCATAGGGGATAGTGTCAATCAGATGATATTTAAGAACTGATATTTCAAAGCTTACATGTAAGCTACACATATGGAGAAATCTATTTGCTAAATTAGTCCACACAAACGTTTGGTAGAGATCTTGTTTTCTACAGAGACTTCTGCTTTTACAAATTGGATAAGCACTGTACCTGAATTGCTATTGGTGACTTATCATTGCTAGCACTGATATGTTCACTATGTACCCATAAACTATACTACAGTGCTTGGTACTTTGACTATTTTTATGTAATCACCCCTTGACAAATCCACTAACACTGTATGTACACAACAATAATTAATGCAAATGAAATATTAGATTAAAATAGAACATTCGACACCATCATGGGTACTCTAAGACCTTCGGGAACATGAGAATTTTATCACCCCTCAAGAAAACTTATAATCATTTGATTTTGCTACTCACTCATAAACATTACTGTTGATTTTTAAGAAGAGGTATTGCAGTGGTTTCCAAAGAAATTTTAGGGTCAATAAGGAGAGTGTTCCAGGAAGCCATGTTTACCCAATCATGGAAAGTAATGGCTTTTGTAGAGGTCTTTTCTGAGACTGAGTTGAAATTCACCAAAAGTATAGTTTCCCGTGTTAGGGAGAAATTTTACCACCCTTTTGCTCACAATGCATAAGCAAGCAGTGGTATTAATCTTCTGTGCAACAACTCCTCTCCAAGGCCATCATCTGTGACCACTCGCCCTCTGTGCCACCTGGGTGGACTATGGTCTCCACTGATTTGGAGCACTAATCAAATGTTTCCAGACACAGATCTTGTGGATGGTGCCTTGTTCCCTATGTAGTCTTAAGTTATGGATATTGTTTAAACAATCACACCAGGAGAGGTCTTAAGATCAGACTTTGGGTTTCTCTGAAACAGAATTTCTACACTTGGATATAAAGTTCTGCTTCAGAGATCCACGTTTCATTATAATTATCTCAGACCACTCTTCATGAAATGTAGCTCTGTTAATAAAAACAAAAACAAACAAACAAACAAAAAAAAAAAAAAACTAAAAACAACAACAAAACCCAGAAAACAAAAAAGAAGGGTATGGGCATCGTGCATCATGGAAGTTCTACAATGTTGGGTACCATGGTGAAGCTCAGCTCAGTCCTCTGTATGTCTGTGAGTCTGTGTAGGAGTCCAAAGGCTTTTAAGAATTAAAATCATTCTGAAGTAAGCATTGCATTATCTATCGTGAGTCAAAAAATTCTATCATTAAACAGAGAATCCCTGAGTAGTGTTACTCTTCAAACATGGAGCCTTTAACCATTATAATTTCTCTCTTTGATTTCTAATTTTATACACCATATGGTGAAAGATGGTATATCTTATTCAAGCAGCATGATTTCTCTCATGCTATCCTTGTTAGAAAATTGCTATGCTGTTCCCAGTTTTCAGCCCATAAAATACCGATGCATGTTTATCATTATCTTTAGTCTATATTGGCCATGAAATATGAGAACTCTCTTAAATCCATTGTCAAACAACCTTTCCAGAAGATCACTCAAAAATTAAAAACATCACTTTCAAATTTAGTTCATATGGGTTTCCACAAGACTGGTGACTGCAATTTGACGTCCTTGTTAGAACTATGAATTACCTTGTTATTGCAGATGTCTCATTATCATAGTAAAAAAAAAATAGAACACAACAAAAACACCTGTCTAACAAATACAGCTTTGTAAATAAAAAAACGCATTTCTACCCTTCAATTATACCATACAAAATGAAAGCATTAAAGCATTTCCAGTTTTCTCACATCCAAATCAATACATCTATATATGTTCCAGGCATGGAAAACATGGGGTCAAATCCTGCACATTTTACAACACTGTGGACTTATATTGAAAATCAATGACTTTACTTACTAACAATAAGGATACCAGATTCTAGATATGTTATGGGGGAAAGCCTAAACCACAGTAAATCTTTAAGTGAACAGTACTTGCTGGCTCCTTGATGCTTTTGAAAGCATGGTCAAATTGTCTAGAAAAGTAACAGGTGATCCTGAGTATGAGCCATGGGATACGGAAAAGAAAGGCAAAAGCTCTTTCAAACAGGCTTTGCTGATGGTTTTTATTACTTCTGTTCAAGCCCAAAGTGAAGGATGCATGACATTTCTGAGGCTAACAGCAGATGTGATTACAAATTTTTTTGCTTGTATCATGTTTAAATTCTTGAAAGTATTTTACTTATTTTTTGCCACAAAGATGTAATGGTGGGAATAAAAGCTACATTTTTAAATCCAGATTCTTTCAAACCTTTAAAGAGGCAAATCGTTTTAAACCATTCTGAAAAATAAACTATTTAATTCATATTATGTCTTTTCATTGGGCAGTGGGGTAGTAAGCTGGATTAGTGATGGGTCAGATGCATTTATAATTCTACCCGGTTCAGAGAAATAAAAATGTAGAGATGAATTATTTATCTTTGAGTACATGTTATTGGAGGGTGCAATTTAAAGTGATTGGGCTAGAGGGAAAAATAACACAGATTGTAATGGCTTGAATGGTGTCTTCCCCAAATTTGTACATAGCATGAGTATCAGCATTCAACAACGCTTGCAGACATATCCTTTAGACATAATGAAATCATTCTGGATTTAAGAGAGCACAATACAACTGAATGATATGTAAATCTTTAATGTGTAACTTATTACTTTTTTATACCACATAACTTTCAATAAATAAGATATGACCAATTTTTTTTAAAAAATCTATTAACTAAAGTTATTTATAATTAAAAAATATTTTCTAGGAAAGTAATATTCTAAGGTAAATTATTTTTTGATTAAAAGTATTGCAAGAATGGAATTATACATTAGAATTAAGTCCTAAAATTTGGAAAACTGGCTCTGTATTTTACCTCTGTGGGAAAAAATTGAATTCACAACACACATATGCTTATGTGCATGTGCATATAATACATAAACAGTGCTTCCCATGACATTCTAGGGTGTTATGCAGAGAATGGAAGTTCTTGTTACTCGTGTGCTTCCTGAATATACTGCCACTTTCTTTTATCATTGTCACTACAACGAAAGAAAAATAATCACTAATTTAACATCTGTTTCTCCATTTGTAAACAAGATTGAACATTTAACCATGTGTATTGGCAATTTAGAGTGTTTAAAATTGAATTTCCAGTTCTTAGTGTCTCTGGTCTATGCCTATCCATTATTTTATAATCAGAGTTTATTTAATATATGTCAATGTTTTATGTGACAAAAAAAAATCTATTGACAAGAAAGTATCAAGGACCCAACCCTCTGTATTCTATAAAAAGGCAAAATGAAATGTCTTCATGCCTCTTTATGCCTATTATTAATTCTAGACATATTAAAATATCTTCAGTAAGATTTTTCAAAACTGTGATTATTCTCAAAGTAGCCACATGTCATATTATGATCCACAAGCTTTATCAAGCATATACGTTCTTTAACATCAGTAATTTTTATCGTTCATGTTACTTCTTCATGGTTGAGGAAAATATATCATAGGCTTGACTTTTTAAAATCTTTGTAAATAGTGTGTTGGACGTTATATCTGGCTTTTAAATTCAACAGTACTCAACTAGGATTTTGTCTAGTTATTAAAACAGGCAGTATTATATTCCATAATCAAAATTGGAAACATTCTCACAATTACGATATGATTGTACAGACAATATTTTCATGTGAACAAGCTATGTTATTCTGAAATCAAAGATTATTGGCTAAGGAAAAGACAAACTCTGTGTGTGTGTTTATGTGTGTGCTATGATTTTAAATAACATTTGCTGCATAACTGGTCTAGAGGAAAAATAAGTGGTTAATCTCCCCTTTGGCAGTGATAGCTTATTCACTAGACATAGGTAGATTTAAATAGAAAATCAATAATTATACTTACTACAAAACTACATTTTAGTTTACTTCTAATCGCACAATCACATGCTGCGCTGCTGTAATGGCATACCATTGTCAGCTCAACTTGCCTTAGAATCATACAGGAGTTCTTCTTCTGAGAATATCTTTGCAGCACTTCCAGAAAAGATTAACTGAGGTGCAAAGAGCCATGCTGGATACAGGTGGTGCCCTCCTATTGGTTGGAGTCTCAGACCAAAAGAGCTGAACACTAACATCCATCTGTCTCGGCTCCCTGAATGTTAACACACTACAACGATTACCTCATGTTTCTTCTATCATAATTTCTCATCCGTGATGGGCTCTACTTTAAAAATGAGAGCTGGAATAAGTTCTTATTTCCTTACATTACTTTTGTCAAGTATGATGACTCAGCATTGAGAAAAGTAACTGATACAGAAAATGGTCCCTATTTGTTGGCAGACCATGCGATAAGACTAATCACATGGCATGTGGGCATCTGGAATTGGTTTGTGGGACAACATAGAACTTAGAGCTGAAGAGTAGAGAGCCTTTTAATATTATAAGTCAAGCAATTCTGGAAAGAAGGTGCAAAAATCATATTCTCCATTAAGACTGTTCTGCCAGTAGAGAAGCTGAAGTCTATGCTTATGAGGTTTCCGAGGTAAACAAAGAGTCTACTGAAAGCTCAACTAGATGTCTTTCATATTATGTTATACCCCAAATCTGGCTGCTTTCTACCCATTTCCTGTATAAATAATGAGGCCAAATTTAAAGATAATAGAATAAATAGTTTATTATGTCAAGAGGGTACAAACTCTATGCTGCATCTTGGTGAGAGACAGTCAGAGAGAGAGACAGAGAGACAGAGAGGGAGACACAGAGAGGGATAGAGAGACGCAGAAAGAGACAGAGACAGAGACAAGCAGACAGACACAGAGACATAATCAGAGTCAGTGGGAATATAAACATGTGTATTTTCATGAGTCAAATTTTATGCAAAAATTTAAAGTTGCAGTCAAACCTGGTTGGAAATGGAAGCTGTAATTGCTAATGAGACTGATGCCACCAGAGAGAAACCTACTATTATGCACTTGGAAAACACTAAAGATATCCTGAAGGCAAATCATCAGGGGTTCCAAGTTGTAAAATTGAAAGTTCAATAGAAAAGAGAGCATGAATTGGCTATTGTGCTAAAGGGTTTCCTTGATCAAAACATCCACCGAAGGGAGTTCAGTTGCCACAGTACACAGCTACCATGATAGCTGTGACAGATGGCATTCAGAACAGATCTGTAGCTAGTAGCAGGCAGCATTCTCTATGTACTGCTGGTTTTCCAGGTATACAAAATGAAAGAGAGAATAAGTGTATCATGGAGGTTAGAAAACCTAGGTCCTAGAAAGTTACTGAGATGACCTGTGGCAGGCAGAGATAGATTCTGTGGGGGAAATCTTGGACTGTAAGTGGAATCCATTGCATTAAGCTGTGGAGGGGAAAACCAAAGCAATAGAGAGCTGGGATGTTGTTTATGCCAGAGACATTAATGGTGTGGAAAGCTGAGGTAAGGAATAAATAGAATGAGCAAAGGAGGAGTATCTTATGCTTGCAGCTTGTAGAGGAGTTAGATGTGTGGGGCTACACAAGCATGATGGAGACTAATGATGTCTCTAGGAGTTCTAGATGCTGGCCATGGAGCTGAAGAATTTGGTGGTTGTCTTTCTCTGCTTGATCTTGCTTGAAGTTGATCTTTTTTTATTATATGCCACAAATTCTTTCTTATAACAGAAATACTTATTCTTTCTTTATTTTTTATTTTTATTTTTTACTCCAGATTTTATTCCCCTCCAGGTCTACCCTCTGACTGTTTCACATCCCATACCTCCTCCCCTCCCCTTGTCTCCTTTATAATCATGTAGAAGTACATTTTTATTCACTAAAAGATGAAGGCTATTTATTGAAGGTTTACTCATGTTTCCTTAAAACACAATAGATAATTTCATTTTCCCATAATATGTGTTTAAAAATTCCACTGGCCAATTAGAAACATGTTACTACTACACACACGCACACACACACACACAAACACAATCTGAAAAAGAGAAGGAGAGAATATCCTATTTATGAAAGGGTAGAATAGAAAGTTGGACATCCAGGAGGAGAAAAGGTCTGAGATCGAGCCAGGTAAGAGCTTTGCCTAGGGAAATGTGAAAAGAGAGACACATAGTACATGAGCACAGGTAATCAGCCACATGGAAGAATGTAGATTAAAATAAGTGGGATAAATTTAAGTTATGCTCTAATAAGATAAAGCCTAGCTATGTGGCCAAAACATTTATAATATATTTTGAATCTGAGTCTTATTTCTGTTGGGAGGAAGAACCATGTATAACTTCTAAAGCAAGAGACAGACAGAGAAACTGAGACACAGACAGACAGCAGACAGACAGACAGACAGACAGATAGATAGATAGATAGACAGATAGAAAAAAAGAGACAGGGGACCTCACTGCATCATTGTCATTTTTTTTTTAAATAAATAGGACAGAGGACAAATATTGCTTGACTCATTATTTAACTTGACACAATATTCCACAGGATAAAATACCTAATATACAAAAAAATTTGAGTAAAGATGGTATTTGGAAGTGAAGTTTAAACTACATGATAATAGTTTGTTAATTATTATTTACATGGATAAAATCATGGATAAGATTGCTTTGTGTCTTAGAAGAGACTTTGAACAATGTTAGCATCATAAACATATTGATGATATTCATAAAGGAACTAAATTTATTTTTTATTATAAGATGTTTATAGGATTTTGGATGTCAAGTATGAAACATTATAGTTTTAAAAATTATGCATTTAGATGTCACTGTGACAAGTAATGGCCATTGTGTGTATTTATCAGGGTATTTGTGCATAGATGTGCCTGTCCATGTGCATGGTGTATTTGTGTATGTTTAGACCTGAGGTTTACCACAGGTATCTTCCTCTATTGATCTTTAATTTTCTTCTTGCCTTCTTTTTCTTTTATTTTTTAGAAAGAATCTCTCATGTAAACTAGAACTCATTAATTGACTCTGCTGGCTAGCTAATGAGCTCCAGAGGTTTGCTTGACTCTGTTTTCTCTACATGCCCTAGTGCTTGGGTTACAGTTGCTATGCTACCACACCTGGCCGGATGTTTTTTTTATATGAGAGCTGCTCTTCCAATCTAGGATTATTGGACTTGTATACCAAACACTTAACTTACTGAGCCAGAATTGACTTTGGATAATTAATCTTTGGGTGTTAACTTGACAGGCACTGGAACCATTCAGAAGGCAAATGGCTGGGGAGGTCTTTGAATGAATTGCCAGGCAGGAAGGCAGTCCCACTATGAATGTGAGTGATTCCTTTACAAGGTCTAGATCCCCAGATAAGAAAAATCAGAATATTAGTAGATTACCAGCATAGAGAAATTACGTCCTTCTGATTGCAGACACATGTGAGCCTCACCCTCATGCACCATGCCGTCATGATAGGATGCACTACACTCTTTGAAAACAAACCCAAAGAAGTCTTAAGTCATTTCTGTCAAGCACTTTGTCACAGCATAGAGAAAACTAATGAATGCAAGTGCCATCTCTAGTTTGCTCAGCATCTACTCTGCATCACTGTGGTGAACCATCACACTATGCTTGTTCTCAAGGCTGTAGACATGTTTCAAACTAGTTCTAGGTCGATAAAACTCAAAGCCTTGCTACCACCATTGTATAAAGTGGTGATGAAAAGGGAGACAGTCCTGTTGGCACACTCTAAAAGCTCTGGTTTGCAGGGACTTGCCTTGAGCGATACAACAGAGTCAATCACTTGCCCAGTGACAGACAAGGGAGGCTGTGCACCCTCTTGCATGTCGTCATTTGATACGACCTCGCAGAGTCACGCCATGAAGTATTCCAAGCTTTGCATTTATTCTTAAATCATGGCCACCCAAATCAATAATGCGTCACTATTTTATAAAAGGAAAATATCGCCCTGACCCACTTCCCAAGTTCACTCGTTCGTGTCTCCTTGAGCATAAATCTTCACTGAGATAAGCTTAGAAGACTTCTCTTAGTCTGCCCTCTAGGAACTTAGACGAACATACACTAAGGTTGCAAAACTATAAGAAAAATACATTATTTTTTCAGGTTACCAAATCAGAAAATTGTATTTATGAAAATTGGATCCAGGTTTGGGAATATTCATGAATATCAATTAGTGACTACTAACCTCCTATGAATCCCACTAATATTTCTACCAAAGCAGGCTTATGCATTTACAGAAACCACACCATTCCCCCTCTTCTTGTTCATTTCCACCGCATCCTGACATTTGTGGTGAGGAGGGGGGACCACAGAGGGGGGGCATTTCATTAGAAGCCTTTTAAAAGTTGTTAACTAGAAAGTTAAAAGTTATTAGGCAGTAAGAGTTTTCTGAGTCAGCGGTTCTGAGAAGTGACATAGGTAAAAGTTCTATGATACACTGACTGAGATGATGATGCAGAGGGAAATGGATAGTGAAAGCATTACAGGGCATATAAAGTTAAAAATATAAAGGTTATTCTTGTTCAGGCCAATAAATGTCAGCTGCCAGGAAAAAAAAAAGTCGATGTTCCTTTGAAGCGAAAGTATATTTTATTCCTAAAGCATTTAATTCATCAAAAGCTTGCCAGACTGCACTGTGGGAACACTGACCTGTGAAGAGGTACCAGAGGTTATTTGGTTCCAGTGTTTCCATCTCGCCCCTGCGGGTAGTCTTTCTGTGTCGAATTTTATAGCCAGTAATAAATCCATTTTGTGTTCCCGATGGAGGAGGGAGCCAGCTTACTTTGATACTCTGTAAAATAAAAATAAAATAAATGTAAATGAAGACATGGAAGAGAGGAAGACAACTGCGCAGGGTCAGAGAAGTAACCCAAGCACAAGTGTGAATAAAACAGAGAAGTGAGAATTATAAGGCATGGCCTCCAAGTGAAATCCTTTCCTACAGTCTGACAGAAACATGCGCTTTATTTTAGTACCGATGCATACAAATAATTTGACTGATTATGTGCAATATCATGTCTCCCTTCTAACCACCATTAATATGATAATAAATGATTCTACATAATAAAAGCCACTGAAATATCAGTTATCATATCCAGGAGATTTCAGATGAGTGACACCAACAAGTTGGGGAGTTTTTAACTTCTTAGGCTTAGTGTTCTCCGTAAGGCAAAAGAGAACACTAAGCCTAGGAACTTAAAAAAAAAATACATTAATGAAAACCAAGCTAATTTCAATTTAAAAACCACCCAATTCTGGGTCCTTTTGCTTCCTATACACCTCGAGCATGGTACTAAGGCACGTTGCTGGAAAAAGAGGTGACTTGGAAAGCTCGAATAGGATTTAAACTGTAGCTTCTTACATCGAGCAAGCTAGTCCACTAACCCTCACTGCCTGGAGTAGCAGGGAGCTCAATGCTCAGAGTTGTTGAACACAAAGGCCAGAGATTCAGATAAGAAGCACACCAGTGAGCAGGGATATGGAAGGGGTTATCAGGTCAGAGATGTGAGGCATCTGTATTGTCTTCTCTCATCCAGTACACAGGGGAACTTAAGTTAGCTAGGGGCAATATCGAATAACCCTATGCTACAGAAAATTAAGAACTTTGAACCAGACAAAAGACCCCAGCCTGAGTCCCCAACAGCGAATCCATACCTTAACAAGTCCCACCTGGAGTCAGCGTTTGCCCTTTGCAAGTTTGAGTTTTAGAACTTCATTTTTTATATATAATAGTAATTTCATATGACCAGATATCATCAGAGTCTGTGAGACACTCTGTGACAAAATGAAGGTAGAAGTGCACAATAAAGTGTCCAGAGAGAAACAATAGTAACACTCACTAAAGAGTCCTGAAAACTATAAACGTACACCAAAAAGTCTAGGAGAAAATGCTTGATCCTGGAGATAATGAGAACATATGTAGATTGAGATAGTAAATAAGCCTGAAAAGTATGGGAGTAGAAATGAAAAAAAAATCTATAGATACGTTGGAAGATAAATGAAGGTATATATTTCAAAATTAAGAAGGGTAAAGAGACTGTAGTGAACTGTAGAGAAAGGATAAGACACTAACATCTAGTTTATAACCTCTAACATGCAAATGGTAAATGGAGAGAATGGAAAGGCAGCAAATAAGAGAAAGAAAAATAAAACAGAATACAAAAGAAAAGATGGCAAATAAGGTTACTTAACCTTCCAATAAAAGCCTAATGTATAAGCGGTGGAAGACTTTGGGACTAGCTTAAAGGAGATCACAGAGCATTTAACAGAGCAAGCGTAAAAGAACCACCTTCATACAGTAGCTGTATCTTCATGAGAGGTGGCTGGGTACAATATTTTAAAAATCAACAGTGTAGAACATAAAAAATCAAACAGCGAAGAATATTCTTTAAAATTCTGATCATTGAAGTTAAAGACTTGTAGGATTAAGAAAGGTAAGAAATGGAAAGTTGAAAGTAATTCTGAGGGTTTTAAGAAGAGATTATGAGTGTGTATAGCTTCAAGTCAACCAGGAATTAAAACAAATAGTAAACAGGTGGTTAACACTCTCAAAATATAGAAGTTGTTATGTTTGCGCAAGACATGACAGGAGGGGTTAGCAGTGTAAGGGGTTCAGGGAACAGCATTTCATGTCTTACCTACCCTGCTGAGTCTTTTTTTTTTTTTTTTTTTTTTTTTTTACTACTTCCATTCCTCTCTCTTTGCCTTCTGATAATATAGGAAGCAGCTTTCTCTGGTTTCACTCTGTATCTAATGGCCTGAACAAATCCTATAGTAGATGGACTATAGGAAATAAGACACCAGAGCTAGTGCCCAGGCAGACTGCCAAGACACTGTCTGGACTTTCATCCTACTGGGTTCCCAGAGACACCATTTACTCATCCTATGAAACTGCCTAAGGGTGCTACTGGATCCTTCCTTGTGAAAGGGTCCTGTAAACTTTAACTACCTGCCTAGCTCACCTTTAAGTATCGTGGTTCTTATAAACACCATTTGCTTATAATTTAATAAGTGTGTGGACAGCCATGCAGCAGTCACAACTCTGACCCTTAATTGTTCCTGTCTGAAAGAATTACAAGGCTGGAAATTGAAAGGAGCCTGAGGAAAAGAAGGCCAAGTGACAGGCCCAAAGTGGGATCCAGCTCAAGGGGAGATCCCAAGGCCTGACACTATTACTGAGGCTATGGAGCACTCACAAAAATTGACCTAGCATGACTGCACTCCGGAAGACCCAACAAGCAGCTGAAGGAGTCAGAGGCAGATATTTGCATCGAACCAATGGACAAAAGCAGCTGACCCCTGTTGTTGAATTAGGGAAGGCTGAAAGAACATGAGGAGAAGGGCGATCCTATAGGAGGAACAGCAATCTTAATTAATCTGGACCCCCAAGATGTCTCAAACACTGGACCACCAAACAGGCAGCATACACCAGCAGATATGAGGCCCCCAGCGCATAAGCAATGGATTGCCAGGTCTGTGTTAATTCAGAGATGATGCAGCTAACCCTCAAGAGTTTGGAGGCCCCAGGAAGTTTAGAGGTCAGGTGGGGTAGGGGGGTGTGACATCCATATGGAGACAGGATAGGCTGGGGAGGAGGTATGGGATGTGTAACAGTCGGAGGGTAGACAGGGGGTGGGGCAGGGGAATAATATATGGAATGTACAAATAAATAAATTAATTAATTAATTAAAAGAAAAAATACTAATTTTATATAGTTTGGTATGCTGTCACAACATTCAAAAAGAATGCATTTTGACTAATAGGAAATTACTGCATTTTGACTAATAGGAAAATAGGAAGGAAGATAGGAAAAACTGAGGTTATAAAAATAAAATACAGGACAATTGCAGAGGCAGTGACACTTTGGGCTTGATTACACAGGAGTACAATCTAACTTTCACTGTTGATGTAAATTTCCTCAACTCCAATTTCATGCTGGTTACACGAATGAAAGCAAAAATCAGATCTTCTCATGGCGTATTGAACTTTGCTGTATGCTTGTTGGTGTTATTGAACTTTTCAGAAATAGTAAACAAGGGTTATTTTGACAGAAATTTACATTTGTTTTTAAGAGTAATCATTAAAAATCATTCTTTGGAGGTAGTAGAATAAATGATCAGGTTTTAGAAAGAAGCCAGAACATTACATCCAGGGATCGACTCCTGAGTCTGGATCACGAGCCAGGGTTTTCCACTTCCTTTGGACTGGGAACACAATGGCGAATGCAGGACCTTGCTCTCTAAAGAATGAGTTAGCCATGATCATTATCTCACTTACTAAATTGCTGCTCCAAAATAATTGAATATTTTATACAAGGAGATAAAGTTGTGGCAGATAAATTTGTTTACTAAGTATCCTAAAATTCACAAAATGTAGCAAAGTATAGATTTTCAATATTTACCATATTTATTGTTTTATTAAAACCTCATGAAATTCCAATTCTCAATACTGAAGCATTGCTCCTACAGAAAATAGTAATTTGGATTTCTTCCAGGTTCTCATTACAAAATGCACGTCAATTTGTCTATAACATGGGCTTCTTGTGGCTTTCCTTTAAAGCACTTTACTTGATATTACTGATTAAAATTGATTTTTCATACCCAACCTAGCTTACTTATTTCCTATTCTCCACAAGGCACACCACTGTCTTCTTGCATTTGGTAACATTGAACCAACAGATGCCAGTACTACATTTAAGGACCACTAAAACCTATAAAGTTACTAATAAAAACAGATACTAAAAATAAAAGGCTAATTAAGACATACATTCATTTCCAATATGAGATTACAAGGTAGAAGGCAGGATAGAGGCAAACAAAATTTTGACTGTCCTGCCCAAGACCACAGAAGAACCGTGAATATTAAAATTGTGGTTCCTTAGTGATTATTCATTTCACAGATACCGACTTTACAAATGGCAAGGATAAACCACAGTTTTGTAAATATATAATTGACAGTTGAAATATGTAAATCATTGACACAAATTTAAAATACAATCTTATATATTATGTAAACTATTCCTTATATGACTTGATTAACTTATATAACATGTGAGATTATCTTTAGGAGAACATGGAATTACTGAGATTATTTTCTCCCACAAATACACTGATACGACAGGTAGACCCCTATATTTTTAGTATTTATTAACACCATATTTAATCCACCATAGACATGATAATGGTACACTTCTACATGAGGGATCAATTTATAGTCCTGATAATTTTGCAAGTTGCAATCTGTTGTTTTGTCTTCTGTTCTGTCATATAAACTACAATGTAATGTGGTGAAGTGACTAAAAATCATGCATCCTATAATTGATGAGACAGTATGGAAGTTGAAATACTGTGATTTTCATTGCAATTTAATATTGCCTCTCAAAGAAAGCTCACAACATTAAGAATCTTATTCATTTACTCATTACTCATTCACAATATATACACTGGACTAAGCAAAACTCAAGTCAGGGCTCACCATGTCTAATAGAGGAAAGAGACATAAACTATGAAGGCAGATTGCCAAGAACCAAACAGGATTGTCTCGGAGGCACAAGATACAAAGATTAATTATGTCTTATATGGTCAAGAACACTTTACTAAAAGTTCATCATTCAAATTTGAGCAGAACTTTATGGAAAGGGTGAAAAAAAGACATTTAAAGATAGGAAATAATAACAAGGTCAAAGAAATGGAAGTAATAGTAAGATCAAAATGTCATGACATTATAAATCAACTTGAGGTCATAAAATGTCTGATAGGTAGAGAACATGGTATTTATTGGACGGCAAGTTGGGAAATAGGTGCTTTTCTAAAACACTAAGAATGTCTCAGATAACAGTACATACATGAACTTGGACCAGCACGCATACTGAGAAAGTGCCAATGCACAATTTCCCATCTATCTTCTTGTCTCCCACTGCCTAATCCTAACAGAATTTTTGTATATAAAAATATGTTCTTTGCTAAAAGTGCTTTAGAAACTAACAAGAAAAACTAGAATTTAAAAGACCCTGTAGATTCATATTTATGGTCATCTAAAGTTTTTTGGCTTTCAACATTTCAGACACTTCTAACAATTAACAATCACCCAGTGGAGTCTACTGAGTTATAGGCTTCAATTAATGCTTACCCTGAGGTTACTATGTGGCCGTACTGGAACATTTTCTAACCATTGAGTTCAATGTTCTCTTTTTGTAATCACAGAATTATTGGGTGCTATATATATAGCAATATAGTCCCCCAAATCTCCTACTAAGCTTAATTAAAAGAGAAAAGAGGGCCATGGATATATCTCAGTGGAAAAATATTTTCCTTGCAACTATAAGGGTCTGATTTGATCCCTACCAACCGGGCAAATGATGAATAAACCTGACAGACCATGTGTAATTCCAACGCATGAAAGGTGGGGGAAAAAGGTGGAACATGGGGAACTCTAGGGTGAGATGGCCTGGTTGTATCAGTGAATATGGTAATGAAGAGTTTAGTTTATTGGTTATTATTAAATGATCAACTTGATTGCATTCCAAACTTCTTGGGGTAGTCTTGATTAAATCAGGGACATAGATTTTCTTCTGTTTATGGGCATCATTCGGTAACAGCCGACTTGCCTTCCCATTCATATGCACGTGATAGTGCATAAGAAAACAAGGAGGATAACTGATAATCCTGCCAACCCTAGTTTTCTCAGAAGCTCATATCCTAAGACTATTCTTTTTCCAATTTCTATTTTTAAATGCACATCTCAAATCAATTGATGTTTCAGCTCTCTTGTAGGATGTTCAGGTGAGACCTGGCCCATCTGGAGCTCTGTGATACTCTCTCAGAAAATAGTCAATTATTTTACTGTGGTGGTATCTGACAAGCTTTCCTATAGAAGGCGCTGGGAAGTGCCATTTGAAAAGAACTCATAATGACCTTGTTGGAGCTATGCATGGATCTAGCCTATCTTGGATGAGATTAAAATCCATTCTAGACTGTTTATTTCCTCTCTGTACTTATAGTGGCTTATGACTCATAAAAAATGGTTTAGACACTGAGAAAAACCTCTTTGTCTTCATCTTGTCACATGCACTTCTTGTAAAGACAGCCTGGAGTCACTTCAAAAGAGTAAATATCCCTTGTACCACTCACAAATATCCTTAGTTACAGTCACTCTGGGCTAGCCTCATCCAGACCTTGATTTGCCTACCGCACAGAGAATGTCCCTAGCTAACAAGGCTCACATGCTACACGGTGCCGCTGCTCACAAACACAACAAGTACAGTCATTGTCGATGAGCGATTCTAAAAGTGGAATATTCTGGAAAGGAAAAAAAGAAACAGGAAAAATGGATTGAGTATATGGATGTTTTGGGGCTTGTTCTTGTTGCTTTGCTTTTTATATTTTTCGTGATTTTTTGTTTGTTTGTTTTTGACAAAATATCTAGATTTTTTTTTCTACTGCAAATTGACAGAGAAACCAAGAGAAATGAATTGGCAAGAAACACATTAGGAACTACTATTCTTTCATATACATTTTCTGACCATGTTGCTCTCGTGGAATACAATTCTTATTTTAGCAAATAGAAACATCACGCCTGGGTAGTGAGAAAGCATAGAGCAAGCAGAAATCCACAGTAATACACAAAATGGGAAGTTACTCAATACATGTTTCTAGAAACTCATTTAAATGGATTTGGCTATTTTTCCAAATTTCAGCAGTGAGAGGAAAAATAATAATTTAAAAGCCTATGTGTCAGACACAAGCAGCTCAGTAGATTAGAATAATTCACTGGGGTGAAACTGTCAGATAAATGACTCACTTAAAGAGTTACCAGAATCTGTAGTAATCAGAGAAATGCAAACTAAATCTATGTTGAGATTGCATCTTTGCCCCATCAAAACAGTTCACGATCAAGGAAACTACTGACAACCACCCCTGACAAGCATGTATGGAGAGAACAACTCTCATTCATTGCTGGTCGTATTGTAGACTTCTCTAGCCATTGATAGAAACATGTAAGGTTTCAAAAAAAGATAAGAGTAAATCTACCATATTAGTCAGCTATACTGGGCTCAACAATCCCACTCCACAGGCACATCCATGTCCATTGCTGCTGTCCTAACAGTCCCTAGGAAATGGAAGCGACTTAGATGCCCTTCAACTGATGAGTCCATAATTAAAAATGTATTATAGATAGACAATAGAATTCTATTCAGTTTTAAATTAAATGGATTTATGACATTTGCAGGGACATAGTAATAGAAAACATTATATTGACAAAGATTAGGTAGGACTAGGCAGGCAAAATGTGTGCTTTCTAATTTGGAGCTTCTGCCTCTGAGTCTGTAGATGTAAGGACATAAGCTGAAATAACTATAGAATACAAGACAGGGAAAAGTACCATGGTGGAGATGTCTAGAGAGTGGAGACTTTAGGACACATATGATCTGAAAGAGGAAATGGAAATGTAACCAGGGAGAGAAAGTGGAGAGAGTGGGAGATGGTAGGAACTACATTAACAATATTTCAAAAACATAGGAAAATATTTAATATACACACACACATTTTACTTAACTACCACCCAGAATATTAAGTCATTATTGACAGCACACTCTTAAGGTGTTATTGACACAACTCACAAGATATAAACCAATTGAGCTATAATTGATCTGGTTCCCTGCTCCCACAGGGCAAGCCCACACAAGCTCAGAAGATGCTATGCAAGTTACCAAGGGAGAAAGGCAATCCATAGTCCTACATATCCTGTTGTAAAACCCGTGAACCATAACTGTGGTTAGTCCAACAAGTTATCTCCAGTGGTTCAATCTTGGTGTTATATCTTTGGGGTAACATCTGTCTAATTGGATTTAAAGCCCATCTTATGTGAGGGAATCAATGTCTAGGGCTGTAAAAGTAGCCAAATACCTGCAGTTGGGGATGTCAGGGATCTAAAGAAGAACCCACTGCTGCCATTTTCCTAAATAGATATAATATCTAATCATATGAATATAATACATATTCTAAATACTTATCATGACACTCATAGGCAAGTGTCTCTCTTACCTGTCATAAATAAGCTTATTTTACACTAGATGAAAACTATTACAGAAATCTATAAGTCAAAATGTAGAAATAGCTAAGGACAGTTTCCCAACTTTTTGTTTAGAATAAAGAGTATCAGTAATAAAATCATAATAAAGAATGTCTTGTTTTCTTCTTCTGATGCTGTGATAATGGCAACTGAAGAGGACATGGGTTCATTTCAGCTCAATGTTATAGTTCACCATTGCTGATTAAGGCACAGCAGCAGTAGCTGAAGGCAGTTCAGTCACACTAAAGAAGGAAAAAAACAAATGATAACTGAAGTGTTCAGTTTACAATCTCATTTCATACAGCTGAAGATCTCCCACTGAGGGAATGGCCCCACCAACAGTTAAAATGGCTCTTCCAATATCTGTTAAAATAATTATGACAATTCTTTATAGACCTTCCAAGAGGTTTGTCTTAATCGAGAAAAGCTTTCACTGTGTTCCTGGAAGTGAGTAAATGTTAATGGTCACGTATGACTTAGCAATTGCATGAAGATGACATTTAATATTTAACAAGGACACTGTCAATAGGACAAAACAGCAACCAACAGATTTGGAAAAGATCTTTACCAATCCTACATCTGGTAGATGGCTAATATCCAATATACACAAAGAACTCAAGAAGCTAGACTCCAGAGAACCAAATAACTCTATTAAAAATGGGGTACAGTGATAAACAAAGAATTCTCAATTGAGGGATACCAAATGGTTGAGAAGCACCTAAAGAAACATTCAACATCCTTAGTCAGCAGGGAAATGCAAATCAAAACAACCCTGAGGTTCCACCTCACACTAGTCAGAATGACTAACATCAAGGGGACCACCTTCTCTGGATGCCATTGCAGAAGCCAAGAGGCTGCCCCCTCCACTACCCCCTCAGACCTGCTAGCCCAATCCGGGATCCCCTAGTGGTTATGTGGCACCATCTCCCGAGAGGCTGCTGAGAACATGTTGGAGACACAACCCCTGGGGACCTTTCTTATCCGAGTCAGCAACAGCCATGTGGGCTACACCCTTTCCTACAAATCCCAGACTTGCTGCCATGATTTCATGGTGAAGCTTTCAGAAGCTGGGACTTGCACCTTCGCTGAGGACCACATGACCCATGCCTCTGAATGCCCTGGTCACCTTCCACCAACAAAAGCCTATTCGGTCACTTGGGGAGCTGCTGACCCGGGCCTGCGGGCAGGAGGATCCAGCAAACGTGGACTACGAAGATCTCTTCCTATACTCGAATGCCCTGGTTCAGGATGCTGAAAGCCAAATTCTGAGAACGGAAGTTCAAAGGTCTTCTTCCTGCCCACCTGAGGAGGCTTCTGAAAGGAAGCCATCCACAACAAAAGGAGAATTCGCATCAGCTTCCTGCACCCCAAAAGCCCTTTTCTAGGAGTCTGGACAGAAACTGTGGAAGAACCTGACGTCCCTACCTCAGACTAGCCAGAGGGTGAAACAGCGGCTCACTTCACACCTGTCGGCCATGAACCCACTGGGGGATGCCAGGAGAGTGGCACAGCAGCACCACAGCCCTGTGACTCGAGCATTCAGTTGGGAGAGTACTAGCCACTCTGAGGACCCCTGTGCAGCTACCATGTCTCTTCAGAACCCTGCAGAGCCCCAGGCCCTGAGAGGCACAGAAGCCACCTTCAGGGACTCCAGGCCTGCTAGCTGGAAGAAGGCATTCTCAGGGGTGGTAAGGGCCCTGTCAGCCCAGGAACCTGTGGACTTTCCAGAAGCCCAAGGCTGGCTGCCTGAGGAATACCTCCCACCACCACCTTTTGCCCCTGGGTACTGATAGAACTTTCTGTATCTTCGGTATTCCTCATCTCTCCTTTAAGTCCCCATCCTTGTCCTCACAGCCAGAGAACTGTGCTGAAGAGGTTAAGGGGCTGAATCCTGCAGGTGCCAACTAAGGGAGCTGATTGTCTTAATAATAATAGAATTACTGCTACCACTTTAGGGACCTGGTGAAATGGCCCAATGGATAAAAGGATAAAAGAACTTTTAGCCATGCCTGACAACTGAGTTCTATCTCTAGAACTCACATGGTGAGAACTGTGGACCAACTTCTGGAGGATGTGCTCAGACTTCCACATACATGTGTTAAAATACACTCACAAGCAGATATCATTTCAAAAGATTGCAGCAGAGACTTGGGTCCAACACGTTCCAGGCCTGTATCATGTGTTATCCCTCTGTATTCTTGGTATCCATATCTCACGTTCAGCCACATTCAATTGAAAATATTTTTATGAGGCTGGAGAGATGGCTCAGTAGTTAAGAGCACTGACTGCTCTTCCAGGGGTCCTGAGTTCAATTCCCAGAAACCACATGGTGGCTCACAACCATCTGGGATCCCATGCCATCTTCTTGTGTATCTGAAGACAGCTACAGTGTAGTCATATATATATATATAATAAATCTTTTTTAATATAAAAAACAAACAAACAAACAAACAAACAAAAAACCAACCAACCAACCAAACAAAAACTCAGATGACAGCAAATGCTGGTGAGGAGGTGGAGAAAGAGAAACACTCCTCCATTGCTGGTGGGATTGCAAGCTGGTACAACCACTCTGGAAATAAGTCTGGTGGTTATTCAGAAAATTGGACATAGTTTTACTTGAGAACCCAGCTATCCCATTCCTAGTCATATACCCAAAAGATTCTCCAACTATAGCAAGGAGACATGCTCCACTATGTTCATAGAAGCCTTATTTATAATAGTCAGAAGCTGGAAAGAACCCAGATGTTTTCAAGAGGGATGGATACAGAAAATGTGGTACATTTACACAATAGAGTGCTACTTTGCTATTAAAAACAATGAATTCATGAAATTCCTAGGCAAATGGATGGAACTAGAAAATATCATCCTGAGTGAGGTAACCCAATCACAAAATAACACACATGGTATGCACTCACTGTTAAGTGGATATTACCCCATAAGCTCGGAACACCCAAGATACAATTCACAGCCCACATGAAGCTCAAGAAGTAACACCACATGTGGGTGCTTTGGTCCTTCTAAGAAGGGTGAGCAAAATATGGGAGCAAATATGGGGACAAAGTATGGAGGAGAGACTGAAGGAAAGGCCATCTAGGGACTGCCTCACCTGGGGATCCATCCCATATACAGTCACTAAACACAGACACTATTGTGGATGCCACGAAGTGCATGCTGACAGGAGCTGGCTATAGCTGTCTCCTGAGAGGCTCTGCCAAATCCTGACAAATACAGAGGCAGATGCTCAAAGTTAACCATTTTACTGAGCATTCTCTTCTGAACTGTTATTTAAGAAGAGAGAGATCAATATTGTGCTGACAAAAGATTATTCACTAAGAATAGTAACATGAATGGGCCAGAGACATCTTAGTCTACCTCAAAGTTTTTAGGAATTTGTTAAGTGCTAATGAGAACAATTTGCCCAACAGCATCATTGTGTGCCACAGGTTCTTATTTACATCCTGTCCTGCTTTTTAAAAGAGCATAGACAAGCCCTGTATTGCAAAAATAAAATGCTTTGTTCCTGTTTTAACTTTACTTTACAGACCCGCATTGGTGAACGTATGTCGCTTTTGACACATACAAAACTATGGTGAAAATGAGAGCAAGTTTACAAATGCTGGGTCCCCAAGACATATTCTTTCATGTGTTTGAATTTTTCAGACCTAAGTCTGAAAAATGAATGAATAAAAGCCTGAATTACCTTTATAAAAGCTTAATCAGATTGCAAGTAGGATACAGATATTCAAAACCCAGCATTTTTTGATAGTCTCAACACATTCATTGAAATGTGTGAAGAGATGTTTCTTTTATGGTTGATTTTTGCCATAGTCTTTCGGGTAGTACAGAAATACTTTACTGATTTCCCAATTCCAGTTCTCAGATATGAACATGTATAGCTCCATTTATTGGGATAAAATCAATTAAATTTTTCTGCCACCTAAGATGTCTTCCAAAACAACATATAATTATCCTAACTCTTGTAAACTGATAACAAATATGACTGGGAATACAAAATATACTACAAAATAAAGAGAGGGCACGGGAACGAAATAACAAAGAAGCTGGATTCATATGAATGTAACTCCTTTGTGTTTTAAGATACTGGACTTAAAATAGCATTTTTACATTATATTTAGCTATTGCTATACATAGTCTAGTAGCCAGGCCTGCTTGCTTCTGAGCCCCAAAATGGAAAATATAATTTTAGGAGGTATTCACATTTTGACAAAATTCCATTACAATAAAGCAATTTTGTTGCTCTCCAGAGTGGGTGATATAGTGATCTTATGAGCAATCATTTTAGAATTTGTCAGTATCAATAGATTTTACCCTATAGTGCTTAAGTCATTCCCTAGAAGTATGGTGAATGTTTAGGGACCCTCATTGACTCTTGGAGATCACTAAGTCTTATTTTCAGACTATTAATTCCTTCCAAATGAAGCCACTAAAAGCAATAAAATAGCCTTGGAATTGGAGTAATATGGGAAAAGTGGAAAACCCATCAAGGGAGCTGTATGTAAACCTATACACTTCAAAGGCACAAGAATACAAGACATATTTAATTTAAGACGAAAATAGTGTGCTCATTGATTTCTTGTTCCATTCTGCTGTTTTGTAATACTGAAACTAAGTTATTGTTTGAGCAGTCAGCTGAATAATATCACTGCTGCTGGTTTTACCAGATGGTTGAATATCCCATGTGAAACAGAAACAGAGCTCTAATAATGATTGCTTCAGTTGTTATGTATACCCATTTATTAAGAAAAACATGGCAAACTCAAAATGTTAGAAGCATGTACTAAAATGTAAATGTCACTGCAACTCAGGTTTTTAAGTCAAACATAAATTGCCCAGTGCCTGACCAAGAATAGATACTGTTATTTTTATACGTTTTACTCCAATATGCTTTAAAAGTAATAAACCAAAAACTTTAAAATTACTATCACATTTTCTGGCTAGTATTTTATGGAAAATATAAATGCCATTTAGTTTTCCTCTCTATAGAATTATGCCACTCTGGCTGTTGTGTACAGTACATTTAGACACGGCTAATATTTCAGGATGAACACAGACATGGAGGTCAGTTTTGAGGAAGGAAATGAGAGCATATTATGAAACATTTTTCATTTAAAAACAGTGCAAGTGGCTATTTCATGGAAGCATATCTTCAAGCAAACTGTCAAATTAGTCCTGAAGTAATTAATCTCAGAGACTAGCAGGCTTTCCATCGGAAAGCCGCCATCTCAAAGACAAGACTTAACCATGTAATTACATGGGACATTACAATGTATTTATGAGGTCATTTGTTACAATGTACAGTAATTACAGAGTACTTACATAGCTATTTATGTCTCATAAAATGAAGTGAGACTAAATATTTTAATTGTGTGGAGAAATATGGGAAAATATTTGAGTTTAAAATGTCATGTAAGATTACAGGTCAGACTCACATAATTCATCTTCACAGATGACTGCCTCCAGAGCCACCAATGTCTGATAGTGTTCTTCTGTTGGATATGAGGGGAGGAGACATTTTGATAAATATTCTTTCTGAGGATGTATTAAATGGAATGGCTCTCTCCAATTTTCATCTTTAGGTAATGCCAGCAGACAGCTGGCTCATGGTATAATTTACTACGTACTCTTTATATCCAAACCATAAATATACGGATGTCAATTGAGTTTCTGGATTAAAAGCAATGTCATATACAATGCTATCATAAAAAGGCATATGGTCAAATCAGACAGAATGATAAAATAGCTGCCGATGCTTGTTAATGGCAAGATTGGTATTTGATTGGATGGTCACAGATCCGGTTCTCAATACACAAGTCAAAAAGGCATTCTCGTTCCTTACATGAAATAATGCTTCTTAAAAAGCTTTGAAGGGTGTGGTGTTCAGTTTCATTATCTTCTTTAACACACTTAATGCCATTTCATTTAGTACTGGAATTATTATTTATTTATTTTTTTAGACTAGAAGATGAGTCTTAAAAGTGAACTCAAAATGTTTTCAATTCTTGGTATATAGGTAACAGTGCCAGCATATGCTTAATCGGGAGAGGCAGGAATACTATAATCACATCACCTACTTTACACAGCTATCTGTAATTATTTTCTGATTTCTCAGGTAGGCTTCTGCTAGACAGTCTGGCCTAGAATTCACAATGCTCCTTCCTTTGTCTTGCAAATGCTGATACTGTGGGTCAGCGCCAACATGTCTAACTTACATTTCTGATTTTTAGATTTCAAACAAACAAGCAAATCATAAAAGCTTCCTCTGGATCAATTTATATATATTGCAGCGTCATGGCCACATGCTGGTACTATCAATTTTTAATGACTGCTATTTTCCTATAAAAATGTACCAGAATTTACCAAATCTAGACAAATAGGACCTACTGAAATGTTCATATAGAAAGTTAATGCTAATCTACAAACAAGCCAAATCAAATTTACATATTCATCCACTAGCCAGACCAACAGCTTCTGATTTGTGGAATTAACATTTTTCATATTTGTGAATATATTTAGTAGAGGTCCTTCTGTGTCCAGGAAATTTCGTAAACCTCCTTGGGAGTGTGTTCTCCATATCTGCCTGCTTCCTACTTAAAAACAGAAAGATAATCTTATTTAATGTTGAAAAGCATGAACAACTATCAATACTTTAATCAGCATTCCAATTAAACCTGCAATCATAATGCATCTAATTGATTAACAATTACCAGCACCTGTAGTTGGCTATAATTTTAATTACTGATTACATTATGGCTGATTGCTTAAAATGTTATTGGTATGAGCATTGATAGAGAAGAATAAAATAGTTCTAAAATAATCAATAAAATTGAGATCAATGCCAATTCAATAAAATAGAAGATAATTTATTTTCAACAATGTCAATGAATCATTCTATAAAACACAAGAAAAGAAAATTTATATAGTGATCATCTTAGTCCAACTAATCTTCATTCTTTTTTCTGAAATATGTAGAAGTAAATGAGCCTAAAAAAGAACAAATGAGTTTGGCAAAATCCAACACTTTTTTTTTGACATAAAAGTCCTGGAAAGATTCTACATACAATGGAAATACCTGAACATAATAAAGAAAGTTTACAGAAATCCTGTAGCCAACATCAAATTAAAAGAAGTGAAATTAAATTAATTCTACTAAAATAGGGAACAAGAAATAGTTGTCCACTCCCATCATACCTATTCAATATAGTACTTGAATTTGTAGCTAGAACAATAAGGCAATTGAAAGATAAGGAGGTCAAAGGTATTGAAATTGAAAAGGAATAAGTCAAAGTATCTTTACTTGCAGTTGATTTTATATATATATATATATATGTGTGTGTGTGTGTGTGTGTACTATATATATATATGTATATATAAGTTTGTATATATACAAATACATATATACTACATATATGGATATGCATATACACACATATATAATGTATAATGTGATATATATAATGTCTATAAGCTTAAACATTCCAGCAAGCAAAACCTACAGGTGATAAAACTTTCAGCACAGTTCTGGATACAAAATAAACTCACAAAAATCAGGAAACCTCCTATACACAAGTGACAAACAGACTGAGAAAGAAGCCAGGCAAACAATACTTTTCACAATAGCCAAAAATAATATAAAATATCTTGAGGTAACTCTAACCAAGCAAGTGAGTGATGTGCATGACAGAAATATAAAGCCATTGAAGAAGGGTTATTTTTTTGTTTTGTTTTTTTGTTTTTGTTTTTTTATTGTTTTGTTTTTTGTTTGTTTGTTTTTTGGTTTTTGGTTTTTTGTGACAGGGTTTCTCTGTGTAGCCCTGGCTGACATGGAACTCAGTCTGTAGACCAGGCTGGCCTCGACTCAGAAATCCACCTGCCTCTGCCTTCCAAGTGCAGGGATTAAAGGCATGCACTACCACTGCCCAGTGAGAAATAATTAATGGGAATCAAACTCTAATGGGAATCAAACTCAGGACCTGTGGAGGGGATATCAGTGATCTTAGCCCCTGAGCCATCTCTTGAAGTAGATATTAGAAGATGAAAAGATTTCCTGTTTCATGAATTGATAGGATTAACATAATTAAATGCTCATCCTACCAAAAGCAATCCACTAATTCAATGCAATCACAGAAAAAACTCCAAAACAATTTTCATAGACCTCAAAATGACATACCTCAATTTCACATGGAAAAAAGAAATAAAACAAAACAAAACAACAAGAACAAAAGCAGTATAGGTAAAAAATAAAAATCCTGTGTAATAAAAGAAACTACTTGAGGATATCCCCACATTTCCAATTTTGAGTTGCACTACAGAACTGTGGTAATAAAAACTGCCTCATATTGTCATACAAACAGACACGTTAATTAGTGGAATTAAAGTGAAGACACAGATGTAAATCCACACATTTCTGAACTCCTGGTTTTTGATAAAGAAGCCAGAAATACATACTCGCAAAAGGACAGCATCTTCAACAAATAGGTCTCATCAAGCTGGATATCAGCGTGTAGAAGAATGCAAATAGATCTATAATTATCACTACCTGACATCCAAATCATCAACTCTCTGGACATAAAATGAAATACACTGAATAGGATATAAGAGAAAATGGGAGAAATTGAGTAGACTTTACTAGTGGATTGGGAACAGGTAGGGACAGGAATGAGAGAATGAATTGAGGAGGGAAAAATGTGATAGAGTTGAAGGAGGGAACTGCAGAGAGACAGCAGGACATGAGAAACAATTTGAGGGATGTTATTGAAGTGAATGGGAAACCTTTTAAAATCTATGAAAGTGACAATAATATGGTCTCATAATATGGGGGACATTAAGTCCCATCTAGTCATATCTGTTCACCAAATGGGGCTTGCTTCCATTACTGGAATCTGGTTGCATTCAATTGCATTCTTGGCCAAGAGGATCCAGTAGAAATCCCAAACAACCCAGGGTGTTTCAAAAACAATGAGTTGCTCTCTGCAACCTGACAGTGGGCCTCACTGCTAAGAACGAACCCATACAACTCATTGAACATGAAGAAGTCTAGCTGCTGCCTGCATGAAGCCTTCACCCCCATCTTCTCATACCTTTGGTGTAAGAAGGTACTTTATAGGCTATCAAAGGGGAAATATAAATACCAATACAGTCACAAAACCTTTGGCCCACAATCTGTTCCCTCTGCAAGCTATGCTAGACCAATGGTAGTACAGAATTTGTGGGAGTAGTCAACCAATTTCTGATTTGACTTGAAGCCCATTCCACAAGACTGAACCCATACTCAACACTGTATGGGTGACCAAGAACAAGAGACTAAATAGCCCAGAGACATAGGTAATCAAATTCTAGGCTTGATAAAACCAATTTCTACTGGTATGTATGCATATATATATTTTTTTTGAGACAGGGTTTCTCTGTATAGTCCTGGCTGTCCTGGAACTCACTCTGTAGACCAGGCTGGCCTTGTACTCAGAAATCTGCCTGTCTCTGCCTCCCTAGTGCTGGGATTAAAGGTGTGCATCACCATGCCCAGTGCATATATATCTTTAGAAGAAATTTTACTCCTAAATTTCTGTTACACTTGTAGATAGTAGTTTACTCAGTTATCATCAGAAAAACTTCCTCTTGCAGCAGAAACAGATGTAGAGATCCATGCCAGACTATACACAGAGAGAGTCTGTGGAACACATAAACCTAAATGTGATGTTTCATCAAATCCTTCCCTCTAGAGCTAAGAGAACACCTCGGAAGAGGAGAGATAAAGAACTCAAGAGATAGAGGAGACAGAGAATGCCAGACTAACAAGGCCATGACTTGCTCTGAATGAAAGAAGCAAGAGTCATATGACCTCACAGAGAGTGAAACAATAAACATAGAGTCTTTACCAGATCGAGTGTGTAATATACCTTTCAGCTTTTTATGGGACTTGAATGTACAAATATTTCTGATTCTTGTTTGTTCTTGAAACTCTTCCTTTTGCTAGGTTGCCTTGTCTAACCTCGATGTGATGTGTTTTGCTTTATCATATTTTATTTTGTCATGCTTGGTACTTATCTCTTAGAAGCTTGTTCCCCTCCCCACTCTGCCCCCAAGGAGAGACAGAGCCATGGAGCAGGAGCAGTGGGGAGGAACTGGGAGGAAGAGTGGAGGGGACACTGTAATCAAGATATTGTATGGGAAATCATCTATTTTCAATAAAAGGAAAAATGAAAAATATACGTTTTTTAAAAGGAAGGTTTGGGGTTTTGAAGATAGCTCCGTTGGCACAAACTTTCCACAGAAACTTTAAGAACTGGGTTCAGATTTTAAACACCCATGTAAAACTGAATGAAATCATAATATGTACAATACCAACAAAAGAGATAGGGGATAGGTGGATCCTTGGAGCTCACTGTCCAGAGTGCCTAGCCAGTTAGATACACTCAGACATTGTTTCAAAGGGCTAGTAGCCATATGGTTATAGAGATATTCAGTGTTCATTTGTCATTTATACACACACACACAAACACACACACACACACATATCAAAGGGATGCAAATGTTTGTTTTTCTTTATTCTTCTTGTGGCAGATTATTTAATATTTATTGTTTTTAAAAGTCTTGTTTTAATTTTTAGGCATAATAAAAATTTAAGAACAATTGTTTTGAACAGTAATTGTTTTCTAGAACAGAAAATAAGATGTAATCTACTGTATGTAAAACTAAGCCAGAGTACCAAATATTTTAATGCACAAACTTCTACCTTTCCATCTTGCTATTCTGAAGAAATGTTTACAATGCTTTAGGATAACATCTACATCCTGGAAAATATAACTCTTGAAAACTTGAAAAACTTTACTCAGTTCTCCTCATTACAGTATAATTGTTTCCCAGAGGAATGTGAACCACAAGAACCCATTATGCAACATTTTATATTCTCTTTGTGATAAGAGAAATATTTTAAATTTCTCATGATTTTCGCCAACTCTGACAGTTTGATATCAATTTCTAATTTGAAACTCTTCATTATTCTAAGTATCCAGAATCAATGCAGCTATAATGGTGAACAACACCACATCATTCCAACTAGGATTCTTAGGATAAATCAAAAATAATACAGAAGAGGCTGTAGAGAAATTTGTATCAGTACATGGATGGTAACAAATATTTTGTACACATTTTGCACAGTTACATATTGTCAATTATCATGGGTGTTCAATGCAGCTTGAGTGGTGAACAATACCATCTCACACATACTAGGATACTTAGGATAACATAAAATTATCATGACTAAGAATTTCTTTCCTATTTGAATACACATAATAATTGACATATGTAACTGTGCAAAGATATACAAAATTTTTATTATTAACTTTATTCTGAATAGAAAAAAAGACAGCAAATATGATAAGGGTCAATAATCTTATGTACAGAGAAAATGTAATGTATCTAAAAGATGGAATAACATTAAGGCTTGGACAAGGAACAGAATATTCATACATGTTCTACTGTGAATGAACGTGTATGAATGAAATGTCAGTCACAGACAACACACCACAGAACTTCACTTACATGAAGTTTAATGAATTAACAATTCTATAAACACAGAAAAAACCTAAAAACTCTTGACAGTAGATTTGGGAGAAAGATTCCAGGAAGAGAGTTGCTGTTGATGACTAGATCGTTTCTTTAAAACATTATACAAACCTTACAATTAATATGACAATGGTTATGCAACTTTAAGCAATTGTATCATATGGAAAACAAGGTACAAGAAGGGGCTAAAGCATTTATAGACAGCATAGTTGTTGACTAGCTCTAACAAAATCAAGGAACAAAAACTTGTATAATACTATCCAAACTCCTGATTCTTGTGTAACAAAACATCAGGGCAGAATGTTCATAGCAAGTGTGGTAGTTGCAGTCTTATTGATAAATGTATATGAAAGTAGGCATGAAAATATGTATAGTTTTGAGAAACTATGATTTTGCAATCTTTTTACTTGCCTAAGACCAGGAACTCAAGTAAGAATACAGGTAATGCCTTTATAGGCTGCATTTTTTCTTCCAATGTCAATTCCCACTTATTCATTTGGTCATATGCTTTGTATTGTTTTAACTTAAGATAAACTCTTGCAGCATTGTATAATAGTGTTTATAATGTCAGTAACATATTAACTTGATAGTGCAATGTAATGAATGGTTACATGTATTTATACGTGCAAGCCATAATGGAGGTTATCTTCATTTACTCAAATTTAAAACAGCTGTTTATGCTTTCTTTTTTAACAACACATCCATTGCTTGTATGCTTTAAGACATTTGGAGTGATTTTTATTTTCATGTTCAATGAATGAATTAGTGGAGTGTTCATTGGAGAGAGAGTAAAACTCTTGTATGATACGACAAAAGCTGGAAGACAAATATTAAAGGGACTAAAACCAATGACCGCACTTGTGCTTGAAACTCACTTCCTAAGTATGGATATCATAAGTTACAGTAAGTGTTTCAACTTCATTACTGCTAAGAGAAATCATCCTTAAATATTATTCTAGTCAGTAGCTCCTTCCTTAATCCATCTTTTAAATAAAAATTCACTGGAAAAGGAAAACAGAAAAAAATAAGAGACACAAAAGAAAAAATTTAAAAAAAATTAAATTAAAGAAAGAATACAAGTTCTTAACTGTGTAAATCAGAATGCTTGTACTTATATTCAGTTTGCCAAGCTCCGAACCTACCCCAGATTATCATGGAAAAGCTAGTACACAGGTAAATATTTCAACTGGGTAAAATGGGGTCTGCATTATTAAAGACCCCTGTAGGAGCTGGTATTTTATGTCCCAAGCTTTATGATCCCCAAGATTTATTGATTTGCTGGAAGGAAGGTGTTGCTTGGTTGCCTACAGGTCCACTGTGAAAATAGACACATTGTATTAATTAGGTCAGAGCTAATGCACAGATCCTTTCTTTTGTATTCCCTGCTTTTGATCACCAGAGAGCTGTGCACATCATACAAAAAGGCTGCTAAGTATTACTGGGAAAGGGAGTGACCAGAATCCATCAAGAAACATTCTGTACACATTGATTTTCTGTTTAGGATTAATGACTGGGGTCACTCAGAGCAGGCCTTTAAATTTTGTACCCAGTGGCATTTGTTTAATTAGAAGTTTCTTTTGCTCCCTGAATACATTCAATAACTCGAGGCTCAGAACTGTTGCTGTGCATCTTAGACCTTAATTCAGAGTTAAGAATACATACCTTGCTTTCACTTTATGCTTTCTTACCCCCCCCCCCAAACAATAACATTTTAAGCATTAGTCTTTAAAGGAAGGATAGCAGGAATGGTGCAGAGTGATGTTGACATGCAACATCACTTATATTTATAAGATATATTAATATAATAAGCTTCAAAGATATAACATAGCTTTTCTGTATGGTCTTTAATGTTGTAGTTATTTTGCAAATGAGGAGATAAAGGTGAGATACTCTTAACCCTCTTGGTTATGAATTATACAAATCATTAAATTTCTAAATATCCCCTCTAGACTTATTTTTCTAAGCATAGTTCCTGTCTCTCTAGTTTTGTTAGCTTTTTGGAGGAAAGTATTTTAGACTTAGAAAGGAAGTGAATTGCGACTATTGGTCCTACAGTTGGTCTAGGCAACTGTAGGAGAGAGGAGAATAGATCAAGCTACAGTGCAGCCTCAGGACTTAAAACACCATAAGAAGGAAAAATAATTATGTCCAAACTGGATTTAATCTTTCTAACATACTGATATTGTAGTTTGATACCACCTCAGGTTGTTCAGTACTGATTATAACCCCTCTGTGGCTTCATGTGACTTGAGAAAGTATGCTATCCTACCTTACAGGGGAGTGAAACCAATCTGAAACTGAACATTTGGGAAAAAAACGAAAAGCTACTGAAGCTGTGCTGTCCTTGAAGTGGATCTATGATCTACTGGACATCCCTTGATGGCTAATAAGAGACATGGGTACTTTTCGTCCTGGTGTGTTTTTGGTTTTGTGTTTGGTGTGACCTTGTCTTACAAGGCAATGTCTTACAATGTTCACCAGGCCAGGGTTTTCCTCTTGAATGGTGGAATTAAAATAAGGTATGTCGTTTATTACTATATTCTGATTCACCTTGCTTTTAAACTAAGAATGAAAAACAAAACAAGGAATTCTTAAACCCAAACTGAAAAACAAAACAAAACAAAACAAAACAAACATCAGACAAAAACATAAAAATAATGAAATAATCACAGGGTTCTTGTAAGAATTATATAAATCAGCAATTATCAAAGTCAGCATGCTGTAGGTGTTACACAAGGGTACTATGTCCTTCTCCCTAGCAGCATTTCTGAAAAGCCTGGGGAGTGAGTAGTCAATCATGGCTTAGACGGCATCCATTGTCATGTCAGTTAAGTAACTGTTTTCCCACTGCTCGGCATTCTCCCCCAGCTAGTGGTACATCACACTTCACAGTTCCATTTTTGTTTTTTAATGAACAAACCTTCTACAAAAAAGAATTAAGTCTTTCAAGGATTATACTGTAAATGCTAGCAGAGTTAATTCTGTACTAAGTGTCAAATCCCATCCCCCCCCTCTTTCTCTTCCTGAATAGCTGGATTCTGTATCCACTTGGTTATGCTTATTCACGATTATCCAAAGGGGGATATAGTAATCATCAAGCCAGATGTTAACACAAGACAACTTTAGTTTAAAACCATTATAATTCATTGCCAGGTCTTTAAGACAATGCTTTTATCCGATTCAACTTGTTTTCTATGCGACTACTATCAATCGATATGCATATAAAGTTACAATGTTGTTTGATTCTATTATTGTTATCAGAGCTTTTTCAATTTACAAAGAAAAACTGACCCGACAAATTGAAATTCAGAGTTTCAGGGAGAAATGATGCCTTTCATCTCAGCCTTATGAAGTGGTCCTTGCAAACCAGGGAAGGCCATGAAAGCGTTGTTAAGAAATCAAAGTTCCGACATTGTTTATAAATACACGATGGTGTCACATCGTGTTTTATCAGTTTGCCGAATGTCAAGATTCCAAGATTCCTTGTAAGATGGAGCTACTGATTCAACAAAACCTACCGTGGGATGGTATCTCAAGCTTCCTGAATGAATGAACTACACAGTATGTTATCATACTTAACCAATACAGATAACAGTTGCACTGTGAAAACACAAGGTTCTCTTGCTGGGCAAGAATGTGAATGAAAAAGAATTAAAGTCTGGGATGAGAGCTATACTTATCTGTGGATATAAAGATAGGTTTTAGAGTACAGTTAGGCATTGCACTTATCTAATAAAGTGACAGTTGTTAAGTTCTCTTCTAAGATATGTGACTTCACTAATCCAGGGTAGGTAGCTAGTTGTCTAGATGTCTTCCCTTTTGAGCAGGCCTTAAGTTTAGTTAGATAGCTGTTGGATACCAGTGAGAGCTGAGCATCATTACTGTATCACTAATGGTATCTTACTATCCTATTCATTGTTGTGGTTCATAAGATTCAGAGCTGCACTGGGCTCTTTCCTCTATTGGAAGCCTATATGGTACTTTCCTGAATTCTGATAGCTAAACCACAGGAAGGAAGCTCTTAGATAAGACCCACCTTGTATATTGGGGGATCTGAAGGGTGTGGGGTCCTATAGGACACTCCTTCAACCTCTGAGAGGCAACCAAGGACAGAAGGAATAGTCTATTTTGTTTACAGAGTGTTTTGGATTTTTCTTATCCTAATTTGAGAAATTTTAAAAAAAAATCTTGAAAAATATAGAAAAATAACTAAATAAAAAAAGAAATAGTCACATTCCTTGTTCTCTTTTCTTAATGTTATCAACATAAAAATGCCCATTCCAGTCTGAATTACATAAAAAGAATGTATAACAGTTATAAAAAAAACATTATTTATTAAGAAAAACAATTTGTCACAAAAACATCAAACATAGTAAAGCCAATAATTTTGTTTGTTAACACATACTATTGTCTTTCCCGCTAGAACCTTAAATGGAAACTTCGGGGGCAAAAATTAATATCACATGAGCTATCATCATAGCTGTGGCTGTACAAATGAGCAGAACAGCAAATAATGCCAAGTTGTGCTGGCTATGGAGATAAGGGCACACCTGCTGCTTAACTCTCTGCAATGAGGCTCTGAATCTGGGGCTGTCTGTAGTGGGGGTGTTATTCCTGCAAATGGTTAAGGAATCACTTGAGAATAGTCTATGGCTAGAGGAAAGAGTTCCCTGGAAAAGGAGCTTGGATTGCCTCCTATTCCATTGTTTTTCTCATGACCGTGAGGGTAAGGAGAGATGGGGCAGGCAAGGGATTCTTTCACATCTCTGTCAGAAATTGGATGAGACAAACTCATTCCATGAGATTCTCTAATTTCGTCAAAATTATATCTGCTGTCAAGTCAGCTCCCAGCTCGTTGAAGTCAGAGTGAAAGTGACAGGGTAGATGAATGTGCAGGTCGTACTCCCGTTTCCCAAGCAAATGTGGCAAGTGAATAGGAAACCGATGACCAGAAGAGTTAGCGTGGTCACCCCATAGGCAAAGCAAATGGACCCCTGAGATTGATGAACAAGGTTACTAACCAGGCATCTCAGTGTATGCCCCGGCCCAGCAGCAAACAGGCTTGCAATTCTATTCCTGGCTCAAGTTCACTGCTGACATTTATGCTGGACAATAAGTTTTTTCAGCAACTCGGATTGTCATTTACAGTGAAATGTACCTGGTGAAATGACTCACTTAGAGTTTTCAGGGCTCCAAATTGCCACTTCAAATAGGACATACAGCTTTGCCAAATCCCACGGTAAGTACTGCAGATGCAGAGAGACATGGCCCAAATCCCCAGGAGACTGAGTAAATTTGGATTCTCAACCATCTCCTTTTCTCAAATTCAGTTTTCACCTTTGTTTTCTAACTTTGGCAGACAAGTAGGTCTCAGATGACTTAATTGGAAGGGGAAAAAAAAACACAGGCTTACAGAGATACTGAAGTGCCTCAAATATTGTTTGTGGAAATATACACATGTGTAGTGTTCATCTTAGAAAATTGTTTTCATTTCTGTTTATGCGTTGAAATGATTATGGTTTCCGTTAGAGATATATTTCATAAAATATTTGCTTTCATATCACACGTGTGCGATTTGCCTACATCTGTCTGCATACCAAGTGCAGGCAGTGCCTACAGAGGCCGAAAGAGGACATCAGAGTCTTTGAAACTTGAGTTTTGAGATTGTTGTGAGCCACCATGTGAGTGCTGGCTCTAAACACAGGTACTATGCAAGAGCAACAAAAGCTCTTAACGTCTATACCATTTTCCTAGGGTCTAAACCAGTTTTGATCCCGTTATTTTGACAAGTTCCAATTTCTATTTGTTTCTAGCCCTGGTCAAAGAGGCTTAAGTTTTAATATACCCTTTCTGGGCATGTAGTTTTACTCAGTTTCTGTGGCTGTATCATCAATTTCTGTATAGCAAATATATGTCCCTGGTCTCAATAATGATGTAAATCCCATAATTAAGCCTTCTGGGCCCTAGCAAAATCCCATCATCAACCGTGACACTCTATCCTTCCAGGTTTCTCTGCATTTAGTCAGGTCCTTGGTGTTTTGTTTTCTTTGGTGTATCCTAGACCCATTTCTTTCTATCAACAAAGTGAATGCAAAGCTTCAGCTTTAGTCATAGGCCTCAGTTACTCCCAACAATTTCCAGCAGCTCTGTAATTCTGTGCAGTGATAGGACACTATGTGTATCTTAAAACTAGCAGACAAACAAGGCAAGAGGGTATTTACAGTCAAATAACCTTGCTCTTCCTCTCCAGGCAATTCAGAACCAAAATATTGTGTCCTATTCTTGTCTTATTTTGATCAATTTTGGAATTAAAATATGATTACATCATTTCCTCTAGTCTCTTCCATGCCCCCTCCCTCCCTCTCTAGAGTTCCCCGAATCTTCTCAAAGTTAAGGCCTCTTTTCCCCTGTTATCACACACAACTATAAATACAACCTGGTAAGACCATTCAGTGTTACTTGCCTGGATATGATTTCACGGCTAGCTACTTGGCATTGAATAACCAATTGGGCTATTCACTAAGGAAAACTTTCTCCTTTTCTCAGCATTCCTTAGCTGCCTGTAGGTCTATGCCTCTGGGTATGGCTCCCATGAGATTTCCCTTCCTACATTAGCTTGTCTATTGATATTGAACTTGTTCAGGTCCTATTAAGACAGCCAGGTTTTGGGAATACCATGGTTGAAGCCTCCCTGTCATTTCTAGGCATTGTTTTTGTTTTGTTGTTTGTTTGTTTATTTGGTTTTTTTTGTTTTGAGACCATTTATATATTTCAATTTCTTTCTGAACTCAGTTATGTATCCCAATTTGTCTCTAAACTTACTATGCAATCTGCACTAGTCTCAGACTTGCAGAGAGCATTCTCTTTCAGCCTGCCAGGTATGTAATTAAAGGTATATACCAACACATCCAGCCAAATTATTGGATAACAGCTGTTTTCAAAACAAAATAAGAACAATGAAGGATGATGTAGAATTCACTTGTACTTACAAAGACATGGCCTGATGTTGAAAATATTTAAAAATAAAAATAAATGTATAGGAATTTTAGTATTTAAGAGGAGTTATAAAGATCATTTAATATTATAAGATGATTTTTATTGATTAAGGATCTCCAATTTAGTGAAGTTACAGGTTTCATTGTAGATTTTATGCTCAGTAGTTTTGTAAGTCATTTCTTTGGAAATGAGAAGAAAATGTCAAAGTTTATAATTTAACTACAAATACATAAATATTCTTAGTATAAAGTTTCTATATCAATGAACAAATAAATATCATCCCTCCCATCTTTTGAATTGTTATTAATTATTGAAATAGTTAAAATATTTTACATATTATTTTTATTTATGAAAGTCATATCCATTCATTTAAACTAGTTTTACTAATGCATTAAAATGATATTTGGTTTTAAAATAAACTTATAACTTCTTCATTTGTGTTGTTAATATAATGTTTGAATAGAAAAGCTATCATGACTCAAAATGATTCTTTAAAAGTTATTATTGTTAATTAAAATTATCCATATTATTTGGCCATCTATACTCTAAGAGAAGACCTTTTGTTAGCACCTACTTAGAGGGCTGTAGCCAACCCAAATCTAACACAGTGTAGAAACCAACACAACATTAAACACAACAAAAGCACTACTCAGAACTATCTATTATGTGTGTGTGAGTCTTGCCTTGGATATTGTAACAATGTTGATAATATATGATTATTACTTGACTCCAAAAGCTTTTGATAAAAAGCTTTTTGATCCAAATTTTCCATGCTACACTGAAAAACAATTCAGTAAAGCACGCTAGTAAATAAATGTTGAATAAAACGTTGACCACTTAAAAACCAATTAAAGGCAACTCTCTTCATGTGGAGTGTTCAATCAGACAGCGGAATTCAGCCTTGTGACACATGGAGAGTGTTGACTTTCCTACAGGTCAGTATAATGTGGGAATAGCAGTCACTGAGAGAAAAGGAAAACTTTCCTTAACTTCTTAAAGATAAATGTGATCTTCACAGGACTGATAGTGATGGTAGCTGATTAAACAAGGCCGAAGAATAGGTTTTAAATACATAAATTTCATCTGCAGTTGGAGGAAGACAGTTGGACTCTCTACTTAAATCACATTTCCACAAAATGCAGAACCGTCTCTGGTGAATCGCTCACTATTCAGAGCAGCAAAGGAGGCTTCACATACTACTGACCTTTAGATGAGTCAATTGTAACTCATGTTTTTAGGGTATTTGAGTTTATAGGAAAAGGACACGATTTGAAACTTTGGGGAACAACTTTTCTCCTATGCATTTTACAGTGTAGATATAATGATCTGAGGCTCTGTGGGACACAAGAATCAATGGGGTGGTGGGGGAGGTTCAGATGGAAACTGAAAATTGGTGGTTGGCCTCCAAATGGGATTCTATTGATGCTTTGACTTGGGCTGCTGGCTGACCCTGAGAACTCACAGTGAATAACAAGGACCTATGTAGTTAGTCAATGAAAACAGAGGCCTCTAGTTTCTGAATGGAACTGGAAAGCCATTTCTTCTCATGTGTTGGGAATATTGTCAAAGAAATGTTACATGTTACCAATTTAGTCATTTACACAACTTCTAAGAACATCTTAGCCCATAACAAAAACACAGAATCAAATGACACTGGCATCTAAGCCCTTTTGAAACTTTACCAAAATCAGTGTCCATCTTTTATTCCATGAAACAGAACCTCTTAAATGTCTACGATGTATATTTGTTACACATGTGTGGCCTTTATTATACATAGAAAGCTTTCCTTCTTCTAGCTACTTTCTATCCCTCATTACCATAGGATCCTTGAAGTGTCACATATTCTTTAATGCCTTCCTTAATCTTTTTATACCCCAGATCCATCCCTACTTAAAAGTAAGAACTCACTTCCCTTTCATTGTTCCTATGAAACAATGAACAGTGATTACAACCAGATAAAGAGAACACTCTTGTAGTAAAATGTTTAGCCTCTGGAGGTAAATACAAATAAACTCATTCAGCCAATCGAGTTGTGTTCTATGAGGAACACAAAGGCTCCAATGCAGTTTATTTATACTGAGCTTTATATTTTTTTGTACGGAGATATAGAAAATGACTGACATAAGACGCTATGTCAAATCCAGAGCAGCAGGGTAGACATAGATTGAATGAATGCAGTCTGGGGTACTAAATGAGTAAACATTTCTTTAGGGAGGTTCGGTAAAACATTTCTTAATAAGTCATGCTTATTCTACTTGAGACTACAGGATAAGATGGAGGGGATATAATTATGGAAGGTTTTTGGAGAATAGGTGTTCCAGTATGAAGGAACAGCAAATGCAGAGGACACAGAAAGATAGTGCAAGAAAATGATACATGAACATTTCAGATACCAAATGTACATACATATGGATGCATGTATGTAAGTATGTGTGTATATGTATATATGCAGGAGGCATAGAGCAATGAGAGAAGAAAATGAAGCCCAAAATACAAAGAAAAGTTGTAGTTTCCTCAGCAAAAAAAAATTGAAAAGGCCAAAATATGAAGAAAGAGATTACCCAAATCAGATCTAAGACCCAAGGATTTGTCCATCCATTCATCTATACCATTCAAGAGCTATGTTTCTTTCTTTTTTGTTTGTTTGTTTGGGTGTTTTTTTTTTTTTTTTTTTTTGCAAGACAGGGTTTCTCTGTGTAGCCCTGGCTGTCCTGGAACTCACTCTGTAGACCATGCTGGCCTCAAACTCAGAAATCCCCCTGCCTCTGCCTCCCAAGTGCTGGGATTAAAGGCATGTGCCACCACCACCTGGCAAGAGCTTATGTTTCAAAGACAGGCAAAGATCTTAGTGCCACCATAATTGCTTACATACACCTTGTATGACTAACATCCTATTAACATATAGCTCATTTATAATTGATCTCTTGGCATTGAAAGACTATCCTGACTAGTTCATACTTTCATCTAAAATTACATACATGGCTAGGTTTTAATTCAAGATTGTATGTGTTAGAAAAGCTGAATACCTGCTGCAATACTGTTCAGAGAATGCTAAAGAAGGGAGAGGAGAATAGTGCAATGAACCTTGTAATCTCTATGCTTCAATCTCATAGGATATGTGCTGCCTTCACACAGTAACCAAACCCTCTATGATCTGCAAAAATAACACTTGTAATAGAACACCATGATGAAGCAATATGTTAAGAGCTAGAATTATAACTTGACAAAGGCAAGCTCTGTGATGTAGGAGCAATCACAGTTAGGCCCTGAACATACTGCATGATTGATATTGCATGCTATGATCATTGGAATTGATATTCAGCCTGGCACACAAGGCCTTCACTGAAATATAAAGGAGTTTCAACCCACAAACAAGAATGTATGTATCTGTGCTTTACTTAAAATTAAATAAATATCTGATAGTGTCTTTAAAGAAATATAGCACACCTTCCCTCTGTCTTCCCTAGCTTTCCATGCTAATATTGGTTTTAATATTAATAAGAAAAATTCCGTTTAAATGTCTTACTGCTGGCTGATGATATGTCCTTCCTCTGCACTAATTAATTACCTTTTTCCTCAGTCTTGTGTGGGGTGCTACTTATTCCCTTCTGTTGCACAGTATTATGAGTAGAAATGCATCTCTATCTGTGAAGTGCAGAGGCGGGCATCTGGCTGAATCCCAGGGTCACATGTGATGTATGAATTAAATCAGATAATTTCTCATACGAGTATAGTGAACCACTATTGACTTGAAAGGTTCCACACTTAACTGAATGATGTTTTTAAAAGGTGACAAAAATGATCGAGTTGAGGAATTAAAGTAACAGCCACAGAGAGGAAACAATGGTTTTCAATCACACAAAAACCCAAGCAAAGATAAGTAAATCTAAAACTTGATCGCAGCTCCCAGGCAATGCCAAGAAATATATTATTTAATGTTAAGGCTGAACCCAGTGCCAAACAATTTCTTGATCAAGGATTACAAATTCAGTACCATGTTTTTCTTTTGAAAACTATTTTAATGGCATTTTATCTCCTCAAACCCCAACTATCTCATACTTTCTTCATCTTACCAATCAGGTTCTATTAGACTTAAAAATATTCATCCTCATCACACACATACAAACACACACACACACACACAGACAGAGAGACAGAGAGACTCAAAGGAAATCTGAGATTCATTTATAATTTCATTTCATGAACATAGAATCATAGGATGATTATTATTCATAAGACCGTGTACTTTAGGCTCCATGAAAGCAAATGAATTTGTGAGATCTTAAGTATAATCATAACATCAGTGCATTTAATTCACAAGTCTGCAGCATTTGTCTGCATGTGGCTGATCTTGGAGCTCTTTAAAATGCAGGAATAATCAAGCTAAATTATTTCCACTTAGTAATGGGTCATTATCCCTGCTTTAGTATCTGCTACTGACTCATAATCAAGGTTTTGATCTAATCAATAATTGTGTTTTTTCTGACTGAGTTAATTTATATTTTTATGTTTCAGTTGAATCTTTTATTTATTTTCATATAAGGATTCATTCCTTGAGAATAGCACACGAGTTTTGTGTGTGGGAGCAGCTTTTTGGAAACAAAGGAAAATATAATTGTTTGAAGTTTGTTTTCCAATAAAACATTCAGAAATAACTAAATTTGTTTGAACTCAAAGAATAAAGTAATTTATATTAAAACTAAAAAGCGTTTCAATTATGCATAAACATGAATAGGTCGATTACTAAGTCATCCTATGGATGAAAATTATTTTTATAATAATAATTAGAAGAAAAGATACATACATCTTTCAATAAAATAATCTGATATTTTTTAGCAAACTTGATAGTGTTTCCCTATAGTCTGCCTACCCTATTTTAAAATTATTTCATTTGATAATTTTTAAGTTCACATGCAAGGTAATGTTTTTTTTTTATCATGACATATTGACACATGCATGTCATCCAAATTTTTCCTCATTTCTCTCGCTTCCTTAAATCCTTCCTTCTCCAGATAATCTGTCCTGCAACCAAATGTTGTATTAATCTCATTTAGTCACGTGATTGTTTGTGACAGGAATATGAGTGCAAAGTGAGTTCATAAATGTGCATATATCAGAGTTTATTTACACAACCTGAAGTAGGTGATACAACTTCATAGAGCTGCAGTGCAGCTGTCCATATAGTATATTGTTCCCTGACATGTCACTGTTAAATATGCAAATGTAGATTTTCTTATGATGGTGTGGGTAATAAGATGGAGGAGACTTATTCTTCTCAGAACTCTAGTGATCTAAAGCTAAAGATCTCAGCACCTGATGACCCCAGCTACTCAAGCATGTACTGCAGAGGACCTGGAAAGTCATGCCGATTGCCTTCCCAATTTAACCACTTGTGTAATGTAAATGCATTAACGAGTTGATTCTGGGAAGATGCTCTTAGCCTTGTAGCTGAGGGACTGGTTACTTGGAAGCAGACACTGTAATTAGAACATCTTATCACTACACAGCAAAGCAAGAGAAATTGGTGTGAAGTTAATGGCGTGTACACAGATGGCCTGTTCCTAAAAGAAGCTTTGAACAGAAAGAAGTTGGGTATCTGTTAACTGTAAAACAGGCAAAGAGACAACAGACTTAATGATTCTTTACTACCTCAAAAGATACAAACTTAGGCTGTCTAAAGAAGAAATATAGGTGGCAGCCTCAAAGATGGTGCACAATGAGCCCACACAATTAATATTTATGGTCGGTCTTGTCTGAGCAGGATCTATTGGCCTTACTGTAATATAAAGAATGCAGCAAAGCTGGTGGTGGCAAGGAAACTGTTATGTCTTGAGTTGTCATGTCTTACTATGATGGAAGCAATCCACCATGTTACAAGATATGCCGTATAAGGTCCATGCAGTGAGAAAATGATGGCAGTAACCAAACGTCTCGGTACTTGGAGGCTGTTAACAATCAACTCTGAGCTATGATGCACATTAACTCTAGTCAAGCTTGCAGCTGTGACTGGGACTCCAATGGATGTCTTGATGACAGCCTCATGAGAGGCTGAGCTTCCAGCTCCTAAATAAACCACCCAAGTTCTCAGACTCACAGAGACTAGAAAACAGTATACATTTGTTACTTTAAGCCACTGCTTTTTGAAGTAGTTTTTTAACATTATGATTGGACAGCTGCTTGGACATTATATGTATTGCATGAGGTACCAAAGAACTAAAGAATTAATTTAAATAAGAAGCACTGTAAAAATGCTATGTGCTTATAATGGAAATAAAATTCTGAAGATCTTTTCCTTAGTTATTGGAAAATATGAATGATACTTTAGCAACATGTCACCATGAATAACTTGGATACAGTTTACATGTATAGAGTTTGAGATTACAAAGCATTCTTTAAAAACAGATAGTGGGTGTCTATGTGCTGTATGATATTTGGAATTAATTATATTCTCTGCATCATCAATTTATAAAGTTAAACTCTGTAAGAAATAGGTATTTGAAAAAAATCTGTCTTCTAATTGTTTTAGGTTAACCTCTAAATCCTTAAACACCAGAGATGAGATCGACAGGCATCTCTTTAAATCGACAGGCATCTCTTTAAATAAGCCTCTAAAACAGCCATTTCAATGACAAGCTCTGCAAAAATTCCAGAACTGAGGCCCTATAGCTAGTCACATGTAATTATGGTTTAATTTGAAATAGTTCTCCCATGTTTTGTTTAAAAAAATAGTGCTTAACCCATCCTAGGTAAAAAAGACAAAGAATTACAACATTTTTCAGGTTGGCAAACCTTTACCATACAGTCTTTCATCCTTAAATCATCTCTCAACAATCTAAAATGCACTAATAAAAACATTCAAGAGCAAAAAAAAAAAGAAGAAAAAAAGAAAAAAAGAAAGAAGAGAAGAGAAGAGAAGAGAAAAGAAAAGAAAAGAAAAGAAAAGGAAAGAAAAAAGAGAAAAGAAGAAAAAAGAAGAAAGAAAAGAAAAATATTATGGGCAGAAATCTTTTAGATCTGGGAAAACTACTGATCCCTGACATCTTCCTGAGGAAATAAATGGTAAAGAGAAATGTAGTAAAATTAGCACCTTTTAAAAAACTTCATCATGCTAGAAAGAGTGCCCTTTACAACTCAGAGGATTTCAGAAGGATTCTGTCCCTTCCCCTAGTTATCCAGGGTAAATAGTGTAATGGATTTGTACTTATAGAAGAGAACTTGTTTTTGAGGAAAACTATAACATTGTTGATGAATGTGGAATATCACCATGAAACCTATCAATTTTAAACATTGAAGAATAATTTATATATGTGTGTTAATATAATGTGATAGAGGAAACTAAAATCACATATCTGTTAAAATGATAACTTATTACTTTGTAACATATATGTAAGAAAGTCCAGTTGTGTTTTATCAATCTTACCAAAGAAGCTAAAGCTAAACATTAATCTATATGCCTATGCATAAAAATACACAAATATACAAACACACAAGAGAGAGAGAGAGAGAGAGAGAGAGAGAGAGAGAGAATAAGAAATTAGATACTTTGTGAACGTTATACTTGAGTAAAATTTGCTCTGAGATGGCACTTTATCTGTCCCCAATGGCTAGTATTCTTTCCTCTAAAGTCACATGTGTCTAGTGTGAACGACCTGCCCACTGCACTCTGTAAAGAGCAATTGCTCTCTGTCCCAATTGGAACCTCCTCACCCTTGGTTCTCATTGCTCCTCATTCCTGGCAGCCCCTGCCCTCTGGCCATACCAGCCCTCTGCCCTTCAGCCAACAGAGAGAGCATCTGTGTCTCGGCTCACATGGTAGTCATTAACACTGAAAGAAGACAGAGAGAAGCAAGGCTTCCCGAAATCAATGTGACAGCCCCAAGATTTGCTTATAAAAACACTGCCATTTTAAACTTAGGAGAGTTCATCAGTCAGACAGCGATATGAATTTTGTCATTTTCTAAGGCCACATAACGAAGAGAAGAGAGAATGGGACAATGAGAATGGCAAGCCAAATGAGAAAATTGAAGGCTGAGAAATCCTGATTAGACACATTCTGGAGAACTTACTGAATACATAAGAAGACATTTAGGGTTGCATATCTTGCTGGGTTAAAAAGAAGCACAATTATTTCTAACACTTTATCAAATGTACCTAAACAGTGATAATTCTTGATATTAAAATTTATTAATATTGAAAAGAAATGTTTTTTTTCATGCTTTCCAAATGTATTTGAGTTTAATTTAGACTTAGTACATTCATTACATGTTCTATTTACCTAAGTGTCTGTAAATAAGACTTATGTTAATTTGAGATGCTGACACATTTCCTGAGATGTTCCCAAGTACAGAGGAAGTTCACTCTCGTAAGGGGGAAAAAAAATCAATCTGAAACAGAGCCTCAAGCAACACTTAATATTAATCTTATTTTTCACTAAATGTACCTCAGACACATTGGACAAACTCATTTTTGCTACCAGTGTTCAAGTGGAAATCAAATATGACAGATACAATGGAAGAACGCAGCTATCTCCAAAGTAATAATTTTGCAATAAGGTGTACTCACTGGGAAGCCTTGGAGTGTTTTTGAAGTACTTATTTCTTTATAACAGCAAAGTAATTATACCTGCAGTTAGAAAAGAATTTGTTTCTGTTGTAACCAAACTATACCAGATTTGAATAGTACTGAATGCAGTGCTATGGAGCTCTGCTTCTTATGGATGCATATCCACATGAGGCCCCAATGTAGAGCATTGTGCTCTCCTCATTAGCAACATTAAACTTATGCTTTGAAAAACGGGATTCTAAGAACCACAGTCCAGAATAATGTGACAAGTTTTATTTAAATGATAAAGACATAGAGGAAACCGGCAACCTTGTAGCCCAGTCTGCAGCCCTTGTGTGAGGAAGCTCTGCGTTTGGAAAGTTAAGAAGTACAGCAGCATCCCAGCCCTCCCAAAGATGGGCAGATTTTGGAATATTTCCTCTACTACTACTTGGGGAAGCATGCAACTTCAGACTATTCAAAGGAACATCAACACGCAAGCAAATCAGTACAAAAATGAAAGCTAGCTCCAGAGAAACACTTGAAAACCCTGGCAGCAGCATTAGCCATTGGTGAAATATAAAATAAAACCAAAATGAGATAGATTTTACATTAGGGTTAACGATTACACATAATTAAACACAGAGCACACTAACAAAAGTTGACAAGAATGAGGGGGTTTGGGGAATCTCACCCATAGCTGGTAAGGATCAAAATGGCTTGGCAGAATTGGAGAGAAAAGTATTGAACAGAGTCATAATCTGACCTTGTATTGGTTAGGGATATGGGCTTCAGGAAGAAGTAGGAACAATGTCCCAGGCAGAAAGAAACCCTCAACAAGGCTAAAGAAAGAGAAGAGACATGACAATAAGTCTGGAATATGAAGTACCAGAGAGTTCAGTGGGTGCACCTAGGGAAGCTGGTAGAAAATCTGATAGCATTAAAAAAAGGGGGATGGGGATTTTTAGAATAGTAGCAGTGATGTGCTTTAATGAATCTATTTGAAGAGATAGCAATCAAGTCCTACATGCCCTTCAATAATCCAGATAATACATGGTTTAAATGTCTGGTGTATATCCAGCTAGGTGTGTGTGTGTGTGTGAAGTTTATTCTGGAACTATTCAACACAAGAGGGCTGTTTTCATACTCTGCCAACAACTGGAAACTAATAAACTGTGTTAAACCTGAATAGGCTAAGATTCAGGAAAACTGAAGTGATAAGCTGGTAAGAACTCTAAGCTGGGCTATGGAGTGACTCAGTAACTGAAGTGCTAGCTATGAAAACAAGAGGACCTTGGGTTTGATCTGCAGTAAACAAGGAGAGTCTGGAAAAGGCTCTTGGAATCCTCCTAGCACCAAGAAAGATGCATGGGTCTTGATGGGCTGTCATTTTAATAAACTGAGCAAGCTTCATGTCAGTGAGAGACACTGTAAAAATTTAAGATATTTTACATCAACCGATGGCCTCAACACTCAAGTATACGAATGCGTACTTACACTTATATGCATAACACATGTACATATGCATATGTAATTATACCTGCAGTTAGAAAAGAATTTGTTTCTGCTGTAACCAAACTATACCAGATTTGAATAGTACTGAATGCACAAAGAAGGAGGGGGAAAGAGGGAGAGGGAGAGAGATGGGAGCCTAGTAAAGTGTTTTCCAGATTCCTCACATATCATTTTTTTTTAGCAGAAAACAAGCCTGTTCCATCGAACATTACCTATCAGTATTTGATAATCATGAGTCAACAATTCCGGTATCTTGTGCTGATATCCAATCCGAAGAACACTTGTACCACTGAAGTTCATCTCAGTCATTATTTACAATATAGGGAATTTCTCACAGGGTGTCATTCCTGTTAGTCTCGTGATTCAGAAATCTTAGCTCTAATGAGCCCAAGGACATAGGTTCTCATTAAAAAGCATTTGAGAAAAAATACTCTGTTTTCCATAGACTGCATCCTGAAAGTCACCTAGTCCCTCATGACAGGAAGCATGCTTTATTTAGACCATCCGATGTCATAAATGGGAGACCTACAGGACGGCTTGCACTGATCATCCCTGAACACATATCGGATGATATGTAAGGAAATAACGCACACCCAAGGAGCACTTGCTGAGTGCACACACAGGCAATTTCAAATAAAAATTATTAATAAGATTCTCTTCTTGCAATAAATATTACAGGAGAGCTCTCGAGGATATTCTTGGAAACCCACTGTCACTTTCCCCAGCGTATGAAATATGTTCCTCTTGGGTTATCTGACTTTATAACATACCACTCTGCTGGTTTTTGTTGTTGTTGTTGTTTTAAAATTATAATTGTATCCAATGAGAAGTGAAGAAAACCATGGAACCAAAAGACTAGCCTCTGATACCCGCTGTGTTATGCTGAGAGGTAGGTGGCCTTCTGCCTGATCTCACAGTCTCATAGCAGCTTTCGCAAATTCAGAAAAATATAGAAGGTGCTGTTGACTCCATCAAAGAGAAAATCACATACAACAGTTAATCACAACTACACTACAAGCTGAGGGCCTTTGGTGTGGGTGGCCATCTACTTGAGACCGATGCACGCTCATCTTGAATATCACTTATAAAGTGACTTCACTGATAAAACAATCTTATGAGAGAACACCACAAGGCAATTAGATTGCCAGACAAAAATCTCCAGAAAGTTTCCTTTGCTACAGTCAGACATAAAGAATTTCAGGGGCAACACACATGGCCACGGAAGCAGATAGGTTAACTGAAGCTCACTCCCTGCTCTCTTCCAAACCAGATTCCTCGGTCTCATCCCCAGCTTTGCAGTAGAGCACCTGCTAAGCCCCACTATCTCCTTTCTGGCCCCATCTTCTCTAGATAACACAGCTCTTCTCCTGCAAGCATCTCCCTATACTCATTCTGTCATCTCAGCCCTCCAACAGGCTCTCACTAGAAAGCCTCCTTCCAAGACAGCCAGAGAAGCAAGTAGGCCAGCAAAGCCAAGATATCTGCTTCTGATTTTCACTTTCCTCTTCTACTCCAAATTGAATTACCCACTCTCATCCACAGCTCTGTAGCACCTCCTCACTCTCTGATCTGTTTTCAGTGGACTTAGCAGATCCTGATGAAATACCTTGATTTCCTTCCTGTGGAGCACCTCATCTACCACTCTACCAGTCTATCAGCATCCCTAAGTGTCAGCTCTTACGACCTAATATATCTTACCTGGAACCTTCTAGTTGTCACACCTGGAAAGCATTTTCTACAAGACAACCCACAGCTGCCATAGTCTCTTAAAAAGAACAAAAGAGGGCAACAATGTAGAGAAATTTTAATCCAGCAATATATCCACTCTGGTAAAGGATCATATACAAAGATCTAAGTCTGTGTGATCCAGCTGGAATGTAGACCTGCCACACACCTTTAATCCCAAACAATGTAGGTTAATTTAGTTTTTAGAAGAAAGCAGAAATATTTGAAATTGACATCTAATTGAGGGCCAGACAAAGTTACTAGTGAGAGAAAGATTTGACAGAGCGAGTCAGAGATAGGTTAAGCCCCAACTCTCATAGAACAGACAGGATGAAGGGCTGTTCAGTGAGTGCAGTTTAGTTCCTAGAAATCAGAGGCAGTTTTTCCAAGCATAGCAATTCAGTGAGAAGCTGAGAGAAGTCAGTTTGAATCAGTCAGCTTGGAAAGGTATTTTGAGCCAGAAAAGGTGAGTTGAACCAGCCAGCCAAAGTTCAATAGAGTGGAACTTATTCAGCAGTAAATCTCAGAGCTGAAAATATTCTAGCCTAGTTTAGTAGGTACAGAGGTTAGAAGTTACCACACCTAGATCTAGGGATAGCTACAGCAGAGACATAAATGTCATGGGCTCAATCCAAGCTGTGTCCATATGGCTTGTGTAAGACTTTCATCTTATCCCCTCATCTAGAAAATAAAAAATGAATTTTATACAACAAAAATGAAGGAACAAATTAATGAACAAAGAAAAGACTAGGAGTCAGCACCTAAAATTATAATTACCAAACGGAGATACCTAGTAGCCAGAGTAGAAATACTAGTAATGAGAACCAAGATAGTATGTCCTCACTAGAGCAGTCTCTGAGTATTGCAACATAGCTCACAACACACACACACACACACACACACACACACACACACACACACACACAGAGAGAGTCTTTAAAACAAGCTTTATAAATAGTATAGAGGTTCTTTTAAAAAATCCTTTAAAGAGAACCATGGAAACAAAAGCAAACACTGAGAGGAAATGAACAAAACAGCTAAAGACTTAAAATTGGAAATAGAATTTTTAAAAAGCAAATAATAGAAAATATGCAAGAGAGAATTCAGGAACTCAAACGTGAACCTCAGAGACAAGCCTCACCAACAGAATATGAAAAAATCAAACAGGATTCTCAAGTATTGAAGACACAATAGGATAAATGAATACTAAGTCAAAGAAAATACTAAATCTAATCTATGTCTATGTATGTATGTATGTATGTATGTATGTATGTATCTATCTATCTATCTATCTATCTATCTATCTATCTATCTATCTATCAACCTATCTATCTGTATTAGATTATTTACATTGCTTTTATTGTGGTTAGGTGTGATCCTTATATCCCTGGTCTCTTCAAATATTTCATCATGAAGGGATGTTGGATTCTGTCAAAGGCTTTTCAGCAGTTAATAAAATGATCATTTGTGTTTGCTGTTGTTTTTGCTTTCAATTTTTTTATATGGTAGATTATTTTGACTGATGTTTGTATGTTGAACCATATATATATATATATATATATATATATATATATTGCACAAAACATCTAAGATATAGGAGACAGTATGAAAGAATAGACAAAGGACAAGAAATCCATGTCAAAGGCACAGAACATATTTTCAACAAAGTTATAGGAAATTTTCCAAGCTTGACGAAGAAGATGACTTTCAAGGTACAAGAAGCTTATAAAATACCAAACATACTGGCTCAGAGAAGAAATTCTCCTCTAAACATAGTAATCAAAGCACTAAATATACAGAAGAAAGAAAGAATATTAGAAGCTAAAAGGAAAAATGACCAAGTTAATGTGTAAAGGAAGACCTATTAGGATTACATCTGACTTTAATTCAATGATTTTGAGTTTCTTTCCATTTAATTTAATATTGGCCATTAGCTATCTGTAAATTGCCTTTATTGTTAGGTGTGATCTTTATATCCCTGGTCTCTTCAAAATTTTCAAAATGAAGGACTGTTGGGATTTGTCAAAGACTTTTTCAACATCTAATGAGATGGTCATTTGTAGTTTCTTTCTTACAATTTGTTTATATGATAGATTATTTTCACTGATTGCCATATGTTGAAACATTCCTGCATATCTGGAATGAAGCCTACTTGATCATAAGGGGATGATAATCTTGATAGGTTCTTGGATTCAGTTTACAAGTATTTTAATTGAGTGTATTTGGATATATGTTCAGGAGGGAAGTTGGTATGCAATTTTCTATGTTGAAACTTTGTGTGGTTTGGGTATCAGGATGATTACAGCTTCTTCAAATGAATTTGACAGTGTTTATTTTTCTTTTCTATTTTGTGAAATTATTTGAGGACCAATGGCATTTGGCCTTCTTTGAAAGTCCGGTAGAATTCTGACTTAAACCCATCTGTCCCGGGTCCTTTTGTTGTTGTTGGTGGTGGTGGTGGTGTTTGGGAGATTTTTAATGACTACTTCTATTTTCTAGATGGCCAGGAACCACATACAGGACAGCCTCGAGACCCAGCATAAAATCAAGCATGACTTGCAAATATAAATAAAAATTAAAAAGTCAATAAAATTATTCCTAATGATTTTCTGCAGGATATATTGGTGCCTAACCCAGTTGTCTTCAGAGGCATCCTAAAGCAACTGATAGGAGCAGATGCAGAGGCGCAACTCTAAACACAAGATGAGCCAGGGGAAACCCACAGAAGAGAGGGATTGTAGGAGACCAAAGGAAGGAGAACATCATGAGAACATAGCCCACAGAATCAACTAAGTAGTACTCATAGGTGTTCACAGAGGAGACCAATGTGACAAATACGGAGCCTACAAGGCCTGAGCAGTTTCTTCCTAATAGTTTTAATAATCACAAAGCCAATATAATAGATTTTTGTTGTTGTTATTTTTAAAGGTGTCTTAAATTTTGAAATTTTTAAAAGTAGTGTATAACAGATTAATAGTTTTTCTTTGAGTACTGCAAAAGGAGGTGAACTAGGTAACAAGTAGACTGCTATCCACAGCCAAGATTACCTGTATAATTTAAATTGTCTTCTAACAATATGTCAACCATATTTTCCCCTCATGTAGTACTTCCTATATTCTCTCTCAAAAATACAGTTTTCAAAACATTCAGTCTAAATAAAATTGAACTCACTTCAAAGAGCAGATATTTTAATTGTACATATATATGTATATAGGTATATATGCATGCTATGTGCTTTTTATATTATAGCCATAGCTGGTCCTCTGAGTCTTTACAATTCTCAGTGGAATTTTTCATTCCTGAATGTTCAACAATAGGGAGCCAAGAAATCCATAGATAGCCATATTTGTATTCAAAAAGATATGGCAACAGCATCTAATATTTGTCATCTTTTGTCACAAATGAACAAGGCTACTCATTTTCTGGAAATCTCATGAAATTCATTCTAGGCAGAAATTGATTTCAATATTTTATCGGATGGCAGAATAATGAATCTATTGACCTCTTGAAAATACTTGTGACCATTTGCCACTCTCAACTCTCCATTACAGTTCCTTAACCTCCTTAGAATGCAGTACAACCAGGAGACCTCTGATCAGGGACTAATGTAGAAAGCCATGCAGCAAAGTATTCTTGTTTATCGTTCAGAATTTATCAGTATGTTCCACTAGATAAAGTAGAATACTTACTGAATTATCTATCCCCTTGACTTGTGTCATCTCTCTGGGGATCCATGCTCGGTACAAGTTCAAATATGTGAGTAAAAATTTAGCAAACATTATGTGTTATGAAAGTATAACAAGGTCTGTAGACTCAGATAAGATTTAAGGTTTTAGTGTCTGGCCAGTAATTCAAGGAACAAAACACAGTATGAAAATTACATTATCTCCAAATGTGATGAAAGATAAAGGTTATGCCTCTCTCCCTTTTAAATAAGCCACTGAGTCTGAATGGTGTTGTCCACATGCACAGAGTTTTGAGGCACCCTGCTGGCAGTCATTTTCCCTAGACACGGAAGTAAGTAGGGGCTGAGGTGGACCCAGAGGACTTGTGGACATTATGAACAAGATGCATGGTCTGCATTATATAATCAATATATCAAGGTGTAAACTTCAAACAACAAAACAATATCAACCAGCCAGACCCCCCCCCCCCCGCCTCCAGAGCTCTCAGGGACGAAAGCACCAACCAAAGAGTACACATGGAGGGACCCATGGCTCCAGCCACATATGTAGCAGAGGATGGCCTTGTCAGGCATCAATGGGAGGAGAGGCCCTTGGTGCTGTGAAGGCTCCATGCCCCCTTGAGGAGAAAGCCAGGGAAGGGAGACAGGAGTGGGTGTGTGGGTGCAGGAACAGCCTCATAAAAGCATAGGGAGGGGGAATGAAACAACGAGTTTCAAGTGGGGAGGACCGGGAAAGGGGATAACATTTGAAATGTAAATAAAGAAAATATCCAATAAAGAAACAAAAAGGAAAAGAAAAGAAACCCCCATAAAATTATGTGAGGATGTCACTAGTCCTGTTATCATGGAAGGGACTCAAATATAAGAATTTAACAAAACAGAGTTCGGTTGTTTTCCTGCAAATACATTGTTTGATTTCACTTAAGGTCCTCACGGGAGAAACCAGGGAAGCAATGGGTATGGATTTCCCTGTCAGAGGCACAGAGAGTTGGCTCAATGACACTGGTTTAACCTAAATCCCACACTTACTGACTTATTTGTATAGCATTTGTATGTAATCTATAGGCCGATGCCTATATTCTTTAGATCATTTCCTGAGTAAATTTAATGAATACTACAGGGACATGCTAGGTGATTACTTGCTATATTTTACCTTTTAGGAGTTTGTGATAAAGAAATATCTGTACAAATTCAGTAAAGACTAATACTTCACATGCTTTCTTGAGTCTGCAAATATGGAACCAATAGATAAACACGTGCAGCCATGATATTCACACTGAAGGTTGTAATCTTATAGATCTGTAGTCTCAAAGTAGTAGATGAGAGACAATAAGCCTGTAATATCAAGGGTTACCCACATGACACAGAAATGGGAAGGAGAGAAATATAATTCCCCATATCCTTGCAGAAGTATAAGAATGAAACTCACAGGGGTGGAGAAGGAATGAAGAAAGGACAAACACACAGACACAAAGAGGAGATCTGGGCTTTGTGTTGACTCATGGATGGTGAAGCCATGGAAATTTGGAAGCTCAGGTTTATTATATAGAATTGAACACACATGTAGGACTATTGTATAGTACTGAGAAAAGGAGGTAGGGCTTATAGTGTCCAGCTGAATTAAGGAGGCAGGTCTAACTAATTCAGTATGTCTGTCTCTGGAACAATCCTCAGGTCATATACATCTGGAAGGAGAACGCTGCAGCATACATGTTCAACATCACACAGACAATGGGTGTATGTGCCACATACCGGATCCGTTTTCAATGGGTCTAAAGCATTATTGTCTTTGTGGTACTTAAGCCCATGCCAATCAGTGCACATTCACTCAGGTCTTTATTCATTTCCTAAAGAATCTACTTCCTTATATCTTCAAAGTCACAGAGTCTTTAGTATTTCATGTTCCTGTTTGTACAAATATGGGAGCCAGTAACACAAAGCCCTCACATATAGGGCAAACCTGGTCTTGATAGGGACAGAAAGGTTGAGTGATACTCAAGAGGTTGTCTGTGACTGCTTCGCAACACATAGCTGTGAATGTCTTGGTTATCACCTGAGAAACACTTTCAGACACAGTGCTGTTGGTGCTGATATGTGATTGTTCATTATGTGAAAAAGACGCATGGATCATAACACAACGAACTAAGGTGAGGTTATGCTGGGATAGGATGCTATCCAAGTCAGCTCTTGATTAGGAGTAGGATTAGAATAGAAATACTAATATAGAATGTCATGAAGGTGCTTTTAATCATATATAAGGCATTTTACATTTTTATAAATATGTATGCATCTTATAAAATATTTGTAATATATAATTATTAATCTTATTTATAATGTATAAAGTAATCACCAGAATTATATATATAAATTTTTTCCTCTCTTTTGGAGATTAAAATATAATTACACAAATTCTATCTTTCCTTTCCTACTTCCAAGTCCTCCTATATATACCTCCTTGTTCTCTTTCAAAATCATAGCCTGTTGTTACATGCATATTTTACAGATCTCTTCATTTGAATAAAAGTGGTATGGTAGTATGTTCATATATAGATTTATAGAATATTAAACACTATTTTAAGATCCAAAGGAGGAAGCATATGAGTCATAAGGAATACAGACTCTGTCTTTCAAGTAGATTGGACTTAGCAATTTAACTTTTGCCATAATGGTAAGTCATATGCTGATAGTTATTGAATATGCCTTGTGAGAGAGACTAATTGAGGAAGTTCATGACAAATTGAGTTCATTGGCATTATGAAGCAACTTTTACCCTATATAATAACAGCTGAATCTAAAAAAGTGTTATTTGATCCAAAAATTTTACTACTATTTATATACGCAAAAGAAATGAAGTTAGTATGCCAGGCATACACCTCAATTCCCTTGTTTATTGAGGCATTATTTATACAGACAAGGAAGAGTACAACCCAAGAAAAATAATCCAAGTACTGATCAATTGAATGGAAAGAAACACAAACATCCATATATTTATAAAATATTATTCAATTACAAGAATTAATTCTTTTCACATGAAATAACACAGATGAGGGAAGGAAATTAAGGAACTCTCCCAAAACAAAACATCACATATCTTGATCTAAGGAATCTAAAAGTTAGCCTTATAGGAGCTGAGGGTAGAATTCTGGTTCCCTGAGCCTGGAGACAGTAGAAGGAGAGGAATGGAGGCTAGACCAATACATTGCAAGTTAACTAGAATCAATAAAGTTGATGTTACTGCACATTCAGATGACTATAGACTACAAAAGAAGCTACCTCAAGAAGTTACAATTATTTTGAAAGTGTTTATCACAGAGAAATGATGTCAGAAGAGATATATGATTTAACATGAATTTAGCAGAATATAGCATGCAAAATATACATGTCTATGTACATTTTTATGTTTTAATGTCAGTTAAAATGTTTTAAAATTATCACAGACTGACATTGTCAAGTGAGTTCTCTCTCTTGTGGATTATATCATTATTCCTGACCAAAAAGTCAAGGAAGCTCTTGTTACCTATATTGTTTAAGTTTTGGGGTTTTTTGTTTGTTTGTTTGTTTTGTTTGTTTGTCTTTGTTTTTTTGTTTGTTTGTTTTTCGAGACAGGGTTTCTCTGTATAGCCCTGGCTGTCCTGGAACTCACTTTGTAGACTCAGAAATCTGCCTGCCTCTGTCGCCCGAGTGCTGGGATTAAAGGCGTGTGCCACCACGCCCGGCTTTAAGTGTTCTTTTTACAAGAAGGGTAATGATGTTGCATGATGCCAGTGCCAACCACCAGATAAGTAATCACTCATTTCTTACAAGAAAGAACCTTATAAAAATACCTTCACTCATTAACTAATAACTTTTCAAATACGTTTGTCTTCTGAAGTCCTGGGTTGATTTTTGTTAAAATGCTTGAGGAGAAACATATTACATCTAATCAAGCCTTGTGTAAACATTGCCATCAAACACCATTCATACATATCTGTCTTCCCTTCTGCTAAGGAGAATCATAGGTCCTCAAAGCAATGCATATTATACAGAAGAGCATGAATGGATGAAGTTGGGAAAGAGGAACATCCTTTAGACTGGAGTAAATTTAAAACAAAAAATCATGGATTCATTATTAGCTTCAATTTAGCTGCTGAAGTTGGCCTAAGAAGTGTCTTGGCCACAGAAACCTGATCTCATGAAAGCTCCTCTGAGCTGGCTTAGAGAAACTCCCCATCCCTTCCTAGTTAGAAAGAGTAGGTCCAGAGCACAGGTACATGCAATCAACACGTGCTGGACTCAGTAGGTACTACACACACACACACACACACACACACACACACCACATTCCTATATGATGTATACACATATACATATACTTAAAGAAGAACTGGCCATGAATCAGAGAGAGAGAGAGATGACATGGATTGGAATAGAGGTTGGAGAGGGAGGGGTTTGAATGAGGTAAATACATACATCATTTTATGTATGAAATTCTCCCAATGTTAAAAACAGACCAAAGTTGGAGAGAGATATAATACAATTGACATGACAGTAAATTATCTGGTTACTTCAGATTACTTTTCAGCTCCTTGGGAAGTGTAATATCGAAACAATACTGCTATGATGAGAATCAAACTGGCCAATAATTTATTGAAGAAGCATGAAATGGCTCTGAGCTCACACATTCTCAATTAGAGGTGACACACTGAATGGCTACTTGCTTAAATCTCGATTCTCACATTAAATATTGGAGAGTCATCTCTGTCCATATGTTTACATTAAAAATCACAATTACCTCGTGTTTTTTTTATACTATTAAAACAATATCTATACATGACTTGCTGTCGTTCTTAGGGTAAACAAGATTTCAATATACAATAATCATTATCTAGGGAGACAAGACAAATGGCAACCATATCATTTTTAAAAGATATAAGAAAGCAATGTCCACTTTACAGTTCTAATGTAAAGATATTTTGGTTATACTTGGCAGGGTTCTTATCTATATTTTGGTTGAATTTGTTATTTTTTTCATACTTATCTCCTGGCCTCAATCATTTTCTGATACTATAATAATTTCAATTGAGTAATAAATAACCTATTGAATTGGAATCAGAAAATGTAAGAGCTAACGAATTACTGTTGATCAATGGCTCGGGAACTATACTTCTATGCTATAGCTATGTCAATGGCTTTGGTCAAAACAAAATGTCACGATGGGAAATAGTAAAAATATGAATACCAATGATTACTATAACCTGAAGCTCTGAAATAAAGTATTTCTCATCAATATGCAAACTGCTTATTTAATTCAAATAGAGGTATGAGTCTGTTCTGTCATAATGCCTAGGTTTTCTACATACTTCTACTTCTGAATGAAAAGCTAAGTCAACTGTTCAACAAAAAGACCACAATTTTCCTCTGACTTTACACAGGCTTTGAAACCCAGAAGGATGCTGACGCACCATACCTCTTTATCGTCTCTATCATGAGCTGTACAAAATTTCATTTATTTGCAAAGAATCTTTAAACATTTTAAGAATATAATGAAGTTTTGACCCAGAGGCCATTAAATCACACAATTTGGTGTATGGCAATATACTGCTCAATTATATATATATGTATATATGAATCACAACTTTAAAATTATTTTCTGAACACATGGTTACATACCACTGTTAGTTTTTCATTGATATGACAAATTCCTGACATAAATAACTGGAGAGAAGACTGATTGTTTTCAGTTCAAAGCCTCGGGTATATGTACTCTAGCCCTCAGACAGCTGAGCTGTGCCAAGACCATAGCACTGTGGTTGGAATACTTAGTGGCAGAAAGCTGCTCATCTAAGGGTGGTCAAGAAGCAGAAAAAATAGATAGTAGAAGGATCCACAGAGAAGGTAAACCCTTGAAATTCATGCCCTCAGTGACCTACTTTCTATGTTCAGGTTCTATTCTCTAATAGTCGGCACATTAAAAGTGTACCAGTGAGCGATCCCATTGATGAGTTGGCACTTTCATAACAGGATCGACTTTCAGTGAAAACACAGGGAGAACTCCAATACAGTAACCTGTGGTGAACAACTCATATTCAAAAATTACTGCTCACACCAACCACCTAAATCCTGTATCAAAGGTCTTGTCTTTTCATGATATCTTTGCTTTCTCTAAACATCTGTCATATTATAATATGTTACTTCTATTTTATATTTTATATTCATTGTATAATATATAAAAACCTAACTCATATACTTACGAGGCATGGAAACGTATATAGGCAAGCAATCCACAAACCCACTTAGCATTTGTAGGGTTTTCTTGGAAAACAAAAAATAGTGTATTTTCTTTTAAAATCAAATACAACAATTCAGAATAAATCTGATAAAGTTTTCTTTCTATTTTTAATATTTATATGTTTAAATTCATATGTACATATTATGAAGTATGTAGACTATCCTGAGATGTGACTCTATATTTCTAGAACAAAAAATAAAATGCTTTTATTGGTTGTCCAGATTATTTTTTTAAAGATGAGAAGATTAGAATTGCATAGAATGCAATACAATTTTACAGGAACTCAGACTTGGGTTATAGGAATGATTAAAACAATATTCTAGTTACTCAACTTACACAAATGTAGGACTAAATAATTACATTGGTGTTTATAATATTCATAGGACTACCACAATGCTGAATCGATTTGGATGCAAAAGAACTATTTGAACGAAATCATTCTTTTCAGGAAGAAAAAAATCTGAGAGAAAAACAACACAAAATTGAGAGGAAGGGCTATGGAGTAAAGACAGATCTGTGCAAAAGGGTATAAAAGACAATTATGGCAAGCCTTACTGTGCAAGTGTGAGATCAATCCCTAGGCCATAGAGAACCCTAAGGAGGAAAGTAAAACAATTATTGAAGTGCTTTTGCTACAACAGAATGAAAGCAGAAGTATGTGTGTGTCCGGCGAGAGGGGTAGATTCTTACAGAAGGCTTAGGGACTGGGACTGGAGAGTATCCATAAGCATTCAAGAAACCTCCATTTAAGAAAGAGATAAGAGGAAAGAAAGCCAGTGAAGAGATGCCAGAGGACTGACAGAATGGGCCAGTTGTTAAAAAAGAACAGAGAAGTCATATATGACCATGAGGTAAAATTAGAAAACTGGTACTAAAGAGTTAGCTTATAAAAATTGAAGGGTCAATGTCTCAGTCAGGGTTTCTACTCCTGCACAAAACATCACAACCAAGCAGCAAGTTGGGGAGGAGAGAATTTATTTAGCTTACACTTCCACATTGGTGTTCATCACCAGAGGAAATCAGAACAGGAACTCACACAGGGTAGGAACTTGGAGGCAGGAGTGGATGCAGAGGTCATGGAGGAATGCTGCTTACTGCCTGGCTTCCCCTGGCTTCCTCAGCTTGCTTCTTATAGAACCCAAGACTACCAGCCCTGGGATGGCACCACCCACAATGGGCCTTCCCACCCTTGATCTCTAATTGAGAGAAAATGCCTTACAGCTGGATCTCATGGAGACATTTCCTCAAGTGAGTTTCCTTTCTATGTGATAACTCCAGCTTGTGTCAAGTTGACACAAAATCAGCCAGTATAGTCAGTGTAACTGCAGGTATTAGGAATGCTAATTAAATACCGAAAAATCATTTGAATGAGAATGCATGCTTGTAGCTTCTGGCCCTAGTTGGTTCTAATTGGTAAATCAAGATGCTGGCAGCCAATGACAGGTTAGGGCAGACAAAGGTGGGACGTTTAGGATTCTGGGGCTGGGACAGAGAGGAAGAAGGAGGAGGAGGAAGAGACCCACCATGCCTGAGAAGAGAGCTGGACAAAGAGGCATGTGAGGGAGGGGTGAGGGAGGGGGAGCAGAGGGTGGGGAGGAGAACAGCCAAGAGACTTGCCTGGCTGGGTCCAGGGCAGCCAAGATAAAATATAGGATTTAGTAAGCAATAACTCGGGATTATTGGCGGGAGGTAGATTAACCGGTTGGATGTTAACAAGTAGCCCATCCATTGAGCTGAATAAGGCATATTAAAATAAAAAGTATGTGTCTGCATGTCTTTCATTCGAAAGTCCAGAACACAGGGGCAATAGTGTGACCCACCACCATGATTTATTTAGTTATTACAATTCTACAGGTCAGAGCAGGCAATAGACCTGTGTGTGAGATCCAAAAATACAGTATTGCAAAGAAACGACATTGAGCGAGGTCTACGGCAGATGTCCGCTAATTTGGTATATGTTAGTGTGGGTCCAGTAGACAGCTAGGAGTGATGAAAATGTGAGAGGGAAGGGACAATTAGACTCAGATCCGAAGAAATCAGGAAGTGATGACCACAGAAAAGTATATCATTCAGAGCTTGAAGAAGAAAAGGATGTTGCATATTGCTTCACATTCAGATCTCTGAACTGGGAGGAGTTCAGGTCAGGAGAGTAACGCAGAGGGCTCTAAAATCTTTTGAGGTGAGTAGAATCATTTGCACATCACTGACTGGTAATTCTCTCTCCCCAGGAATAACCGTAGTGCAGCTAAAACATCAACCATGGACACGTCAAGATATGGCCACTTGTTTCCCAGCTCTCGTCACTTTTAGTTTTTCTATTTTAATTAATTAATTATATAATATATATTATAATATATATTATATAATATATATAAGTTTATATATATTATATAATATATATTATATATTATATAATATATATATTATATAATATATAATATATATATTATATAATATATATAATATTATATATTATATATTATAATATATAATATATATATTATATATTATAATATATTATATATATATATACCAAATGTAATAGTTATAAAACATCTTGATGCTTTCCATTGTGAAATTAAATATTTAAATATTATATCTGGTCTGTCTTAAAATATTAAATAATTTCTCTTGGCCTCCTCTCTATGTATTTAACATCTGCAGAATCCACCAAATACAAATCAATGTGATTCCAAAATAAGTCCATGTTAAACGTGTAGACGTTCTCATCCATTTGCCTAAGACCATATGTCTTCAGGATTACAAGTCACCTGAACATGGCTTAACGTGTATTTTAAAATATTAACCCATTTATTTAAGGGAGTTGGGCATTAGGGGAGTATCCCATGTTCTTGAATATGGCCCACAGATAATAATTTGTCTTAGTTACTATTTCTGTTGTTGTTATAAAGTACTCTGACAGAGCGAAATAAAGGAGACAGACTTTATGTGGTTCTCAGTTTAAGGATAGAGTTTGTCCTTGCTAGGGAGTCAAGGCAGCAGAAACTTGCAGCAGGTATTCATGTGTACACAATTAGAGAATGATTAAAGCGTGCGGCTACATTATCATCTACACACTCAGGGAGAAAGCCAGGGGATGGTGCTGCCCTCAGTGGGCAGATATCCCCAACCTCTATCAAATGATATAAAAATAATCCTGCAAAGCGTGCCAATGTGAGTCTTGATTCTGTCTAGCTGATAGTTAACAGGAATGATCACAATGAAAGACACCCAAATAATAATAATAGAGGTCACTTAACCTAGTTACCAATGTATCAAATCTACTTCCTGAAATGGAAATTCAACTCTACTTAATTTTCATGAATGAAATAATTTTCTTGTAAGGAGGGAACCTATTAAATATGTAATTTTTAAGATATTCTAATGGCTTTTAACACCATTGAATGTCTGAATTTCAGCTCTTTGAGAAAGGCGCTATTTCCAAATTCTGCCTACAGATTTTTTTCCTGCCACTTCTATTAAAAATCTAATTAAAATTTGGGGAGAGAATCTATTTTAAAAATCTAATTTGGCTTAGTGCTTATAAAAAATCTGATAAAAGATGAACTCACCTAGGGAGCATTACTTTAGCATACTCTTCATGTCTTTAGAGATTCACTACTAATCAAAATGCTTTTCACTTTTATTGAATTGTGATATAAATACTGACTATACAGACAAGCTGTGTGTCAGCTAAAATATGTCCAGAAGCAATACATCCATGAAATAAACTTACGCTGAATAGGCTATTAAGGAAAACCAAATATGTCACACATTCTATCATTAAATATTTAATGAAATTGGATAATTTACTATTCTGAAATTATATAATATGTACAAAATTATTTATAGTCCATATTTCTAGGACAATGATATTTTTGTATCCCCCTCTGTCATGTTCATGTAGGTCTTAATCCACATTTCTTTCAAAAATCAGATCACAAATATTTCAATCAGATGTAGGTTGTGACTCTGGAATGCTGCATCCATGCATCTTTAATATCAGCACACCTTTGAGAAGTTGGTTGGTAGGAACTGGCTTGAAAAGAAGACTAGAGCAACAAGACTAGACAACAAAGCACTGTAGAAACAACAGGAAGTATCCTGGCTCAGAAGGAGTGGACAGCACCAACTTCCTAAAGTTGTCCTAGACTTCTACATGAGCACCACATTACATTTGTGTGTGCGTGGTGAACACATGACTATCCACAGTAGTAGTAAATTTTTATATGATGATCAAAATGTTAATAAACAATAACTTGTGAAGCTGTCCATCTACATGGCTTTTGGGACATGTCAACACATTACTGCATTTAGGTTGCATGGAGATACAACCTACTGTTTACAATTTCTCATTGCTAACATCTCACTATTAGATGCATTAGAATCATTCAAGTAAGATAAACTATATGATCTCAGTAAGCCATACAGTAGATTGGAAAATAGAACAGGTTGTCTTTGCAAACTGTGTACATTCTTAAATCATATGGAAAACTGTGGGAGTCCACAACTTGTGCAGACATGTGGCATGACCTAGTTGTCCTAAAGCAAGCTGAGTCCAAGAAACCAGTGAGACTTCAAGGCCAAAATTATCAAGGAAACTAAATACAAATTCCTGAAAATGGCAAACAGAAGCAAGAATAGTCAACCCACTTTCGCATCAATATGAAAAAAGTTGGATAATTTAGGGGAAAAATGAATAACTAAAATAAAATGAGATCATCTCCCCATGTCTTTCCCCTAAAATACATACTTGCCGATTTTATGGTATTATTTAAGTGTATGCCTTTTGTGCCTATATATAAATAAACTAACAAAGAGATAAAATAATATTATCTTTTCTTTTTTGGTAAAGAGAGAACAAAGGATGTTCTTTTGTCTTTTACATTCTGCACAAAACAATTAGGTGTGGAGAAATTCAAATGAGAGGTGGAGGCAGGAGGCCCTGGACATTGAGATCAGCCACAGCTACAAAGTTTCAATGCAGCAAGCATTGAATTCTTTTCTTTATTCATACAGGAGAACCTGTATGAAAATGACCAAATTAATGCCTAAATGCATACATGGTAGAATAAATATGTAAATAATTAAGTAAATTACACATATAGTTTTTCGAACTGAGCAGGTGTTGTTTAATCAGAATGGTGATTTTTTTTATTAAGTTTCAGCAAACCTAATCTGTAATACATAGTTATGAGTTCAAGAAGCTCACAAACTTGGAAGGCTTCATGTGTGCCAGGACTATCGCTTTTACTTTCTTTCTTGCCTATTTTCAGACTTGGCTCTTCTTCATGGAAAGACTTGGTCCTTTCAGTGCCAATCAAAACCTCCAAAGGTACAATGCCTGAGACCATAATCTCAGATGTTGAAATTCCTCCAAATCAAAAAGCCTGGAAACTAAAACCCTGAGTATCTCAATCCCCTAGAATTAAATTCTCAAGTATTGAAGGCATGAAATTTAAAACTACATAAACCATAATTATCATTATTAGAACAAAACAAAACAAAAACTTTGAAAGAGTGGAAATAGTTGTACTCTGTCTGGACTCCATCCCTACAGTTACCTGGCAACAGCCAGGTAGACCTGGCCCACTATAAAAGGGGATGCTCGGCCCCTCCTCTCTCTTGCTTCTCCTAGTCTCTTGCCTCTCTTGACTCTCCCTTGTGCCCTCTCTTGCTCCAGCTCCAATGTGGTCATGTCCAGCATCTACTTCTACTCTCTCCTTCTCTCTGCCTTTCTCTTCCTCTACTACTCTCTTAACTCCCTTCCCCATGCCCTGAATAAACTCTATTGTATACTATACCATTGTGTGGCTGGTCTCTCAGGGGGATGGGATGCCTAGGCATGGGCCTACTGAGGCACTCCTTTCCCCCACACCCAGCCAGAACATGTCTTAATAGCTCCTTCTCTTTTTATTTACAACAGGAAATTTCTGGGGAGAGGAGGGATAGATATGTTTTAGTGACTGCATGATAGTTGCATCATGTTTAGGGAACCAATATCTGTTAGCCTGCAGAGCATTGTTTTCTTATTGCTCTGGGGTTGTGTCCAGACAATAACATATCATACACATGAATGAACTGTAGAAGTTGTGCCCTAGGTGTGAGTCGATACCTTAAAATCCACCAGGATATTGGAGGTAATGCTTAAGATGTACTGTTCTCTCTCAGAAGCTGAGGTCCTTTTTGTCTGGCTCCTTGAAGATCAGAATGTCTGAATCAGTAGCATCAGACTCCAGGACTTAGACCAGTAGAGACCAGATACTGATTTGGTTTTATTTTGTCAAAAGAATTGGATGGTCTCTGTATTAATTATTTTACTAAATATTTATTAAATACCTTTCAGTAACCATTTTAAATGGGGTTAGCTTTTGTTACAGTTTGGTGAATGGGGAGGCGTGGTGTCAAGGAACATGAGGCACCTAGTCACAATGCATCTCTACTTAGGAGGCATAATTAAACAAAGGCTGGTACTCAGTTTGCTTTGTTCTATGTCTGTCCGGGACCTCAGGTCACAGAAGTGTATTCCCCACAGCTATGGTGGATTTTACCTCCTTGATTTGACCTAATCTAGAAACTCTGTCACTGATATTCCAAGACTGTTGTCACAACAATGATTTTAATTCCTGAAAAGCTGACAATAAACCATCTCGAATGACTAGTGATCGACAGATGTAAATCTGGACACACACTATTACCAGCTATAGTCCTATGAACTGTATTACTTCACAACCGACTTCTTATGCATATGGTGTGTCTGTTCATAGCTGGTTTAGTTGTATTATTATACCTGAGAGTTAAGCTTTAGAAACTAGGATTCTTATTTATAGTTACTTGTTTAAAATTGAAATTGTGCTGTTTTGCTCTTAGAATTTTGTGAAATAAATCCCTCTTGGTATGTGAATGATTTTTTTCAGTAATTTTAAATTCTCCTCCAAAATTATATTTTGGGAATTTTGATCTCTGTGTATATGCATCTTTGAATATTTCACCATTTGAGATATAGAATTTAGGATTGTATCATTCAATATCGTATCCAAAACAAATTCTAAATCTGACTTACTTCATGGTCATGAATTATAGGCTACTGGCAAGTAACTAGAACACAGTCCATTGGGAAAGTGAACAAACTGAAGTGGATTTCTATTGTCCATCTCCAGAGCAGAGAAGCACTTTCTGAAGGCTCACGTCAAATTCTTTCTTCAAGTCTCATTGGCCAGGATTGATTTACTGAATCTCTATGAAAGTATCCACTGACAAAATTATAGGATTTCTAATACTCTCAGATTAATCTTGACCCACTTCTGAAATTTCTTAAGGCTTAGCATTTCCCAAGATACCTGGAAGTGTTAAGAAAAAAATAGACATATGACCAACATCAGAGACCTCTTAGGAAAGACAAATGCAGGATAGACAGTGGTCAGCAAACAACAATTCATGTGAATGTAGAGTGTTTAACTTTGATGTATTTGTTCATCCCGTAAATACTATAGAGCATTTGCTATATTTCTAGTACTTTAAGAAACCAGGAAAAACAAATGTGTCAGCAGCAAACCTAAAATGTGGTTAAGTATGTGTCTGTAAGTCCACGAGATTTGAGAATATCAAGGAGTCATCAAATTATTGTATGGAACAGGATGTTCTCTGAATACGGAAGCACTCAGGCTTAGATATAAATGGTTCAGAAAGAATTCCCTGAATATGATTATAACAAAGGCATATTTCAAATTCAATAAACTTTAACAGGGTCTTAGTGGTTAAGTAAGTAAGTAAGTAAATAAATAAATAAATAGAAAAATATGACTAATTCCAAAGCAAGCAGTCTCAAGAGCCAGTGCCTATGAAATAACTGAGGAATTAGCTTCAGACAGCATGTTTATAAAATTGACAGCATATGAACTAATTCAATGTGCTTTATAGTTACAACAAATCAACATCGAACAACATGCCTTTAATATAACACCTCACCACACATGCATATAAAACAAAATAGAACTCAACAAAAACTGCCTTATCCAACTAGGCAAGCGGCCATTTCTCTCCCCCATCTCATTATCTAGACCATGTCCTACTAGGTCAGAGGTTCTCAACTGTGGGTTGTAAACCCTCGGGTGCTGAAAGGGCCTTTCACAAGGATCCCCTACAACAATCTGCAATGATAGATGTTTACATTATTATTCATAATAGCAAAATATCAGTTATGATATAGCAATATAAATAGCAATTAAAAATAATTTCATGACTGGGTATTGCCACAGCATGAGGAACTGTATGAAAGGGTCACAACATTAGGAAGGTTGAAAACTACCAATGACCATTGAGTCTTGCTTTGGCTTTCCTTTATATATTTTCAACTTTAGGAAACTTTTGTTATTTTGTTACAACTAACTTGAAATAGCTCAAGTTTCATTTATGTTTCTGCTACTGCAACATGGGAAATATATCACAAAACATCTTTTACTCACAGAAGTCCTCCATTTACATGTGTCTCTTATTCATCATTCATAACATACATAAAAATAACAATTCCTTCATAACTTTCCTTAACCCTGAAGCAGATTCTGAATTCTTATAGCTGTTATGCACAGTTGATATATAAAAGCTTTGACTAATAATATATTTGTTCTGATACCTTTATGACTATTTTCACTTTAGTTTATTTGTTTTCTTTTGTAACATAGTTTCACATAAAATTAGGTAATGTTAGCTGAGGTATTTATCTCTGCATTCTTTTGTTTCCTAACCTCAGTTTATGTCCAAATACCCCACTCTTTGTTCAGGCTGTAAACACTTGGGGGTAAAGAAAGAGTAGCTGAAAGCTTTGCTTACTATTAAGGTTTGCTTTTGATGTAACAGAAAGAGAACAGATTTTAATAATTTTCTGAGAAGGATCCCAGAGCATGGCCTCTGGTTTATTGTGGGGACAGATAGCAAGTGATCTAAAACCTCAAGGATCAAGTTTATCTGATAGACAAGTTCATGTCTGGGAAGATCATAATAATAACAAGGCCCATGTCAGTGATGTACAAATAGAATGAAAGCAAGACCCATGACAGCAAACTGATCACAAGCCCCCATAAGCTGCTGTTGACAGACATACAGACCTGACACACACAGGGGCTTGGGATGAAGAAGATGATGAAGTAGAGATGACCTATGGAAGTTTGATACTTGGAAGTAATGTATGACTGACCTTGGGATTGATGGAAATATAAAACACGGCATCCCTTTTTGTGTGTAGCTATTGAGTAGAGCTTTCTACTTTAAAGTACCTAGAAGTTGATGGATGAATCAGTGCTTTTGGTGAACAGTGTTGTTTCTAAAGTAGTGTTGCCTATAGAAACTACCATCAGGCAAACTGTCAATCCTGAGAACATATGTATGGTTGACATTATAAAGCCTCAACAGATTATGTTTAGGAATATATATATATATATATATATATGCATGCAATAATAATCTGTGTAAAAGAGGCCATGGAATTGGAGGAGAGTGGGAACAGGTATATGGAAGAGTTTTAGAGAGGTAGGGGAAGAAAATCAATGTTGAGATTAAATTATAATTTCAAAAATTAAAAGTGTTTTCTCATCATGGGAAATGGGTCAACTTGTAGGGTCTGAATTTGAACACAAATGCTTTGTTCTGACATTTCTCTGCCTTCCTCTTTAATTCCAATGCAATGCACTTATTTCACTAGCATTTACATAAAGTTCTTTAGGCACTAGGAACAGTATATTACCTGAATAAACTCATTAAATATGTATACAAATTTATGAAGGCCTCCTTTGAATTGTTGGTTAGCACTATTCAAGAGACTCCTAAAACATACATCCTACAATTGTATCTGGGTTATCACCCCAGATGTGAAAAGGGAGTCCTTATAGCAGAGGGCACTATACATCTGAGAAGCAGGGCAAAAGACCAAACTGAATGCCCCTCATTTAGAACTAGCTTTCATCATTTCAAAAGGTGCCAGGTGAGGTGATGAATGCAATCAATAACCCTACCCCCTATGACATGGATAAACTACATTGAGAACCAGCATGACACAATAACCCTAAGGCTGCAATAATGACACAAACACCTTGGCAGTAACCAACAGCTTTCTAATTGGCTTTAAGACCTGCTCAATTGGAGAAATAATGTGCCTGGTATTTGAAACACATAGCTACTTCGTGCTGATAAAGTCATGTTTATCGGATACAAATATATACCCAATAATTTACCAAACCAGCATAATCCCAGCAATCGTCTATAAACATTTGCCCTCATAATCATGGATAACTGAAATCCTCACCTCTCTCCTGGACACATATCTTTGTAATAGACAGATGCTGTCAGAGGTAAACTACAAGTCAAAATGAAGAGTTGTAGAGTCTAGTTCAAGTGGACACAACTGTAAAACACTCCTGCACTTAAGGCCAAGGGAATATTGCAGAAGAGAGGGTCTAAACAGTGTGCAAACCGGAGGATTCAGCAGTTTGCTGTGAGGTTCCATTTCCCCATAACCTCAGAAGCCACACTCATAAAGTCTCACCAACATGACTGCCTAAGCATGAGCTAAACAAGGGTGACACCACCAACCATGCCAAAATGGATGGCAAAAAAATCCACAAGGCTTCAACCTTACACAAAGAACTATAAGCAACTGAGGGAATCTGGGAATGGGAAAGATTCGATCTACTGTAGAGTGGTTGCCGAGTGCCCAATGGTCAGCACTGAAAACATAACTGTGGACTAGAACAAGTGATGCTTTACACAATTATGTCGGAGTATGTTCCCTTTTGCCCATACTTTAGCACCACGATAAAAGATAAACAGAACTACATATTAGTAGGTTTCCTGAAGATGGAAGTAGAACTGTCTAGCTTCCCCCATGGTTGCAAAGAAAAGAGACTACAGCTTAATATGTGTTTAACAAGCTTAAATCATCCCTCCTGAGTTCAGTGACTGCCAATTGTGAGTTGTGCAGTGTGAGTTTCTCCGACTTGTCATCTGCCCCCTGAACTTGTGGATTAAAGCTTTTCTTCAGGATGGCTTCCTTGAGATTTGACAGTCCTGTAAGTCATAAGGAAGAAGGTGCAAAACTATAAAAGCTTCATGGCAGCTATGCAAGAAGGGACGTTTATAACAGGTGGAAGCGATATGACTCAGACCTATACGTATTTTTGGATTCAAAGGAGAAGCAGGGTGAGGAGGAAGTCGGCACTGCTTCAGTAACTGTGCCAGAGAAACTGCATTGGTAGAAATGTTACTTGAACTGCCAAGGAGTTGGGTCCTTATTAGGAGTGTGTGGACAATTTCTATGTATGATATAGATATTCTGAGGGGCACCACTCTCTTAAAACAGAACGATGATAGCACAGCTTGGGGAAGATATTTCAACAGCGACCACAGAGTAGCAGAGCAATTTGAAGCTTGAGAGTTCAGGAAGTCTTTGGAACTCTCCCACTATCTTTAATAACCTCGTTTTAAGGATCTCCTTCTGTGTCAGACACTGAAAATCTCTTCAAGTGCTTACAAGGAGACTTGTGTTAAGCTTGCTGCAACCAGAGAATAATAAACGTTCTGAGACCAGGACCAGTTGCCACTTGGCTTTTGAAGCATTCATAGTAGCTTCCATATTAACAGAACCAGAAGTGAAAAACCTTGCAAACTCACAGTGTTCCTACAAAAGAGAATAATTTGCCACCAAACCATGCCAGATAAGAAGCTACAAGAAAACTTGAGGCCCTCCAAAATCAGAAAACGGCTAAAAAGCAGAATTTAGGCTTTACTTTTAAGTGAGGTTTTCATGGAGTGTCATTCATATACACGTAATAGGTTTAAGCAGAGATAAGAGGTGAATCTGACCACAGATTTAGCTTGTTTCTGAGAGGAAATTGAGTCCTAGAAATCATCTTTTGAAAAACAAGTTAAATCTTCAATTATCATGCAGGCAAGCCTGTTCTGCAGGAAGTAATTTGGGTTTTAGGAGACAAAAGAATAATCTGTTCAACATAATGACTTAAGATACAGAGTAGCTAATACAGAGCTCCAGATAGCTATCCTATGATAATGAGGACAGGACTCTCAGAGCATTGTTCCCGTGTGGTAGACATGGGAATTGAATGATCTGGGACAGCTGTGTGTTAGTAATCAATGCATGCAACAAGCCACCCAAAACAGTTACTTAAAAGAACAACTGGCTTGTTCCTTGTGGTTTTGCTGCTTAACCAATTTCAGCTGTAAGGTTCATTTGATCACACGGTAGACTATATAAATTTGACAGGACAGAAGTGTTCGAGGTGGCTTTGCCACATTGTTGGCAGTTGGGAAGAATCCCAACTGAGAGTTCAACATTCTTTTCATGACTGTGCCTTCTTTGTGGTACATCTGAATATTCTCACAGTTTGCACATCTCACAGATTGGCAGCTGGGTTTCAAAATGGAATGTACCAAAGTGGGACAGAAATACCATAAAATAATTATTGGCCATGGTCCATGACTACAGGAAATACAAATAAGAGACTTATTCATGTTATCAACTCACATGCACCACAGAGTCACTATTGCATTATTAATATAATTTCAAACTTGAGACCATCCCAGTCATTATTAAATTATTGACTTGACCTTTGGTGTCTAATAGAAAGCAATCTCATTAGTTCAATAATTAATTGAAAATGTGAATATTCCACTCTAAAGAAAGACTGGTTTGGGCATCTCTAAGGTATAAAGAACATTTTTCCCATCACAACAACAACAAAAAAATGTATCTTTTATTCTTCTGATTTAATTGTAGTCTCTGAGGCTTATTGCGTCCATTTACTAGCCTAGTCTAGTTTTGGAAACTTCTAGTCTCAGTACAATCTTATCTAGGCCTAGAATGTTTTTAGCTTCTGAGACTTGCTGCTGAATAAGCTTACTATTTCTTCTGATCTCTGACTGGCTGACTCAACTCAGCTGTTCTGACTCAAACTCTTCCCTAAGCTGACTGATTCAATTTGCCCCTCTCTCTCTCTCTCTCTCTCTCTCTCTCTCTCTCTCTCTCTCTCTCTCCATACATAACACAATGCCAGTTCCTCTTGAATCTCTAAAAGAAGGTACAGACAAAAATTTAGGTCTCTCTGTACTGTATTCCTAATCCAGACTCCTGTAGATTGCTTCAGCGGGCTATATACTGATCACCAGGACCCAGAGCTCCATGTGAGGGAAAGAGAACTCCACAAAGATGCTTTTCTTTTCTTTTCCACTAGAAACTTTTTCCATTCCTAGAACTTCCTTTCTCATCCCGGAGTCCCAGTGTCATGGGACAACCAAAACTTGTGGTTCAGCCTCTCTTAGCAAGAAGACAAGTTCCTTGTCCCTGAAAATCCACCTGTCTTCTCTGGTACTATTTGTATGAGAGAGAACTGGGGAGAACATGTGGTTTCTCTGGTTAAGTTCATGACTACTAGTTCTGTTTAACTTATTTCATGGGACTAGTTCTGTTTAACTTATTTCATGAGACTAGTTCTGTTTAACTTATTTCATGGGACTAGTTCTGTTTAACTTATTTCATGGGACTAGTTCTGTTTAACTTATTTCATGGGACACTTTAAATTCTGCAAATCTGCTCTTAGACTTGAATGTTTACTCATGCAAAGACAGACAGGTTTTTATACCACCTTTACAACTCACCATGTCTCTCCACCTTTCACCTCCTCACAGTCCTGATTTCCAGAAGGTCCCCCAATGAATAGAGTTGGAGCTAGATACTGTGTGAAATACTCTTTTCCTTTCTTTTCTTCTTTTCTTTTCTTTCCTCTTTTCTTTCTTCCTTTCTTCCTTTGTAATTTCTCTCTCTCTCTCTCTCTCTCTCTCTCTCTCTCTCTCTCTCTCTCCTTTCTTTCTCTTTTGGTAAAGGGCAGGAGCTGATTATTCATTCTTGGCTAGCCTGAAACAGCTTGCTTTTAGACTAGGCTGATCTTCACCTCACAGAGATCCACTTGCCTCTGTTTCCCAGCTGCTGAGATTAAAGGCATGAAAAAATCTTTTTATAAGGTCAGAGATTCCCACTCCCAAAGCAGTGGCATTTCCAATGACGACCTATTTCCCTGATGCTTTTTGAATGTTTCTGTGTCAGGAATACAGAACAGTGAAATTAAACAAGAGAATGTATATAAAACTAAAGTAAGTGCCATTATTGTGGCTTATTTACTCAAAATGAGTAAACTAAATGCACTCTTTGAAAAACACAAACAAGAAAATGGTACTCAGAAACCAGTTTGTGAAAGCAGAGATCGCCTAAGAGAAAACGAAAACCCCATGAATGAAAAGTAACAGATCATTTTCTATCACATATATACTACATAGGTACTTGTATTACATTATGAAGCCCTAAATAACAATGCTTAGTGTGGCTCTGTCATAAGTTTCATTTTACAGGTTAACAAAGTCACTGTTAGATGGCAATTTAGCACTGAGAAGGTCAAATACAGAGAAAGAGGGGGGTTAACATTGAATTGTGTGGAAGTTATGCCTTGGAGAATAGAGCTTTCACAAATATTAATGAATAAATGTCAGCATACATGAGACAGTGGTGCTGTTATGCTTCTGATTGTTTTAGAGATTGCAGATCTCTAGTTCTAATTCCCATAACTTTAATGCATATGATTGGCTCTAGCTATGAAAACCACTGAGATAATTTCTGATGATCCTTTTGCTATATAACTCAAAACATGTTGGAGTGGTCTTTAAAAATGGCCCCATGGTTAGTTAAGAGGCAATTAAATGAGAGTCATGTGTATTTGTTCCTTCTGAAAACTCTAAGTTAAAAAATTAGTATAAACATTATATTTTTATTCTTAGAAAACTGTTTTTTAAAGAATTTAGAATTAAAATTCTGATATTGTAATTATTTTGTTTTCTTACTATACATTTAGAACAAAAACAAATTATGACCACTGTCTCATTGCTTCCATCTTATTCTGATTAAATGTATATTATATTATCATTCTGCTTAGGCAGTGCTTTTGTTGCTAAGATAAAGGGTGCAGATTACAGAATGTTATCAGAATATTGCTATTTAAACTAAATATAGGTTTTGCTATCTGAAATTTTGTAACCTCACTACACTCTTTCAGTGAAATCAAGACAAACCAACACATGTCTTTTGTCCCTGGAAATAGATTTTATTATAAGCTCTCAAGTGTTCTTGATAACAATATAAAAATGCCAATTCAAGTGCCCAATGACACAATCTACCATGGCCCTCACTGTAGGTGCACCTTTATTGCTAACTCTGCTAGGTGAGCTCACTCACTGTTTATTAGACCAATTTACCCATGTTCTTTGGCCTCCTTAACAAGAGCTCAAAAGGCTGAGTACAGATAATATTAATAATTGACAAGGAAGAAAGGTACAATGTGCTTACCCTTGTTTGGTTATGAAGATGGGCAAAATGGTAGAACAGAAAGAAATTTTGAAAATTCAGTTCCTATTTTCTGTTTTTTTTTAAAGGTTTATTTATTTATTATATGTAAGTACACTGTAGCTGTCCTCATATACTCCATAAGAGGGCATCAGATTTTGTTACAGATGGTTGTGAGCCACCATGTGGTTACTGGGATTTGAACTCGGGACCTATGGAAGAGCAGTCGGTGCTCTTAACCACTGAGCCATCTCGCCAGCCCCAGTTTCTATTTTCTTAGGTCTCTCCTTTCCTAGAGTTGGTGTATGCAACTCTAGAGTAGAAAATACATAATAATAGATTTGGGGGTTGTGTTTGCTTGGTTTTGCTTATTGTTTTTCTGTTCTCTTTTACTCAAGGCTAAGTAAGATTGGGTATAGCAGAGGACAGAGAGTAAGTTTCTTTTGATGAACATCAGCCTTGAGAATGGAGATCAGTCACCTTTCCAACTGCAGATTTCGCCTGGCGCTCATTTTGTTTGAATTCTCCCCTGTATACAGGAGTCTGAGCGCTTTTTCATGATCAAGGCTTCTCTACATTGATTCCCAGCATCTGAGACTCTAAGGAATATAGCCACAAAATGTATGTGAGCTAAGACCACTGATTGCTATATTTCACCTCTGAATGGGTGTGGTGCCAAATGCCTTAATCTTATCAATCAGGGCTAAGAGGCAGACAGAGCTCTGTACCTACTTGTCTGGCCAGGTCTACATAGCAAAATCCAGCAGAGCCAGAATAGCATAGCAGAAATATCTGTCTTCAAAAAATTAAAAAAGAAAAGTTTCACTTCTGTTCGTGCCGTACATTTGGAAGGTTAATATACAAAGTTGTAAGAATGCTTTCATTGATTATTTATTACAATGTGTTTTGTGTTTTAGTCATAATTTAATCTAAGAGAAACATGATATATAATTAAAACATTTATCCTTAATGGATGATTCATATTGTACAGTCCTATGAGCATGATTCAAGCAGCCTTACCTAGACCCAAATTCCATATATCATCTACTGAAAATATTAGAGCATTCACTTAAAAACAAAAATAAATAAAAATTCCACAACTATGCTGTACTTAGCAATGTGCATAGAAAATTTAACTATGTGTGTAAATTTATCTATGCATTACATATCAGAAACCTAAATTATTGTAAGTACAGAAAACTTGTCTCCCATACAAAGGTCAAATACAGTGTTTCATGTAATAAAATATAATAAACATAAGTAGTTTAAGCAACTAGTTTTGTTACCTCTTTTCAGAAATAAAACTTTAATATCAATAAAATTATTTATTTATTTACAATGTCCAGTAGTAGGCTAAGGAGATAGCTCAATATGTAATATTTTTGTGTGAATTACAACCTGAGAACCCCCTGTCAAAAGTCTGTCTGGCCTGACACATCTACAACCCCAGGTCTGGTGAGGCAACACAAGGCCCTATGGATAACTGAGGCTTGCTGGTTATCTCAGTTCAATGATATCTACTGCCTCAAGGGAAGAGGGTGAGACAAGAGTAAGATACCCATTGCCCTTGCCTGGCTTTGTATGCATATGCAAGTACAAAATAAAATAAACAAGCAAACAAATAAAAAGTCAGAGAAAACCAAAAATATTTCAAGCATAAATACACTAAATATTCTTTCTGCTTTTCTACTCTCTGTCAATGATTCACATATTTTTATTTTTATAGTCACAGAGAATAATGGATCATAGTGCATTATCAGTAGCAATGTTCAAGCTTGAAACAAAATAAAAATAAAGGATTTATACAGGTTAAGAACATTTTTTTGAAGTGTGTAGAAAATGAATTGTTTTAGATGAAGGCATTTGTTGTGCTTTGATTTTTTTTTTCTTTGTGGAGTTTGAAATCTTTCGTTATACATAATGTGATCCCTTAGGGTTGGGTTCCAAACCTAAGTATAAATTTCAAGTACAATTCATCTTGTGTGTCATACACATTTCTTGAACTCAAATTTCTATAATATGTTCGTGTTCTTGAATGTCGACCGAGTACTTAAGACCACATGCAATGTTTGGTTGTTGAGGCATAATTCCAGTATTTAAACAGCTTCACAGTTTTGAGAATATTGCATCTTCACATTCAGGATGTTTATTCTGGATTACCTGGTTATGTGGTGTAGCTACAGAGAACAGGACACATGGGTATTAGCATTGGACCAGAGGAAGGGCATAAATCACAGAAATAGCACACACCTTTATATGGCCTACTGATTTTATGTGATTTATTAAATCATTCAATAAAGGAAAAGCATTTTAATAAATACTTTAATAAATACCGCTAAAACTGCTTGTAAATATTTTTGTCCTTTATTTATACCACGTGCAGAAATTAATTAGCTTAGATCACAGGACTAAATGTAAAGGCTGGTACACCTGCCAGAATTGTATTATACCTTACAATAAAGCAAGCTTTTGTAAATAAATGGGAAGAGATAGTAAGTATAATAAAAAATGGAAACTCTGACTTCATAAAATTTAGAAGCTTCCAATTATATCAAAAGATAAACTTGTCTTGGTTGAAAGCAAAGAAAAAAAAAGAGTATAGAAATTTCATTTCTTCTCTACTGGGTTAAGATTCTCATCATTTTATATGCTTTCATACTTTGTCGATCCTTCCAACAAGAAAATGAAGGATTGAAAGATAAGGATCTGTAAGAAAGAGCAGTGACTTTTTTTTTTAAGTTCTTTCCCCTTGTAACTCTGCTCAGACAAAGGAAAAATAATCCCAGGTACCACATGTCATTCTAAGAGGTTTAAATTTTCATTAAAGCCAGACAGCAGACAGGATTCCAAGGAAATAATGTGAATCTGTGCCCATATCCAGCAGGGATAATCATTCTTTTAATTATAAGTTACTGGGCCAAATTCAAAAAGACATGATGGGCAGGCATTAGGTAACTAAATAATAAATAGTAATTGCATTTCTTCCTTTGCATTTTAAAGGTTGAAACACTTGAGAACCTCTATTTGATATTCCTTCTACAATGTTCTCCCTGTGTCATGAAGTCATTTGAAGTAATGTCATTTGATGCTGTGCATCCAATAACTTTAAATAACATCATTAGCATTAGAATAAAAAGAATGGAAATTGGCTATCTAGAGGGCATCCTTCCTCATTTGAAAAAGGTTTGTCAAACAAAAATTATGTGACTCTCCCTTTGTTACATGCATTTGCCTTGTATAAATAAAAAATGAATATATTTATAAGGAAGGAAAAAGGGAAAGGAAGAACATACCATCTGACTATCAAGAGCTTCAGCTTTGAAGCAATCATGATGGAACAAAATCATTGTGTTCTCTAGAGAGTCAGGAATTAAAGGCAAGGTCAAACCACCAGTGTGTGTGTGTGTGTGTGTGTGTGTGTGTGTGTGTGTGTGTGACTGTGTGTGTGTGACTGTGTGTATGAGAGAGAGAGAGAGACATGCACATGTGTATAGACACATTTATGCAGTTGCGATTTCTCACTACACAGAAAGGAGAGAGCAGAGTAGTTTATGAAGAGATTTGGAGTATGGCCTTCAGATATATCTCAAGGTCCCTGAGGAATTATATTTACCTGTACATTTTATGTGATCTTCAAAAAACACTAGCTGAGCTGGGTTTTGCTTAAGTTGGTAAAGTATATTACACTAAACAATTTTCTGGAGAATAGTGGATTCAAATTAATAGCTTTTGATTTGTGTAAAATAACTGTGCAGGACTTGTTTCACATTTGATATTTTGAGGAAGAGAAAAAGGCTGACGGGTTAAGTACATTTTAACCCTATTAAGATGGATGACATGCATCTTTCGTGTGTGTGTGTCTGTGTCTCTCTGTGTGTATGTGTGTGTGTGTGTGACTGTGTGTGAGAGACATACACATGTCTGTACACACATTTGTGCAGTTGCAATTTCTCTTTGCCCAATTAAGATAGATGCCATGCATCCTTCATGTGTGTGATGTGCCTTTGGATTGACAACCGAAAGTATTTTCTATCATGAGTGTTCATAATAAACATTCAGTCAGAAAAACAAAATATCTCAAGAGAGTTTTAATTGAGATCAGGTTTGGGTCAGGGGAAAAAAATCAATAAGTGAATTGGGAAGACACCAGGTCTTCTCAACTCCCTTTGCTGTGGTTTTACTCTGAAGCTGGCCAGTTCAGTGATGGGAAACTTCAGGGAATCAGGTGCAATGGAAAGATGAAATAATTATTAAGATTCCTCACCATCATAGTCCTTAAGTATACATGTTGGAAGTGTCTGGTGATGTGGTTTTATTTTAGAAGCAATGATCTAGAAAACTCTTTATCATTGCATACTGCATGTTTTGTTGTTGTTTGCTTTGTTTGGTTTTTGTTTTTGTTTTTTTTCATACAAGCAAAACAGGCGTTTTGATTTGGAGAATGAGCACTTGATTATTTACATGAATGTCACAGGGAACTATACAGATAAGACGGAACCTATTTTGATTTGACATGAAAAGAAATGGAGATGTTGAAGCAATGGAAGCTGTAGACGTTTCTTTAGGGTCATCTATAGAAATTTCACTTACTGCTGGTGTTTACCTCATATTCTCAGCCAGCCTGACTTTCAGTCACCCCAATACACAAGATCAATCAATGACAAATGGGAATGTCCTTACAAAATAAATAAACGAAATGAAAACATTTTCGAAGGACTGGGTACCAGTAGCCACACCGTTAACATAGAGTCTAGTTTGGGAACCCATCTGAAATAAGGAAACTTGAAATATAAGTGAAACAATTAGAATGAAAATGTTTGTGAAATGTATCCATTCTTGAGAATTGAAGATCAGAGATCTGGGGAAAGTAAGGAACTTAATGATTGTAGTGCAAATCTTTTCAATGGAGATTGCGTTTGAAGGAAGATCATTGCACATTGCATTAAATAGCTGGGCCAAAAATTGTAACTTTTCCGTTGTCTGACATAACAGGAATGTAATCAGCTCCTATATATTGGTGTTGAATGAGTCCATAAGATTTCTAAGGGACCAGGAGAGGGTATGGGAATGAGCCTACTGAAAAATAATATGTCACAAAATTCCATAAAGCTATCCTGAATATATGGTAAAGCTTAACATAAATATAGTAAAGGACTCAGCGATGGTCAGAATTATTCTCGAACAGTTTAAGATGCTCATAGAGTAAGATAATGTGTCCACTTTCACTATTAATGCAATTGGAGGTTATGCGAATAATAATGAAGTATTTAAATGAGGAAGGAGCCCTTGGGGCTTGTCTCAGAATCACATGAGACCTCTAAACTGAGCAGAGTGGATGACATATCAAGTAGGGAGCTGACAAGCACACAAGAAATATTTGTGGAAGCTAAGAATATTTAACTTGTAGAAAAACATTGATAGAAGGAAGGGGGCTTGACATCTTCAAGTCATCAGACCTATGCTTTAAAATTCTCACAGTCTGCTCTTATTTATAGCCCCTGGAGATATAATGACGGGCAAAGAGTAGATGCTATAAAAGAATACATTTTTGAGTATAAATTCTGCAAGTTAGACATATATGTAACAAAACAGCTAATTTTCAGGGGAAAATAATTTGTTCAAATAGGAGTAGAAAAAAAGTGATATGAGATGTCTGACCAGAGAATAGGATTTCATAGCATGTGGCCTACATTTTATGTACCTCTGAAGGGAAATATCTTAATTGTTCTGTTTATTTTAACTGTTTGAGAGAGTGGGGACTCTAAGCTGAGAAAAATATGAAGTAAACTAATAATGTTGGTTAGATGATTCACCTGCCATTTGAGGATTAAATAGATTTTATGCAATTATCATACATTTTTTAAAGACTAGTCAATACACAAGTGTTACTTTTTTGGTTGTGACTTAATAATCAGTTCATCAAGTATAGGACACTAAACTGAAACCTGTCTCAGTCTTTTAAGAAAGCACATTGCTCACACCTGCCTAATGGTTAAGCACAATTCTTTGCAAGCACAGGCCAAGGCTTTCTGTTATTTTATTCTTGTATTATTAATGTCTATTTCATACCCTCAAATGCATACATACATAATACATGTATTACAATAATAAATTTCTTTAATCATGTGTTCATTATGGAGAATAAAGTCACTAAGACTCATTCTAAACACAAGTGACCTAGTGAGAAATACATTTTCTAAGAATAGTGTGCTAGCAAAGGTGTTCCTATATTTTGAATCAATGTGTTGTGATAGCAGGATGGATGCTTATCCCTTTGGCTACAGAGCACTGATGGGAACATCAACGTCACTCTCTCATAAGACCAACATGTCAGAGAATAAGGATGTTTTTTTCTCGGTAACATCTGACTTGTGTGTGCATCATTCAGTAACGTTGTATTCTATAGTAAATTTCTTGATATATATGCCCTCAACAAAGGGGAAAGTACTCTAAATTTATAATTGTGGTTTTAGACCGAGGCAGTGGTGGCGCATGCCTTTAATTCCAGGACTTCGGAGGCAGAGGCAGACAGATTTCTGAGTTCTAGGCCAGCCTGATCTACAGAGTGAGTTCCAGGACAGCCAGAAGTACATAGAGAAACCCTGTCTCAAAAAAAAAAATGTGATTCTACCAAAATTGATGTAGAAAATGTGTGTCAAATATAATATCCAAGTCTAAATTTTTTTCATAGTGCTATAAGGTAGATCTTATACTGCATTATATCCTAGGCACAAATATTTCTAAAACTCATTAAACTCATTAATATAAATTTAATGACATTTATATCAAGAAATCAGTCAAATGATTGAAAATTACACCTTTTGTCTGATTTTCCACAGAGAAATTTTCTATGCAGAACACTTAAGTATTGTGTCATTTTAAGTGAATATTAAGGTAAAATTTCATCTCTTTATTTATATAAAGCAATAAAATGTACAGATTATTTGTTTATGTTATTTTAGCTCGTTCATTTGATTTATATAAACATCAGGGTATTTAATTATAGGGTGTATTATGCAGAATCAAACATCTAATTTTTAATAATATATACATAATGAGTTTTTAACAGATGAATAAATGAAATGAAATGAAGGAATGAATACATATTGAAACAAGAGACAAAAGATTGCACATCATGTAAAATTATATAGCTTGGGTCACATAAAGAATAAACTATATTTAATATAAACTGAAAAAATTCAAATCATTCATTTTACAAGTAAAATAATCTCTTGCTAATGAAATTATTCCTATTCATTATAAAGGTATTATTAAAGGCACTGAGAAATTCTTCTACTTTATAGACAAACAAAATTATATGTTAGTGTTCAATCCAAAAGTACAGTTTAGGAACAACAATAGGCAGGAAAAATACCTATAAATATATTTGCTAGAGCTAATGTCAATTGCAGTTTTATTATGTAAGAAGATGTCTTTATGTCACAGAGGTGCTTATTATTCAACACTGAAGAGGTAGAAGCTTTTGAGGCAGAGATAGAAACAGAGACAGAGAGATGAGAGAGAGACAGAGAGAGAGAGAGAGAGAGAGAGAGAGAGAGAGAGAGAGAGAGAGAGAGAGAGATTTAGTCCCAGGACTTGCACTTGGGAGACTAAGCATCTGCAACATTTTTACTTCTATGATTAATGTGCTCATGATATAGTAGAACATTTCTCTTCATTTCTTCCTCTTGATTTATCTTAACCATTTTATATGTCTGTAGATACAATGTAATCAGTCTAGTGCTCATTTTCTTTAATAAATAAACCACAAACAGACAGACAATATAGATTGTCTCATGAAGATCTCTCAGTCTATCAAGAGAACTAAGGTCAAGGCTAAGATATTGACTTTCCTTGAACTCCCCCTTGTGGGACATTTTTGAAAAGTAAATAAAAACTTGGTCTGGGAGGAAAAGGCTCATGATGTTGCATTTGTTGAATTTTGTGGTGTAACATTACTACAAGACCATTTTCAAGCTTATAGCATGATGTCCCTGAAAGAAGAATTGGGGACAAGTGCACTGTATTCCTAACATGCACATAAAATGTAAATAACCCTACAAGCAGAGATACTATTAGACTGTAATGACATTATGATTAAATGGTAGGTTTAGCATATAAATTTGTTCAACATCATTTAAATATGAGTTTATGTAATTATTTTAATTATGTCTTTGTTTAAAGATTGGATGTATTTCAGAGACTTCTAATACTTTAAGCTATTTCTTATGAACAAGTACAGGATAATTGCAATATAGTAGTGCCCTTGTCCCAAGGTGAACAGTGGTTGTATTTTTGTCTTTACTGTTTATACAAAGATCAGATTTAACATATTAAAGACATGGAAGCCGTGGAGTCCATGAAAGATAGAAGAATTTGCAAAACATCTACAGCTATACCATTTATGCTGATATTTGACAAAACAAATTTCTTGGATGGGGAAGTGGCAGAGTCATGAGTGTGTTCATGGGTGCAGGGGAAAGGCATTTTAACCAAGGTCATCTTTTAAAGGATGGCATGTTCTTTGATGTTTGACCACTTCAGTTCTGGTCACCCCAGATCTTGTTTTTCCAAAACAGAGCTGGTGGCTTACAGTTCTGCCAACTCAGCTAATGTCAGCTGAAGTACAGGATAGTCCAGATGGCGAATAGTTTTAGAGTTACCTACAGCTGAGAATCAGGTTCACTGACCCATTTTTCACAAATTAAAACAACCTTGACTAAATTACATTGCAGTTAAGTGTAATGAAAAAGCACCAGGCTTCTCTAAAAAAAGTAGGCAGGCAACACACGACTTCTTCCTTTATTGCAGGAAATGAACTAATTGCTTCTGTAGAAGTTGCTCAGTTCCAGGCACTGTCATTCCTTTCTTTCACACTAATGGCTGCTTTCATGAAAGTGTGACCAGCAAGTAATGTAGTAAGTCCTATATTAAAATGGTGGATCTAAATAATGGGGAGTGTTGTATGCACATTCATTAAACAAGAACAAAATGAACATACAAATCAGTAAGTCCATGAAATCATTAACCTAAGTGTATATCAGAAACTACCTTTTAATTCATTTTCTATTCTCTGATAAAACTTTCAAATTAAAATAAAATTTAGAAAAATTTAAATAAAAACACAGAACCACTGATGGGGATCCCATAAGTATCCCCTACACACCCCACCATTGTATTTCAATCTCTTAGCGTGGCTAGGTTCCACTCTACCACTGAGGCCAGACAAGGTAGCCCATCAAGTAGAGCATATCCCACAGATAGCCAACAGTTTCTGAGATAGCCCCCTCCCATTGTTCAAGACCCACAAGAAGGTCAAGCTACATATCTGCTATATATGAGCAGGAAGGCCAACAAGCCAAATAACCCATTTTTTTAAAAAAAGGTACATTACTAAGCAGAGAATTCTCAACAAAAAAATCTTGAATGGCAGAGAAACAATTAAAAAATATTCAAAGTCCTTAGTCATCAACAAAATGCAAATCAAGACAACTCTGAGGTTCTATCTTACACTGATCAGGATGACTAAGATCAAAAGCTCAGGAAATAGCACATGCCCATGAGGATGTGGGGCAAGGGGATCAGTCCTCCATTGCTGGGGGGGGGGGTGCAAACATGTACATCCACTTAGGAAATCAATTTGGCATTTTCTCAGAACACCACAAATAGTTCTCCCTCAAGACTCAGCTACATCACTCAGCCTGCTTTCTTACAAATACTCATGGCCACCAACCCAGGAGCTACAACACCTACACTGAGCTGGGCCCTCCCAGCTCATCCTCCATTCATAATTCAAAATAAATCATTAATCAGGAAAATGCACCAAGGTTTGCCCACAAGCCATTCTGATGGGGTATGTTCGTAGTAGAGGCTATTTCTTCAAAAATTACTCTAGCTTGTATGAAGGTGACATAAAAACTATATAAAACAACAAAGTTGTGTGCATTTACATCTAAATGAAATTTAATATGGTTTTCTTAAAAGAAACCATATATATATACATATATATATATATATGTATTCATATATATATAAACCATATATATATGTATCATGAATATATATATATATATATATATATATATTCATGATGCCTTTGCTTACACAGCAATCTTTATTGTATATACCTCTTCAACTTATTGATGTAAAAATAAAATAGAAACCAATCTCTTTTAATGGCTACTGCCTCAGTGAAAATGCAGAATGGTCTGTCAAGTTGATTTTCTGATGGTTGAGAAATGCTTACAGGGGTGGAACTTGAGGTACAATGTGGAAAAAAAAGGTGAAAAAACAAAACAAAAGAAAAAATGTTGCTATGACTTAATCTAGAAAGCATACTTAAGTATTTGGAACAGATAAAAACGAATTCTTCCTCATTGCATTAATATGAGATATGCAATGTGATCATTGGTCTCCTGAAATAGTGAATTGTTAAGTGTAAAATATATTAGCCATCCCTACTGTTGTGATTATAAAAAGATAAAGCAGTATTAAGATGTGCTCTATGGAGATATGGTGAAGTGTGCGGAAAGGGGATGTCTTGGTGGGCCCATGCCAAGGCATCCCTTCGCCCTGAGGGACCAGCCACACGATGACTGTGTAGCATAGAATAGAGTTTATTTAGGGTATGGGGAGAGGAGTTAAGAGAGTAGTAGAGGCAGAGAAAGGCAGAGAGAGGAAGAGAGTAGAGAAGTCGAGGCCTGCCATGACCACGTGGAGAAAAAGGGGAAGGGAAGGGAGAGAGAGGGAGAGCAAGGGGGCAAAAGGCAAAAGTAAGAGGCAAGAATAAGTAAGAGAGTGAGGGAGAAGCAAGAAGCCCCTTTTATAGTGGGCCCAGTTTACCTGGCTTTTGCCAGGTAACTGTGGGGAGGAGCATACCTGGCTGTTGCCAGGTAACTGTGGGGAGGAGCATACCTGGCTATTGCCAGGTAACTGTGGGGGTGGAGTCCAGACAGAGTACCAACACCTACAAAATGTTCAGTGTATCTGGAAAACTCAGTTGGAATCATAAGAGCATTTGAGGAAAGGTGTTTGGGAAACGACGAGAAGAGAAGATGGACTGTGTCAGTCTCATGTGAAGAGCTTTCCAGTGGAAAGACAGACAGTTCAGACAACTTGGAAAAGGCCATCAGGTTCTGCGTGGTAAAACAGCATCTAATCAAAGTAAAGCCATTACTATCTCTGCGTCAGATGAAATTTAGAATTCAAGCAGATCGAGTGACGCAGGGTCCTTTTTGGTTTGGTTTGTTTGGATTCGGGTTCTGAGCTAATGTACCACTCTATAACACAGATGTCCTGTAACTCATTATGAATGGGAGATCTCAAACTCCTGAAATCTTAATCCAGTCTGTTCTCAATGTCATAACAATCATCTTTGCACCAACTTTGCATGTACCATAGTGCTTTTCTTTTTAAAGGAGATTAAACTTAGAAGACTCAGGGAAAGAGATATAAATATCAAGTTTGGTTATAATGGAAGCTATACCTTAGGGAACTCTCACATTTAGACAGGTACATTATTATCTGACAACATTTCTTCTATAATCATCCAATTTATATAACCCAGGCTTAGCTTTGTTTCTTACTTAAATTAATAATATTTGATTATACAATGTGTACCTCAAATTGTGACTTGCATTTGCAGTGTGTTTAGCATCTATTTCCACATGGTTCCAGAACAGTGCTGCTAGATAATTAGAGGCTTTATTTGATTGCCAGCCAACCTTGGGGGCTAAGATAATGGCTCATTTTTGTAATTCCAATTTTTGCCTGAAAACTTTCAATAACAAATGCATTCTATAACTTTAGATTTAGAAAAAAAATAATTACATTTGGACATGCCCCAAGATTTCAAGTTAGTTTCCTAAGGTTTACTGAGGTATCAGCTTTGGTCGCTTGACAAATTGCAGTTCTTCCAATTTTTTTTTTTTTGAGAGAAATACATAATTTTGAGATACGGAATCTTCCAAAAAGGTTCATTTTGGGAAAAGTAATAGTGTAGATGTGTTTGTTACTTTTCTGTTATTTATGACAAAATACCAGACATTAGGTAGAGGAATTTTATATTTTGTTTTACAGTTTTAGAGGGTTCAGTATACCAATGCCTTAGCAGAACGCCATTGCATATACAACATGGGGAGGAGGAGAGCTGAACTAGAGACAAATATAGAATGGATCAAGAGATCACACACACAAACACACACACACACACACAGGCCCTACCTACTTCATTCAGCCTTGTTCTACCTCTGTTTTCTAGAACTATCAAAATTAGTTCTATCTAAGGACCCATTAGGACCAAGATATTCAAATCATGAGCCAGAATAGGACACTACATTTTCCATCCCAAGCAACAGGATCTTTTCTTCACTCTCCCTTTTTCCTAGCACACCTGTATCTGCCTTATCCTCTAGCACCTAAACACATTCCTAATACTTCCAGGATGGGTAAGCTTGTGTCCTGGGCATTATTCTAAAGCTATTTTTCTGCCTGGGACCTAACTCCACAAAGATCAGAAACTACTTGAACATAAGATTTATTTTGATTTTTAAATTTTTTTCCTTAATATCTTTCCCCTTGGCATGAAACTTAGCACCAAGATGTAGTGAAGTAAATTCATCAACAGCCATAGCCTATTATCAAGTCACAGTGTCACTTCTTTGTGTCGTTCTGGGAATATAACTGGGATTTTATAAGATTAAGGATACTTTGGAAAGTAGCAGTAATAAAATAATTCATTGACCTTACCATTTCTCATTATCTATCATCTTCCATTATGCCTCTACCTCATTTGAACTTCTTAGACAATTTAAAGACCATGATTGTGATGGTTAGGGTTTTTTTGTTGCTGTTTTGTTTGTTTGTTTGTTTGTTTTTATTGTTGACCTGATAATTATACTGTAGAACCACCTAGGATGGGAATCTGAATGAGGAACTGCCTTGATTACGTTGGACTGTGGCTATGTCTGTGAAATATTTTCTTAATTGGTTTCTTATGGTAGGAAAACTCATACTGAATGCCACAAACACTATATTACAGGCTGAGATTTGAACTGAATGAAAAATAGAGCAAGCTAGTTCTAGAATAAATGTTAACCTGCAGCTCTCTGCTCTTGACTGTGCATGAAACATGGCTACTTCTGACATGTGCCTGTTTGCCTGTTACTGTACTGCCCATCTATAACATACACATGGACTTGTGAGCAAAATCACCCTTCCTCTTTTATGTTGCTCATGTGTAGTATTTCCCAAGAGCAATAGATAAACTAAGAGAATGAGCCTCCTTGTTTTCCAAGCCTTCAAATGCTCTTGTTTTTTTTTCCCAGCAAATTATCCACCCTCCCCCAAACCTCATCAAATCTTTGACAACACCATAGCAGCAATGAAGTAGCTAGTCATGGAAAGAAGAATAAATAGAATTGTGGTGTTGTTTCACTTTAAATATGAGCATAGTCAAAATGCTTGATCTATTTTGCCCAACAATTACAGAAGCATACAAATTTTAGCATTGATCAATATAAAGTTTGATAACCACAGACTCTCTTCCCATCTTCACACTGTTACTAACTTTTTGTGCAAGCCATTATACTGTAATGATGATATTTTCTGGAGTGGCTATCTTTACAGCTTCCAAAAGACTAGAATCTACTATCCTCTCTGATCAGGTTCCACTTAGCAAGACTAAACTGTGCCTTTCTTTATTTACTAGGTCCTGTGACATCTTGTCTACTGATAGAATTACATACCTGTATTCTCTCATTCTATTTTCTACATGGTTAAATTTTCCCTCTGAGTTATTTCTAGAAATTCTAATATCTCATAACTTTGTAATGAAAACAACCAAAATTACCAAGGCAGTAAAATTCCTCTTGAACATTTAATTCCCTTTTACATAGTATCAAATGTTTTTCCTTCCACTTATAAGAAAAACACTCTCCAGACCTAGGAGGTAAGAGATTCCCAGGACTCAAAGGGAGGGACCTCAGATGAAATGCCGGACAGTAGGGAGAGGGAATTTTAAAAGTCCATCACCAGCAGGAAGACAGGGCATCAAGTGAGGGATGGGGTTGCCATCCCACAGTCTCATCTCTGACCCATAATTGTTCCTATCTGAAAGAACTGCAGGGATGGAAATGGAGAAAAGCCTGAGGAAAAGCTGGTCCAGCGACAGGCCCAAAGTGGAATCCAGCTCAAGGGGAGGTCCTAAGGCCTGACACTATTACTGAGGCTATGGAGCACTCACAAAAAGGCATCTATCATGACTGCCCTCTGAAAGACCCAACAAGCAGCTGGAGGAGTCAGACACAGATATTTGCCCCCAACCAATGGTCAGAAGCAGCTGACCCCCGTTGAATTGTTGAATTAGGGGAGGCTGAAAGAAGCTGAGGAGAAGGGTGATTCTGTAGGAGGACTAACTGTCTCAAATAATCTGGACTCCCAAGATCTCTCAAACGTGGGGGGGGAGGGAGATGGAATATGGAGTATAAAAATAAATCAAAAATAAAATAAAATTTTAAAAGTAAAACATTCTCAAACCAACATTCATTCTGTTCTGTCTCTCAGCTCTCAGCATTATGTCTATTTGTATCTCCTTCCCATGGCAGTTTTTAATTGTCATTACTTAACTATATCTATCATCTGCACATGGAAGGGTTAACCTATTCTACTACTAGCTAATGTATGGCCATCTTTTCTCTTTCTCCCATACTTACTCTTTGTAGATGACCAATCTCACTGTATAATTTGTGTCAAATTTTGTCTTCAAAGCATTTTCACTAGGAGCTAGATTTGCTAGCAATGTATTACTTTGAGCTTCCACTAAGCTAGCTGCCTCTTGACTGCTCTTAGCTCCTGTGCCATCTCTTTCTATGCCCTTAAACACATTCACTATCATGTTGATGTGCCTAATTTTTTCAAAGAATGTATCACTCTCAAGGTGAATTTTTCAATTGTTTACTATTCGATTATAGTTCATGAAATATAAATAAACCCTAGGAAATAATGCTGTTTTATTGCCTTCCTTAAAAGCTCAGAGTTAATATTACTGTAATTCATTTTATGAGCAGCACTTATAGAATTATAACACATAAATGAAATTATAGTTGAATTGTTAAGCACATTTCCAGGCACAAAATACAGGCTGTACTTTAGTGACTTCCACTGTTTATTGCTCATTAAATGTGATAAATAATGTTGAATCGAATTAGTCTTATCAGTGTGTTATCTCACATTAAAATAATTGCATTTATATCGTTTAAACATATTTAAACCTATACCAGTGAATATTTTTATATATGAACATTTTACAATCTCTAAAATCAAATCACATAGTGCCTTCACCTACTGGCAGGATTGAACCTATTCATGTTCTCTGACTAATCAACCATTCCAACTATAAGGGCAACTTCCATGAGCTAAATTAAAATCAGAGACCTTATCACTAGACCTAGGTTCATTTAATTTAAGCCTATTATTAAACCTCCCTCTTTTCAAAAATGAATGACTTGAAGGAAATCTCATTAAACCTCATGGAAAGGCTAAAGCAAGCTCTGACTGCAGAGCTAACCTGAAATGGGAACATTAAAAATATGTATGATGAAGTTTAAATTACATGTGATAAGAGAATGAAGTCAAAACTCTAATGGAAATGGTTCTGTTATATATTTAATCTCTTTGTCAAAATACTCTGTGTATATATATACTAAATAGCAGTGGTTGCAATGAATTTGAAAAGACCCAAAATGTACCAAATCTTCCCCCCCCCATAGGAAGAAATTTTAATTTGATATATTTACCTTCTGGGTATTTTCTTGGTTTTTTTTTAATTGGGCATTTATTTCATTTACATTTCCAATGCTATCCCAAAAGTCCCCCACACCCTCCCCCACCCACTCCCCCACCCACCCACTCCCACCTCTTGGCCTTGAACTTCCCCTGTACTGAGGCATAAAAAGTCTGTACAACCAATGGCCTCTCTTTCCACTGATGGCCGAGACATGAGTGCTGGGGGGCGGAGGAGGGGGTACTGGTTAGTTCATATTGTTGTTCCACCTATAGGGTTGCAGATCCCCCCTACTTCCTTGGATATTTCCTCCAGCTCCTCCATTGGAGGCCCTGTGATCCATCCAATAGCTGACTGTGAGCATCCACTTCTCTGTTTGCTAGGCCCCAGCATAGTCTCACAAGAGACAGCTATATCAGTGTCCTTTCAGCAAAATCTTGCTAGTGTATGCAGTGGTGTCAGCGTTTGGAGGCTGATTATGGGATTGATCTCTGCATGTTAGCCTCTACATGGTCCATTCTTTCGTCTCAGCTCCAAACTCTGTCTCTGTAGCTCTTTCCATGGTTGCCCTGCTCCCAATTCCAAGAAGGGGCAAAGTATCCACACTTTGGTCTTTCTTCTTCCCAAGCTTAATGTGTTTCTCAAATTGTATCTTATATCTTGGGTATTCTAAGTTTCTGGGCTAATATCCACTTATCAGTGAGTACATTTCATGTGAGTTCTTTTTTGATTGAGTTACCTCACTCATGATGATGCCCTCCAGGTCTAACCATTTGCCTAGGAATTTCATAAATTCATTCTTTTTAATAGCTGAGAAGTAATCCATTGTGTAAATGTACCACATTTTCTGTATCCATTCCTCTGTTGAGGGGCATCTGGGTTCTTTCCAGCTTCTGGCTATTATACATAAGGCTGCTATGAACATGGTGGAGCATGTGTCCTTCTTACCGGTTGGAACATCTTCTGGATATATGCCCACGAGAAGTATTGCGGGATCCTCCGGTAGTACTATGTCCAATTTTCTGAGGAACCCCCAGACTGATTTCCAGAGTGGTTGAACAAGCTTGCAATCCCACCAACAATGAAGGACTGTTCCTCTTTCTCCACATCCTCACCAGCATCTGCTGTCACCTGAATTTTTGATCTTAACCATTCTGACTGGTGTGAGGTGGAATCTCAGGGTTGTTTTGATTGGCATTTCCCTGATGATTCAGGATGCTGAACATTTTTTCAGGTGCTTCTCAGCCATTTGGTATTCCTCAGGTGAGAATTCTTTGTTTAGCTCTGAGCCCCATTTTTAATGGGGTTATTTGATTTTCTGGAGTCCATCTTCTTGAGCTCCTTTTATATATTTGGATATTAGTCCCCTATCTAATTTAAGATAGGTAAAGATCCTTTCCCAATCTGTTGGTGGCCTTTTTGTCTTATTGACAGTGTCTTTTGCCTTACAAAAGCTTCGTAATTGCTACTCCAGCTTGTTGCTTCAGACAATTTGATTGGAAAATTGTTTTCCAGACTTTCATTCTTAGGTAGTGTCTGTCTTTTTCCCTGAGATGGGTTTCCTGTAAGCAGCAGAATATTGGGTCCTGTTTGTGTAGCCACTCTGTTAGTCTGTCTTTTTATTTGCGAGTTGAGTCCATTGATATAAAGAGATATTAAGGAAAAGTAATTGTTGCTTCCTATTATTTTTTTGTTAAAGTTGGCATTCCGTTCTTGTAGCTGTCTTTTTTAGGTTTGTTGAAGGATTACTTTCTTGCTTTTTCTAGGACATGGTTTCTGTACTTGTATTTTTTTTTCTGTTATTATCCTTTGAAGGGCTGGATTCGTGGAAAATAATGTGTGAATTTCGTTTTGTCGTGGAATACTTTGGTTTCTCCCTCTATGGTAATTGAAAGTTTGGCTGGGTATAGTAGTCTGGGCTGGCATTTATGTTCTCTTAGTGTCTGTATAACATCTGTCCAGGATCTTCTGGCTTTATAGTCTCTGGTGAAGAATATGGTATAATTCTGATAGTCCTGCCTTTATATGTTACTTGACCTTTTTCCCTTACTGCTTTTAATATTCTATCTTTATTTAGTGCATTTGTTGTTCTGATTATTATGTGTCAGGAGGAATTTCTTTTCTGGTCCAGTCTATTTGGAGTACTGTAAGCTTCTTGTATGTTCATTAGCATCTCTTTCTTTAGGTTTGGTAACTTTTCTTCTATAATTTTGTTGAAAATATTTGCTGGCCCTTTAAGTTGAAAATCTTCATTCTCATCCACTATCATCCGTAGGTTTGGTCTTCTCATTGTGTCCTGGATTTCCTGGATGTTTTGAGTTAGGATCTTTTTGCATTTTCTTTGATTGTTGTGCCGACGTTCTCTATGGAATCTTCTGCACCTGAGATTCTCTCTTCCATCTCTTGTTTTCTGTTGCTGATGCTCACATCTATGGTTCCAGATTTGTTTCCTAGGTTTTCTATATCCAGCTTTGCCTCACTTTGGGTTTTCTTTATTGTGTCCACTTCCCTTTTTAGGTCTAGTATGGTGTTGTTCATTTCCATCACCTGTGTGGATGTGTTTTCCTCTTTTTCTTTAAGGACTTGTAACTCTTTAGCAGTGTTCTCCTGTATTTCTTTAAGTGAGTTATTAAAGTCCTTCTTGATGTCCTCTACCATCATCATGAGATATGTCTTTAAATCCAGGTCTAGCTTTTCGGGTGTGTTGGGGTACCCAGGACTGGCTGAGGTGGGAGTGCTGGGTTCTGATGATGGTGAGTGGTCTTGGTTTCTGTTAGTAAGATTCTTATGTTTGCCTTTCGCCATCTGGTAATCTCTGGAGTCAGTTGTTATAGTTGTCTCTGGTTAGAGCTTGTTCCTTTCGTGATTCTGTTAGCCTCTACCAGCAGACCTGGGAGACTAGTTTTCTCCTGAGTTTCAGTGGTTAGAGCACTCTCTGCAAGCAAGCTCTCCTCTTGCAGAGGAGTTGCACAGATATCTGTTGTTTGGATTTGCCTCCTGGCAGAAGATTAAGGCCTGAAACAGGGCCTGTCCCAGAAGCTGTTAGCTTTTATAGTCCACACTCTCACCTGTGCAGACTAGTCTTGGTGGGATCTGGGACAGGAGATGGCTCCCACAGATGCTTCTGCAAAGTCCTCCTGGGTAGGGTGTACACCTCTCCTCTGGCAGGGAAGGTGCCTGGATGTCTGGAGCCCTAAACGGAGCCTGCCTTAGAAGCTCTGTGGCTCCCGCCTGACCCAGAAGCTGTTAGCTTCTGTAGTCCACACTCTTACCTGTGCAGACTAGTCTTGGCAGGATCCGGGAAGGAAGATCGCTCCAGTGGATGCCCCTGCAAAACCCTCCAGGGCAGGGTGGACATCTCTCTCCATCAATGGCCTCCCAGGCCAGGCGGACACCTTTCCTCTCGTATCAAATCTTAATGTAAAAAATAGTCCTCAAGAATATATATGGTGTATAATTTATGAATAATGAGAAGATTCTATCAAGTCTTTGCTAAGTTCCATGTGCCTGAATAAGAAATTCACACTGGCAAAACATGACTGAAAAGCACTGAAATTTATAATAGATATCATAAGGATAACTGTGGGAACTTTATAAAAACTCCTGGATTCCCCATCAATTGGCAACTTTTAGTTCTTCATCTAGAGTGGCACCATGTGCAGTTTTATCCTGAATACAATGTAACATCAATAATTGTCATAATATTGGTCTTGGTCTGGCAAACATAACTGTTGAAATTTCATGTGTACATTTCCTTTGTTGTGCCTAGGGGACACTGTCTAGCAAAATATGTCCTGGCTGTGTAGCTATTAAAATCTTTCTGCTCACTATTATATAATTCTTAGCATTGTGTTGAAAGGTTGAACTGCACATGGATCTGTGGAAATGCACCAATCCTTGCACATGATCTTTGATCTCTAGTGGTTAATCCTGGATATATGAACTATATGTATTCACTCAGAGAGAAATAATTAAAGAAGAGATTGAAATTTTCAGAGTGTGTGGGAGAAGGTTAAAAATAGGAGACAGACACAAATAATATAAAAGACCTTGGCATGACTCTAACTAAGGAAGTGAAAGATCTGTATGATAAGAACTTCAAGTCTCTGAAGAAAGAAATTAAAGAAGATCTCAGAAGATGGAAAGATCTCCCATGCTCATGAATTGGCAGGATCAATATAGTAAAAATGGCTATCTTGCCAAAAGCAATCTACAGATTCAATGCAATCCCCATCAAAATTCCAACTCATTTTTTCAATGAATTAGAAAGGGCAATCTGCAAATTCATCTGGAATAACAAAAAAACGTAGGATAGCAAAAACTCTTCTCAAGGATAAAAGAACCTCTGGTGGAATCACCATGCCCGACTAAAGCTGTACTACAGAGCAATTGTGATAAAAACTGCAAGGTACTGGTATAGCAACAGACAAGTAGACCAATGGAACAGAATTGAAGACCCAGAGATGAACCCACACACCTATGGTCACTTGATCTTTGACAAGGGAGCTAAAACCATCCAGTGGAAAAAAGACAGCATTTTCAACAAATGGTGCTGGCACAACTGGCAGTTATCATGTAGAAGAATGCAAATTGATCCATTCCTATCTCCTTGTACTAAAGCCAAATCTAAGTGGATTAAGGAACTCCACATAAAACCAGAGACACTGAAACTTATAGAGGAGAAAATAGGGAAAGCCTTGAAGATATGGGTACAGGGGAATAATTCCTGAATAGAACAGCAATGGCTTGTGCTATAAGATCGAGAATCAATAAATGGGACCTCATAAAGTTGCAAAGCTTCTGCAAGGCAAAAGACACCATCAATAAGACAAAAATACCACCAACAAATTGGGAAAGGATCATTACCTATCCTAAATCAGATAGGGGACTAATATCCAATATATATAAAGAACTCAAGAAGGTGGACTCCAGAAAATCAAATAACCCCATTAAAAATGGGGCTCAGAACTGAACAAAGAATTCTCACCTGAGGAATACCAAATGGCTGAGAAGCACCTGAAAAAATGTTCAACATCCTTAATCATCAGGGAAATGCAAATCAAAACAACCCTGAGATTCCACCTCACACCAGTCATAATGGCTAAGATCAAATATTCAGGTGACAGCAGATGCTGGTGAGGATGTGGAGAAAGAGGAACATTTCTCCATTGTTGGTGGGATTGCAAGCTTGTACAACCACTCTGGAAATCAGTCTGGCGGTTCCTCAGAAAATTGGACATAGTACTACTGGAGGATCCTGTAATACCTCTGCTGGGCATATATCCAGAAGATGTCCCAACCTGTAAGAAGTACACATGCTCCACTATGTTCATAGCAGCCTTATGTATAATAGCCAGAAGCTGGAAAGAACCCAGATGCCCCTCAACAGAGGAATGGATACAGAAAATGTGGTACATTTACACAATGGATTACTTCTCAGCTATTAAAAAGAATGAATTTATGAAATTCCTAGGCAAATGGATGGACCTGGAGGGCATCATCCTGAGTGAGGTAACACAATCACAAAGGATCTCACACAATATATACTCACTGATAAGTGGATATTAGCCCAGAAACTTAGGATACCCAAGATATAATATACAATTTGCTACACACTTGAAACTCAAGAAGAACGAAGACCAAAGTGTGGACACTGTGCCCCTTCTTAAAATTGGGAACAAAACACCCATGGAAGGAGTTACAGAGACAAAGTTTGGAGCTATGATGAAAGGATGGACCATCTAGAGACTGTGATATCCAGGGATCCATCCCATAATCAGCTTCCAAACGCTGACACCATTGCATACACTAGCAAGATTTTGCTGAAAGGACACTGATATAGCTATGTCTTGTGAGACTATGCTGGAGCCTAGCAAACACAGATGTGGATGCTCACAGTCAGCTATTAGATGGATCACAGGGCCCCCAATGGAGGAGCTAGAGAAAGTACCCAAGGAGCTAAAGGGATTTGCAACCCTATAGGTGAAACAGCATTATGAACTAACCAGTACCCCGGAGCTCTTGACTCTAGCTGCATATGTATCAAAAGATGGCCTAGTCGGCCATCACTGGAAAGAGAGGCCCATTGGACTTGCAAACTTTATATGCCCCAGTACAGGGGAACGCCAGGGCCAAAAAGTGGGAGTGGGTGGGTAGGGCGCCTGGGGGGAGGGTATGGGGGACTTTTGGGATAGCATTGGAAATGTAAATGAGGAAAATACCTAATAAAAATATTTTTAAAAAAGGAATACAAAAAATAGGAGACAGAATCAGGATGGTTTAAATTACATAAATATACATTTCATCTAAGAAGTTCTTCAAAACCATTTTGCTCAAACTAACAAGTGTGTGAGGTAAGAAGAACACTCATCCATTACTAGTGATAGTGTAAACTTTTGCAGTGACTATAGAAATCAATATGGGGATTCCTTGGGAAACTGGGAATACATTGGAACCAGCTATAAAACTCTTGGACTTATACCCAAAGGACGCTACATTCTACTAGAGAGTCACTTACTCAGCCATGGTCCTTGCTGTCATATTCATAATATCCAGAAATTGGAAACAGTCTAGATATTCATCAATAGACAAATGGATAAGGAAAATTTGGTGCACTTACACAATGGGATTATTATTCAGCTCTAAAGAAAATCATAAAGATTTACCTGAGAACTTTATGATTTTCTTTAGAGCTGAATAATAATCCCATTGTGTAAGTAAACATCCTAAGAGATAAACCCAGACCCAAAATAACAAATATAGTGTTATTCTCATATATGTATTTGAGCTATAAACCTTTGTTAATTATGCTGAACAACAATGTTATGTTATTTCATCTGAAAATAACAAATATAATGTTATTCTCTCATATGTGGATATGAGCTGTAAACCTTTGTTAGTAAGTCTGATTTTCCAAAGAAATTAGGAATAAAATACAGGACTAAAAGAGAGTGAAGGGTCACTCAATAAGGGAGAAATATAATTAGAGAGAAATGGGGAGCTGGGAATATGAGGATTAAATGAAGAAGAGGAGAGAAGAGAGGGTTACAGGAGAGAATATGTGAAAGAACAGTTAACATTAACACTGAAGGTTATTTGAGGCATCATACAATAAACTAGTACTGTTAGAAACTTCCAAAAATAAATACATATATGAAAGACATTTAAATGAGATCATCAAATAAGGCAGGAAACAAAGCCCCAAGTGATAACTTCCAGTGCCTAGGCTAAGTTACATACAATTGAGTTGACCAAAAGGGTCCTATGGAACAGTATAACAACTCCTATTATGGTACTGTCAAAGCTATTGAGTTCTAAAAAATATATTGTTTTATCTAATTACTATTATTAGTATATAGTTTCCATGATGCTGGTAGGTACTCTGCATCATTACCATAGAAAAAAGATAAATGCTCACTCTGATCTATACCCTTTTATCTAAAATTGTGACCTGCTTGAAGGAGATACTGCAGTAGTGACACAAATGTGAAGCAACCAACCATTTCATGATTGGACTTAAGGCCCACTCTATGATATGAAACCCATTTCTAACACTCATTACTCAGGTGTCCAAGAATCTGAGACTAGATAGGTTATGGATGTAGAAGAAACTCAAATACTATTATCCTGATAAAAGAACATAGCAACAAAAATGGCTTCTAAGGACCTTCTGATACTATACATAATAGATTAGTCATTCACTCAGATATTATCAGAGAAGCATTCTCTGTTAGGAGAAAGGAAATAATACAGGGACTTACAACTAAACAACACACAGAGGCTGCGAGATCATTCATCAAATCCCTCCCTTCAAGATTCAAAGAGCTATTCAGAAGGAGGTAAAGAGCTTGTAGGAGATAGTGTCTTCAGATCTAAGAGGACTGACACACACATGAACTCACAGAGACTGTGGCATCTTGTATGGGGCCTGGATAGATCCAAATTTAAAATGGACCCAATCTGAGACTGGAAAGTAAATATAAGGTCTTGATGCCAAATAAGAAGCTATCTCCAATAAACAACTGCTCGTCAAGAAAAAAAAAATGTTTCTTCCGCAGGACTCTTACTGGGTATGTAAACAATATTTGTAGTTCATGTTACAGGAATAAAAAAATATGTTATTGTAGATATTTTTATCTCATATTGTTTTGTTGGATATCTCTTTCCCCCTCACTTCTTTTGCTTGGATAGTATAGATTTTAATTTTGTTTTTTGCAGGTTTGGTTTATGAGTGTGTGTGTGTGTCTCTCTCTCTGTTATGTCTTTTTCACTGTATTATTTACTCATTTAATTCTGGTTTGTTTGAGTTTTTTATTTGCATGTTTCTTTTCTAAGGAGAGGTAGAGAAGGCATGAGTAGAATAGTTGTGGAGGAGGGGAGGAGGGGAGAATATGGGAGAAGCTCTGGGAAGGAAAGCAACAATCAGAATAAATTGTATAAAATTTCAATTAAAAGATTAAATTAAAAAAAAAGATTACTGAACTGAATATTGCCTTAGCTTTTTTCTAAATTAAAATAGTGTAATCGAATACTAGATTTATGTCTCTATTAGTAGATATAAATAAGAAACAAAACTTGTGTCCCGTTAGAATGGCGATCAAGCACTCTAATACCTATAAAATCATATGTGCTTCCAGAAAATAAAAGTTCTTTATTTCTATGTATGTATCTCTAGTCAAAGAAAATCCCTTGTTCCAGAAGATACCTGTATTTAGTTGGCAGTATGGTAAACAGAATATGTCCATAACAGGGAATAAAACAATATCCATTGGCTGACTTACCCTTGAGTTAACCACTTCCAGTGAGATGTTCTGAGGTGGAGCACTTGGCACTGAAAGGAATGAAATAAGGTATGACAGTTACTACCAAAGCCTTGCCAAAGAAACTCCAGCCCACTGATGCAAAGAGAAAGTCTGTCTTTTTCAAATTGTATAATGAAAATTTGGGAAGTCGATGCAAGTAGGTGGCCCTTTTCAATATTCTCAGAGAGAAGAGAAATAAACACTTATTTTTGTCTCATGGGCTAGGTGAGTTAGTTAACCATCTACTGAGTCCCCAAAATTATTTTTAAAAAGAGCACCAGGTAGGATAGCAAATAATACCATATAATCCCAGCTCTGTGTTAACCCTCCTGGTAGAACCTATGAAAACAGGGGAGATTTTGCAACGATTATCGTGCTGTGATTTTTCAGGATCTGCATTCTTTTATGGTGGAATACATCAGAAATAAACACCTGGGTTGATCAATTCCTATAATGCAAATCATTATTATCTCCTACAGAGTAAAAGGAAGGAAATTGCTTTTGTTTGTTAATCTGTTTATAATTAAGCTCGTATAATGTAGAAGCTAGCAGGTTCCCCAGTAGTGTTTAGCCCATAGATTCTATTAATAAAAGACCTGTTTTAATTTTCATTCAGAATTTTCTGGCAAGTTCATTATTTTTCCATATTAAATTATTTTATTAAATTATTTTAATTTTAAAAAATATTTATGTCAGAAGGGACATACACAGCTCCCTTTTGGGAGTTGTAATGAATATTTACTAAATTCAAAGAGTATTTCTCCAGCCATGGGAGAAATTTGAAGACAACCATTGACTGGCTAGCCGCTATGTATCCAGAGATGTTCTTGTTCTCAGAATTGAACTGCAAATAAACAAAGCTCCCTGCCCTCCATAGCACCAGGAAGAGTATTCAATGACTTAATAGTGTCAATGTTTATTAAATGAATTGTTCTTATTTTTACTTGTGACACATCTGTGAATGTGACAGGACCGGGCTACTCATGCACTTTAACAAGTCCCTGTGCCATTCTGCACAAGTAAATACTTTTTTGTGTAAATTGAATGGTGTTTGTAGATTTTTGTTTTTGCTTGCTTGCTTGTTTGTTTTTTAAATAGGGCACTAGTATTTTGACTTGTATTTAGGTATGTCCTATCCTGGTTTTTGTCTAGAAAATTTTCACCTTCAGGACACATTATATTCCTGACTAATTTCCATATTTCTCAAATTGACAACTGATTAATACTCATGGAATCAGTGAGTAGAGGAGAAAGGAAGACCTACTTCAGGATTGGTTCCTGGAATTTTATGAACATGATGGAAATTGAAAATTTTTTGTTTTGATTTGAACCTTTTAGAGTTTGATAAAGATTGCAGTCAATATATTCTGTGATAAAATTTCAGAGTCATGTGTTAATTAAATCACTAATTATTCTTTAATATCATTCCATAAGCTAGGGAACACCTCAGCTGTTTTAGTTAATATTATGACTTTTAATGAAGTACGGAATATAGTGTTCACATGTCCAAATGTTTTCTAAATTTTAATTTTAGTCATCATTGTGAAGGATTCTGTTAAGCTTATTGTAAATCCAACAAGCATGGGTTGAAATAGTAGGTTAATTAGCAGAAATGTTATGAGGTGTTAATAAAAGTTATTTTATTTTTTCTTTTACCCCATTTTTCATATAAATACTTGTACCAGGTAAAAATGTCTAAAAGGCACTTTACCAATCAATTTTAAAAATCATAAAAAATATAACCTCCCAAATAGAGTAAATCATTTCATGTGGCCAACATAGACCATGATCTGCAGTGATCTTTCCTCCTAACTGATTTTTTCAACATCTCTGAGCTGTCAGGCAGAAGCTTAGAAACCCTCTACTTCTATGGGCACTTAGTCAAGCATGCCTGGGAAAGTAGGAGTTTCCTATTGTTTGAACCTTCTCTGATACTTTCTAAAGGTTATTCATCTTCCTTTGGCTTGCTGGTAACAATGTAACATTTACTCAGCAGAGTGGAACAGGCCTGCTCTAATACTGCTAACTGGCTTCCCAAACTTTGAGCTCTTATCTCTCTCTCTCTCTCTCTCTCTCTCTATATATATATATATATATATATATATATATATATATATATATATATTTTTTTTTTTTTAATATGTTTCAAACTAAAACACCCTTCATTCTATTCAAAGTTTATCTGGTCCTTGTTAAAGTTTCTCTGCCCCTGAGGACAAATAGGAAGGATTAAAGCTACATTCACCAATCAGTACGTACAACTAAATTTTATCCTAACTCCAATATAAATGCTATGTAGAGTATGCCAAGTTTTCTTCAGAATACTACAAACTTTGTTAAAGCAATTAATTTATTGTCATCTTGGAAACCATCTAACCATCATTACTAAATCATTTAAATTTGGCTTTGAACTTCACTGGTTTCAGACAGAGGGGGACTAAAGCGTGCTTTGTTGAGCCTGCACACCCAGAGTTTCCGCTGAGTGGATTATGTGTGTCTTAACTTCTTCCAATGTTAATAATGTTGACTTTTTAAAGTTAACAGTCCCTGTTGGAGCATAACTAACTTAATTATGGCCCAAGTACAATTTCAGCTTTTACCCTTGGTGAAACGTAGAGTATACCCTTGCTTTACCTCACATAATATCACAAACATTTTACAATATCTTTTATTTTTAAAGCAACCCGTCTCAGTTATAATTTGAAACTGTCACAAATGCTAATGACTGAATATTGGAGGAAGCACAAAGTCTGTGAGATTTCTTTATTTGGTTAGGGGTCTGTGTCTGTAGGTGATGTGACATGTTCACAGACCACTATTTTTTTTTAATAGTCATTAACTTCCAATTTCTAATACACCAAAACCAAACTGAGGAAACCAATATGTATGGCAATGACAAGGTTAGAGGCATCAAAATTATTTTTATTACATGCTGATAATTAACATAATGAAACTCTCAAAAATCTTTACTTTCATGGTGTTGATGTATTTGTTAATTTTCTGCAATAGAAAACTCTCTTACTTTCCACAGACAGCATACTGGTTGTTCTGGTTGCAGGGCAAGTAGAGAGTTATTCTTCAGTATGGCAGTTACCAACCAATAATAGACAGGATTTGATGCTGAATGGAAGTGAGCACAACACACACTCCCATGCCTGATTTTAGCTTTCATAGTTGTACAGAAGGAGGAAATGTTTATCTTCAAAGACCTCACTGACAGTGAATCATTAAGCTGATGAGAAGATGTCAGGGAGTTGTCTCAGTATGGTAGAGTGACTGCTTTAAACGGATTAAGATGAGGGCAGATCCCATTCCATACTGCCTAAGGCATTAAATCAGACATTTGAATTTATTTCTGAGAAATACATGCTGCCATGTTCACATATTCATCGACAAAACTTACTCATGAAGTTTAATGTATACCCTTTACAAACATACTAATCTGAGGCATTTATCACAAAATGCTGCCATTTTTTTGTTTGTTTGTTTGTTGGTTGGTTGGTTGGTTGGTTGCTTGGTTGTATTGGTTTCTAGAGTTTGGCCTCAGAAGAGAGCAGAGAAGAAAGCATGAGTTCAAGCTGACAGAAGGGAAATCAGTACTGCCAAGGCGAAAGCCAATAGCACATATTTTACTGGAAGGTAAAGGTTGTGACAGGAGTATCCCACAATCTCTCATTTCTCTTATCAAATGCATCTAATAAAGAAAATTTAGTAATTTTCCAAAAACTACATTTACTTGAGGTGATAGTCATAGAGTTTCTTTATCAATGACAGACAATTTTCTAGGCACTGCTGCATTTCCAGAAGATAATTCTTGGACTAATGAGTAACAATCTATCTTTCTCACTTATGACATTTAAAATCAAAGTGGAAGAATAACACTGCAGTATTACAGTTCAGAGTGTGAATGAAATCTACATAAATTATGTAAAATACTCATTTTCATTTGTTTTTCTTTTATTTTTATAATTATAAGCTATAAAGTAATTTATTCAGCCAGTGCATATTCTGCTCTGTCTTGAATAACAGAATCAGACAGTTGGCTAGAAGAATTACATTAAAATTAATACTGAAGTGGCCTAACATTAAAATACCCTTTTAAGTGAAATTGCAAATGAGCATTAGCCTGTGTTCTCATTGGAATATCCTTAAAAACATTCATGTCTTTCTTCTTGCCATTGACATTCTGTAAGCTAGCCACGTCAATACGTTCCCAGATTAAAGACTGTTAGGTCAAGAATCAGAAATTGAAGGCAGTTTTAATCAAAATATCAATAATTTATAAAACTAAACATACTAACAGGGAAGCTATGCTGCCTCAAGCTGGCTTTAGTCTTTTTAGTATTCATGGGGACATCTCTGCAATGCACCTGCCTGAATCTCCATAGTCCCATTCCAAACCATACACTTGCCTGTAACATTTATTAAAGTTCCCAAGCTTTCATTATCATTTATTCTTTTGGTAACCAGCTTCCCCTAACACTGTTCAGTTAAATCCATTATCTTCATTATGAATTCTTCCTCCTTTTACTTCCTTTGAAAAATATGTCTAATCTTCATTTGTTAGACAAGAGAACATGAAGGTGTGCATCTTCAAACTCACTTCTAATATTTCAAGTGCATGTTTACTTAACAAAAATCCTTTGGGCATATTTACTAATTAAACTGTATAGTCCATCATTTATACGTTTAATCATTTATGTCTTTTAAATATGATAAATGAAAGAAACATACCATCTATATTATCCCACACACTAATAAATGTGCTTACCTTGTAAAATGTATAGAAATGAACAAATACATGCACAAGAATAATTTGAACTCTTATACGGTAGCCCTGGTTTGGGGATTATCTTTTAATCCATCCTGACTGAATATATGCAACTGAATCATAAATTTAAACTTGAGTACAGTACTGTGAATAAGTTGCCTATGTTTTTTATTTGTAATATACTATTGAAAAGACTATTATTTCAAAAAAACCCTTACAACATAATCAATAACATATGCAGCATTTTTTCATTTTTCAACAGACATATGAGTAAAATTTCACTGTTCCTCACTTACCGTCTGAAAGTGTAACAACTGTTATATCATCAGTAGATACTCCTGGCCCATAACGATTATAAGCTAGGAATCGAAGAGTATATTCCGTGAATTTTTTCAGGCCTTCCAGTTTATAAGATAGTCCATCAACTTCTATATTCTGGAGACATAAAATGCCAGAATAGTTATTAAGGAAGCACATTAAAGCAGAAATGGCAGCCATTCTGTGCAATCAGTGAATTGAATGTTAGACACTCATTCATAGAAGCACACTTTAGCCCTTTAATGAATTGCTGTAAAACCTTCTTTGAGTCAGACACTCCCCCACTAAAGTCTAAACTACTCTGCAGACTCCATGTTAAAACATCATCGTGTGGTTTTTATAGCCATTAAGTTTCAATTTGTTTAAACCACCCAGAGCACTGGGTAGTATGGGTTATTCCACCCACATCAAAACCCTGACTAATAGAAGTGACCCAAATTAAATAATTTGTCAAGAAATCGCAGATTGTAACATGCATGAAGAAATATATCCACAGATACTGAAACTCTCAGACAATTTGCTGCTAGTTTTATGTTCCTAAACTGCTGGGGTGTAGATTGAAACTACTCTTCTCTAGTTCACAACTACAGAGAGAAAGTAGTAAAGGTGACGGTCATTGAAAATAACCAGAACCAGTACTTGCTGTCATTTAGTTTTACATTATGATACCCAGATCATCATTATCAACATTGGGCAATATAGCTCCTAAGTTTATTGAAGTGACCTACAGAAAGACTTGTATAAAATTGGATGGGAAACTGCTTACAAGGAAGAGTTAAAAGTTAAATGGGAACAGCCAAGAAAAAAGAGCAAAATTACTAATTACATAAAAGCAAGGTATGCAATACTGTCTTAAAAACATCTAAGAAGTAGATATTTAATATTTCTACTTAAATTTCTGGCATATTTGTTTCAAAAGACAAATCCTGATCAAACATTTTATATGGAAGCACAAAAATCATTCTATGCTTGGTAACATGTACTTTAGTTCTAACTTTCTCTCTCTCTCTCTCTCTCTCTTAAAAATGTAATAATTTGGGAGTAAGGATCTCAATAGTCATGCATATTCTATATACATTAATGGTCAAATGTCACTATTAGATTTTACTTATTTATTTGAAAACTTATTTACTGTTATTCTTGAAAAACTCATATGTCTCTTTTTAGATTTCTATTAAATCAATAGATAAAATATAAAAATCCAGTGTGATTGGGGAGTATATGCTCCTGAGAGTAGTTCCAGGAAATAGATGGTCACAGTGTAAGGGTGGAGAGAAGACAGAACACTATAAAGCATCCACATCTCTCTGAGAGTGGAAAGGGCAACTTGAATAATGCCACTAAATACAAGCAGATCATTCTCGGGCTGAGTCGTGATAAGAAATCTCTCTGGGCACAGGATATGGTTATCCATCTTGGTCTGAGCTACTAAAGTCAACACTTGAACCAGATTCTCCCAATGAACTTCACCCCAATGTTCTTTACTTCACCAACACAGCACAATGAAATGGTTTAGAATTTCCAGGAACAAGTACTTGGAAACAATCAGTTATTCATTCAATAGAAATGCTAAATGAGGAGCTATATCAGAATTTGGCGAGCACCCTTTGTCTTTGGCTCTAGAGTTATGCTGGAGATAGATAGCATGAGGCTCATTTCTTACCCACCTGTTCTTTTCCTGTAGAAACCTCAGTGCAGAACAATCTGTAACCTTGGACTGGGCCATTTGCATAGGCAGGGGGTTCCCATGTAATAAGAATTGAGGTAGGTGAGGTAGATACAGCATGCAGGTTTTCTACTGGCCCTGGAACTTGCACTGTATGTAAAAGAAATTGATGCAGATAAGATACTTGCTCTCTCAAAACAAATAAATATTTACTCTGTATAGTTCAAGGAACAAAAAAAAATCTGCACTATTTCTAGGATAACAAGAAATAACAATGTGGATATATAACATGAAAGTACAATAATGAAGCTTCTATAAACAATTTTGTCTCAAGGAATAGATTATAGAAATTGATTCACTTATTTCATTTTATATCTAAAGAGACTGGCCAGAGTATAAATGATTAGGATAACAACAGAAAGAAGTAAGATTCTCAATCTAAACTTTTAACATAGAAATGTTTCAATTCTGCTAGTAGGCTTTTGCACATATATTGCTAGTAGCTGTCAAAAGAAAAAATTGCAATACAATACTTATTATTTTAATATTATGATTTGTTTAATCAAATAAACAACACACTTATGCATACTTTATCTCATTATCTTAAGGTAAGCAATTTGTCTTGTAGCAGATTCTGGTACCTTTAACTTTTTATAAACGATTTTATTTTCAGTTTAACTTTTCCATTTTCTCTCATAGCCATTTCTTAATCAAAGATAAGTAATTTGCTTACTAGTGAAATTAGACAGGAAAGAACAATTATCTATAATCAAAACCCTTCTCTTCAGTTGTTTGAAGAGTCACAAATTTTCACATTTCTCTGTAAGTAAAAGCCAATATTTAAATCTGGTTTTGCATCTAATGTTTGGAATAAATGGAAATATTTCAAGAGAGTTCCTCTCTGAGTTACAATCTGTTATTCCTCAAATGAAGAAAGTAAAAGACTAGAGACAAACACTGCAATTAATCTGTGATTTGGCTAAGAAATGTGCTGAATATGTAATACTTAAAATTTTGAGACAGATGTTGATGGCTCTCTGCCTTGGTTTCCCAGGGCAAAATAAATCTAGGGACCTGGGAAACTGACAATGTGTGCATTGGAATAGAAGAGGAACGGATTTTCCTTAGTTTTTCTTCAGTTGTCTCACAATGGGGTGGTAATATATAATCCAAACTCATTCAATGCTTTAGTGAGTATGTTTGTTGTCATGGTTGTTGTTTTTGTTTTTTGTTTTGTTAGTGTTTTGTTTGGTTTTTTGCGAACTTGCTTTCACCTGACTGACTCCTTAGGTGGAAACTTCGCAGAGAAACAAAAGGTGTTAAGAATGGGTTCTACCCTCATCCTGGGATTCTAACTGTGGCATAAGAAGTTATGGATCACTCCTCCACCCTGAATGAAGCACATGAGAATCTGGCATTGCCCGCTGGGAAGCCTTCTTATCAGATCAGAGGCTGGACAAGAAAGGAACAGGTGCATGTCCACATATCACTCATGGAAAACAATCATCAACTTTGTGGGAAGCCAAACCATCTTGAGGCTTGGGAACTGGAGAATAAGATATGCCAAATTCATAACTATTTCCAGCCAGCATCATAAAGAAATACACTGTAGGGGGTATATGCAGCTGGCATTTATAAGCCCTGAGAATGAAATGATATGTCCCCTCCAGCTGGTTTTAGTGTCATTACATTTCCAGTGAAAATAGGTAAAGCGCTACCTAAATTTTCTAATAATTGAAGCAACTACTGTGTCAACAGGTTATGCACAAAGCTTTCTATACAGGCATTGTTTTATACTGTTATTTCACATGGATAAGATTACTGGTGAAATTACCAACCCTGTCGTTACTGAATAGCCTAAGCATATTATGTCCTGTAGTCCTTACTGATTAGACAATCCAGGTGATTACTTAATACCACTGATCACTGATGTCTTTAGAATCATGATGAGCATAATGGTGGAATATGTGGAATATGTGTGAGCCCTTGTGCTTTGTAATTGATATTTATGCTTATTAAATGCTGTTCATTACGGAACACCAGGCTGTTACTACTCTAACTTGGACCTAGTTGCCACGGGTAGTGCCAACGCTCATTTATTCATCAGTTGTATTTGTCTACATTGCTAATGGCCATTGGACTCTACTCACAGAAGGCATGGGCATGGACTTTTAGGAGACTTCCAAGCAGATATAACAGACACTAGAAGTGCCAAGGACCATTCAGAGTGTTTGTTTCAAGTGTTTCTTTCACTGGCTGCCTGAAAATGGAGAATATTTTCTTTGCTAGGGTGAAGTCTCAATGCTAAGTCATTATCTTATATCTTACTATACCTTAAAATACAACTGAAGGTTTTATAACATGGGAAGAATATTACAGATATTCTAATATATTAAAACATTAGGTCCTTAAATAACAATATATTTTTATAGAAAAATTAAAACCAATTAAGATTAGTTCTCATCAAAATTCTATACTCTGGGCCGGGCAGTGGTGGTGCACACCTTTAATTCCAGCACTTGGCAAGCAAAAGCAGGTGGATTTCTGAGTTTGAGGCCAGCCTGGTCTACAGACTGAGTTCCAGGACAGCCAGGGCTACAGAGAGAAACTGTGTCTTGAAAAATAAAAACAAAAACAAACAAACAAACAAAAAAACTATAGTCTGAGTGAGATTAAAGTAGCTCCTTTCCTGGTGTCACTAGTTTTAAGTGTTTATTTTTCATAGTAGTGCCACAAATTAAATTGTAAGAGTTTGTAGTATTTTAGTTTTTAATTATGGTATTATTTATATATGTGGATAATATGTTCTTGCTTGTTAGTTATGGGTGTACATTTATACATACATGAGAATGAATGCAAAACAATTATGCTTATATTAGGTACTTTTCTAGAAAATATGTTCAAATATAGTTAATGTGGTATCACATTTATGACATGTACATATAAGCTACAATGAAGAGAAAAAGTAATACTCACAAATATTCAAAATCCAGTATTATATGTGAAATCAATAGAGTTAACAGTTCCAGCCTTCCCTATCATTACATTTTAGTATGTCAGTCAAGAAACTTAATGGGTTTAACTGTGCATCATTTTCAAGATGTGTTTAATACTGATCCCCTTGGACAATAATTTGTGGCAAGCTGCATCTAATTTCTTTCCATCTCAGTTGAAGTTACCTATTTCTTCAAATAATGAAACGACTTTAGGACAGAGGCATAATCTATGAAAGTAACTCATCAATCAATGTCAATCTAACCGACTACATTTTAAAATGTTAATATTGTATTATGGTAGAAATTCTATGTAACACCTGTGTCTAAGGACAAGTTAAATAGTTACAGTGCAGTAAATGAAATCTATTAGATGTTACTCTTTACACTGGGAACAGAAATTTGTTATTAAATATGGTTATATGTATTATAGGATAACAAAGCATTTCATAGTAAGACCTTGATGGATATTAAACTTCAAGTGACATACTAGTCAAATATTTCATTAAAGTCAACCACACGCATTAAAATTATACTGAGGACAGGATGGGAGGGAGAAGGAAGTAGGGGGTTGAAAAAGGGAGAGAGATAGGAGAGATTTTTAAAAAAAGGAGAGACAGGAAGCCATGTTTTAATAAACTATAATACATTGATTATAGATGGCAGGATGACCATCGGGAAGTATGGTACTCTTCCCTAATTCCACATTATCTGTATTTGTTATCAAGTAATTTATGAACTTTCTAATGGGAAATTCATTTTATCAAAACTGTAAATGACTCTCTTAAGCTCTCACCTTTCTTACTCTCATCTCTAGCTCTTCTTCCCTCCTCCTTCCCCCCTTCTCTCCACGTGGCCATGGCATTCCCCTCTCTTTCCTTTTACCTTCTCTCTTTCTCTCTGTATGTCTACAATAAAGCTCTAAAACCATTAAACTGTAAATGAATATTTGAAGGTGTGTGTCCAGAGTTTCTGTCTTCTGGGTTCCTGAGTCTATGAATGGAAATAACTAATGTGTTAAAAAAAATCCCATGTTGCTTTCATTCTAAAAACAAACCAGTGGTTTCCTCTCTCACAATCACAATTACTGATTGCTAATTATGTTAGGATTGGAAATGATAATCGATTCACCTTAGAGATATCTTCAACCTTTATGTATTAATCATCGTTATTATTATTTATTTTCTGAGTGTTTGCTTTCATGTCTGCATGTGCACCACATGTGTATTTACTGGCCTTAGACATCAGAAGAGAATGCTGAAGCTCCTGGCACATGGAGTGACTGTTTGTGAAGAAGCATGCAGGCACTGGGTATTGAACCTGTGTTCTCTGCACGAGCAGTGGATGCTCTCAAGAGCTGAGCCATCCCTTCAGACCTATCTTCAACTTTTCATCAAAGACTAGCAATTAAGAAGTTGATGTGGTTTTACAGTAGCTCCGTTTTACTTTTTCAAGTACGAGAATTTTTAAAGCATTTGGTTCATCTGGTCCTACTCAATAGTGTTTTAAATGTTACACTCTTGAACAAGAAGTCATGTAACACATGCACAGTTATCTTTTGTATCCTTTCCTTTTCTTTGTCATATCTTTTAAAGTATCTGGCCACAATACAGTTTTCTAAATACCAAAAGCCTAATTTTTTTTTTTATTCAGTCTGTGTTATCTAAAATCTTGGGACTTTCAAAAATCAGTCCCAAACAAGAATATGAACCTAAAGGCTTCAAGGAAATGGCTAAGGAAGATAAAGGCATGCCACAGCCTAGGGAACACTGGCTGAGCTAATGCCTTTCAGCCATTACACTGATGGTTCTCAGCTGGAAATCTGAAATGAAGACAAATGTTAGTGTCAGCGAATATGTAGTTGAACATCTGAATATTTAAAGTTTTTTTTCTTTTAAATGACTGTAAAGTACAATGAGTTCTAATGTTCCTAAATTGTCAATTTAACAGCTATTACTCTTGAAGAACCAAAGAAATGCCTCATTCTGAAAAAAAAAAATTAAAAAGGCATTGTATGTGTTGTCATTCAAATAATGATGCATAAGTCATATACCCTCAAGTCAGGATGGAAATCTGAAGATGACTCTCTTTATCTGTTTAATAATTTAAAAGTGATTTGGGGGTGAGTTTTAAGGATGATAACAAGCAATCTAAGAAATCTTTGTAGTGATCTGAATGGATTTTACATGCAAACTTCTCTACCTTGTAGCAGAAATGTCTACTGCCAATGATTTTCAAAAGAACATTTCATATGCAACTCCTTTCTGAAACTACTCACAATTATTGATAATAAAGTGCATGCTTTGATTGCCTCTTGATTTTCTAATCCTGTAGTTAACATCTTTAGAAATATTTCATTGAAATCTGCTTCTACTCTGTGTATAGGGAATGCAACACCAGAAAATCCATGAGCAATGTAATTGTCACCAAAATTAATCTTCACTGAACTAGGCATATTTAGGCGATATGATGGTAATTTGGCAAGGAGGAAGCAATAAATAAATAAATAAATAGATAGATAGATAGATAGATAGCAAGGGGTAGGTTTCTAGTAAGAAACTGTAGGAGTGTTAAAGGTTTCACTTGAAGAAAACAATTATTATCTTTATTTTGCTTTTAGTTTTAATAGGTTCTTTTCTGCTAATGAATGATACACTTGATAGTGTCATTGTATATTTAACCACACATAAACAGCGTACAGATACACCTACATAAGAGTACACATAATGTATGACATGTCTAACATAGAACCTACATGTTACCTATGAATATACACATATGTGTGATTATGATAATATATATATACATTATATTTAAGCATCTATATTATAGTTTAATATGAACAGCCCTAATGAGTCTCACTAAGGTTAAGTAGTCTAAAATTTACATTGATTAAAGGGTGTGACAAAATGATAATCTACTGTTAGTAAGATACCTCAAAATTTTCCCTATGAAATCCAACTATTAACATTTCTACAACAGTCATGTAATTTATATTAAATTTCAATTTTTAAAACATTGCCAAGAAACAAAATTTGTGGTGAATAATCCTGACTCTGTGTTGGAATTATAAATCATTATTTTCATTTAATAACTGTTATTTATTTATTTTCTTTATAAATGCTTTGTCTGTATGCCTGTGAACCATGTGTGTGCATAGACCCTAATGAAACCAGAGAGGACATTGGATCCACTGAGAGTGGAGTCTGAGAAGATTGTAAGTTGCCTTGTGGTTGAAGGAATTAGATCCAGGTCCTCTGGAAGAGCAGGCAGTGCTCTTAACCACTGAGGCACCTATTCAGCCTCCAAGATTGTAACTCATTAAAATCGAGGATAAGTTAACTTATTTTGAGGTCTAGAAAATGTAGATACAGCATTAAGAATTGAGAAGTAAAACTAAGTATCAAAACCCATGCAATATTTTTATGTCAATGGCAGCTTTAGGTTATATAAACTTGATTATGCTGGTTAATTATATTATCCTGATTATAGTAAACCTGATTACTGTAGTTCAATCAATCTTTAGCCACTTTTCAAGAGCCTCCCATTCACTCCACAGTAAAACTAACATAATATAGTACCTAATGTAGTAAATGCTAAGATAAAGCTGAATATTTTGTTCAAATTTAAGTCTAGAAAAAAACTCTTCAATTTACAAAAATACTGATTTCTAACAGGGTGAAGGTGATTATCCCTCTAGATGAGCTGGCCATATTTATTTTCCCATTGCAATTAGAAAGCTTGCACTGAAGGATTTGACATTTAATTGTACTCTGCACTTTTATCTTTTGTACTTTCTTCAGGACTGTGAAATATTTTGAGGCAGATATTTTCCAGGAAAATATCAAAATACAGTAAGCAGGTACAAAATACTTAGAGTCTTAGAGTAGGTTCTTATAGTACTTGGTAAGAGTAGATGTCCAAACATATAGTAACTCTAGAAAACAATCTAACAAGTAATTCTAAATTATCAGAGTGGAGAAGGCAGAGCCTTTGCTGAAAACTACTATTGAAAAAAATTTCAGGTTTTCATTGGTGGGAAAACATAGCTTTTAAGGAAGAGAGAAGAATTTGGTGAATCAGGAAACATCACTAAAAATTAATTTGATGGGTATTGCATGCTGGTTGTCTTTTCAGGACAAGCTGGTAAGAGGGGCAGCTCCCACTTCTCTAGATGAATACTTCAGATGATGACGACTTCAGGTAAAACTAGTATGAGAAGTTCTAATTGGAACTAAATGAGAAAGGAAACTCATTACCATGGAAGGACACAGTCACTTCCTCTCAGTGTAAGGGGTTGTAATGAAGTTGCTGCTTTGTTTGATAACATACCATTAGTGACTAAAATTTATTCTACAAAATTAAGAGAAAAAAATGTGGTGTCACTAATGACACTCAAAGAAAGCTCAAAACACACCCGTGTTCTTCTCGAAATGTTTGTCTAGAGGTTCAGTTTTAATCAAGTTTGATAGCCCTTGGAGAGCCAAGGCAAGAAGATCATGAGTTCAATCCAAAACAAAACAAAAACACACACAAAAACTTGAATATTACCTTAAAAAATCAGCTATGACAAAAGTTTGCTCACAAAAATTGAATGTCCAAAGGAATTTTCTGAAAAACCATGAACTTTAGTCATTTCAAAAAGAAATAGGGATGAGTGCACATTGAATCTAGGGTAACTGCAAGAGAAACAAAGTGTTAGGAACCAAACCCCCGAGTCCTAAATCCTGAAGTGAGATCCTTTCTGCTATCTGATAATCCCAGGGACAACGCACACACATACATCGATCATAGCTTTTATCAGGGTTACATTATCATGTAAAGTTTATAGGAAATCAGACAGAAAATAAACATTCAAAGCAATTCAGTAGCGAGTGACACTGCTACCAAAAAGAGTTCCTCCTTCATTTTCAGCTTTCTCGTACTTTGCTACAGAATTAGGAAAAACAAATGTATTTTTTCTCTTCCTAATTCCAGGACTGTTAGAAAAATGTGAATAGATATGACCTACGATGGGAAACAAAAGGAAAGAGTCCCAGGATACAGCAATAATCCTCCTCAGGAGTATGGTAATAAATCACATCCAAGAGATGCCCTCAGCAAATGGCAAAGATTTTTCTACAAATAATAATTGAGACTTTCCAGCCACTTGTTTATGTCCACAAAGAGTGACTTTCAAGGTTTTATTTCCAGAGTAGGCAGAGACCAGGTTATTGTTTCATTCCTTTAGTAGCATCACCTTTAAGAAGCATATTCCCTGGCCTTTGCTTGCTTCACACTGTTTGGAGACTTATATACTTCAGGATTATATTTCTGCACACAAAAATCTCCCCTCTCTATAAATAGATAAGCACCAGATAAGCAGGCATCTCCAGCTTATGCACAATCCAGAGTGTCTCCCATGGTGATAATGCAACAAAGTCCCAGCAGCCTTTCTTGATGTAGGCTTGTACTGTGGTCAGTGCGGGAGGAATCGATATTTGATATTTGTAGTTTTAATGGAGCTATAAAAGACATGGATAGATTGCTTTTATACTTTTATAAAAGAATCCCGCTGCCATTTGTTAGAAGAGAAAAATCAGCAATCTTTTCTAGACAGCTAAATGAACAGATTTTTCTACATAACAACAAAACTATCCTACCTTAAACGATGCTATCTCTTTGGGGATGAAATTCATTGTTTATTTCTGTCCTTAGATGCTAAGCTTCTGCCTTGGATAAACTGTGTGTTTTGGAAGGGACTATAAATTAAGTAAAACACTTAGAACTCTATTCTCTCAACATAAGTTTCTGAGAAGCCAGATACAGCAAGTGCCAGAGGTCTCATTCAATTAATATTTAATAACAAAGACTAGCAGAAATATGTATAACTTCAGGAGTCAGGGACCATAGGTCCAAATCTATAAACTTCACTCTGACTACGTGGACAAGGTAAAAAATTTTAAAGTCTTTGAACCTGAATTATCTTATTTTAAAAGATGGGGTTCATATAGGTCCAACCTTACTATAAAGATACATATTTACCTATTCATGGCTCATAACAAAAATAAAGTTCTTGTTAAAGATTAACTGAATTTTATAGTGTGTCAGGAACTAAGATAATTGGTGGAAAATACAATACATTATTTTCCCAAGGACTAATGGTCCAAGGAGGCAAGAGGAACCATGAAGAGCCAAGAGCAAGAGAATCTGAAGTGGGAAGGGATCCTAAAACTCTCCAGGGCAGAAGAAGTCCTTAAAAGCCCTTCACTTTCCAATCCTTTAAGACTCAGAAAGGAATTGATGGTTTCAGCATTCTGTGATCAGTCTACAGTATGGAGTAAATTTAGAGGGAATGAATGTGGGCATTGGAAACATAATCATTAAGTGTTCTGGAATTCTAAAGAAAGAGAAATTCAGCCTTACCCAGAATGATGTTTGTGGTGATGAAGAGACAGAGATTTAGAGGCATCATTAAGAACTTCAGTTGATGGGGCAGCAGGAAGATTTCAACCCCAACACCTACAGGACTGACCTGTATAGTTCATAACTTGAGTGATGTTCTCTGAGATGAGAAACATTGAAACACAGAGAACCTCGTCTGTGTGTGTGGAAGCTGTGTAGGGTGGGTGAGTGCCTACCAGCACTTCTGTCCCTTACTAAGTTCTCATTGGTACATCATGCACTCAGGGGGCTTCGTCTACCATAATTTTAATCCTTGGCTAGACCTCTTTTTCATTTTTCCTTCTCGTTAATTCTCTGTCTCTCTCTCTCTCTCTCTCTCTCTCTTTCTCTCTCTCTCTCTCTCTCTCTCTCTCTCTCTCTCTCTCTCTCTCTCTCTCTCTCTCTCTCTCTCTCTCTCTCTTTTGGTTTTTCGAGACAGGATTTCTCTGTATAGCCCTGGCTGTCCTGGAATTCACTTTGTAGACCAGGCTGACCTCGAACTCAGAAATCTGCCTGCCTCTGCCTTCTGAGTGTTGGGATTAAAGGTGTGTGCCACCATGTCTGGCTCCTTCTCGTTAATTTTCTTGTGTTCCCATTTAGTTAATTTCTAACCCTATGTCTATGAACCTACAAAAGATGCTTAAGCTCTTTTCTCCTCCGCTCTTTTCTTCCTTTTTTTTTTTTTTCCATATACAGTCATTGCTTTCCAGGAACCTCAGCTGGTCATTTCTGCTGGCTTTCTGTTTATTCTCTGCCCAAGTTAGATCCTGTAAACTTAAACTTGGATCACTTTTAAGGCATTCAAAATAACTGCCCTAAATGATAAATGAGACAGTTCTATGGTACTTTTTCCATCTGAGCACTGGCTGAGCATGTTGAAATGTTTCTCTTCCTCTCTTCCTTGATGCTTGGAAACAGAGGGGAGACTCAAGATCATTCCTAGAAACAGCCCCAATAAACATTCCGGTTACAATGGACCTGGACAGATATCTGACCTTGAAGATCCTGAAATTAATATTCACTCTGTGATTCCACTGACATTTATCTCCAAGAAGCACCTTTACTGCCTGTACACATACATGCTTCCTAGAAAAGACTGATAATCACAAAGGGCCGAAAACCTGGCTGTCCCATATCACCAGGAAGCATCTAAAAGTCTCTCGGTCTGTTGACTGAACCGCCCTGAGGATTAAGTTTATTTTATTTTCAGTATTCAAAAGATAAGAAGTTCATTAACCACTTGGGGGATTCAGGCTTGTTCAAAGATAGCAGCAGCAGAACAGACTTGGGCAGTAAATCAGAGGTTGAAGACTTACCACAGTTAAACTAGACGCCTGAGCTACATCCAAACAGCTTCCTTTTTCCCTAGGCCACTGCCTTGGTGTATATACCCAAGATGTATAAAGAATGACAGACATCAAGTGAAGGACATGACTTTCATTTGTACTCCAAGAACAGTAATTTTTCATCTTGAATAAAGGAGGACTAAAGTCAGGGAAGTTGTGGTGATGTAGGAGTTAATCTGTAATTAGTCGGTGTGGGGGGGCAGGGGATAGGTTCAAACTTTAGATCTCAACAACTTTGAAACTCAATTTAATGTAATGACTGGCAAATGAACGTCTTCTTAGTCTGAATGAGCCACGGATTTAAGCCATCTCCATGTAAAAGAAACTTGTGGCACCATAACTTAGGTGCTCATAGGAAGCCTAAACCCTCTAGCAAGTTTGTTGAAAAGATCTGACAGGAGTAAAATTGATTGTTATATTACACATTTCACTAAGATCGAATGTATTGGCTCACCTATTGATAACAAAAATTTAATGATATATTTTAAGTCTTTATGCTGTCTTATATCTGTTTTTATAATTATGACAACCCTTACTTGAGGAAAGCCAACACCTGAGATGTCAGTAGCCACTGTGATTAGAGGCCATCATTGTGAATAAGCAATGGAAATATAGTCAACTCTAGTAGAGCAATTAGGAACCTTTCCAATGAGAATGGGGGAGGAAATGATTAAATATCTCCAAAGAGATAGGCAAAAAATATTAAAGCAAAAATGAAGACATAAATCAACTCATATTACAGATTAATAAGCTAGTTAAACTGTTAAATTTACATACCCAAACTACAAATGATTTGTCAAAAGGATTATGCTGTTATTTGTACTTAAGTATTATGTTTGGTCATATATAAAACTACTGGAATAAATAAAAAAATGCATTTTGGGCAATGCTAAGCATGTTTTTAAAATATAAGTTGATTAAACCCCTGGAAAAATAAAATAATGATTTTATTTCACTGCAAATTACTAGTGAAACTTAGCTAAGTGAAGACCTTTGGGTTAAGATTAGCAAATATGTGTTCAATATGTTTCTCTAATGTAAGAGTTAGCATATATCACCCAAGCTTTTATAATCTCCATCATGTCATGCTTTCATAAATACCTTATAGTTATCGATAGGATTTCTGTAGCAACATTTCACAATGGTGTCTTGTTGATAATCTTATGTCATTAAAGATGCATTTTAACAATGAAGTTGCTTTTGATTTTCCTTTTCTCCAAAATGGTCTCATTGGCTCTTAGTTTGCATAAACATAGCTCCTTGATTTGAATATTATGGTAGATTCAAACCCAAGTTCTAGCTCCATTGCTTTATTCATATTTAATTCTCTCAAAGCAGTCCAAGACTTGCTTTGAGTCGAAATTCTGGCTCAGGGATTGTCTTCCAAGTATGAGGAAACTGCCTTGGTTAAATTCAAAAGATATTAATTACCAGCATGTGATTGTTGTGTAGGATCATAAGTTTTGAAACTATGAGGCTCAGATGTGGGTACTGATAGATGGGGAAAAAAATTGGTGGGAAGATTTTATATGTTTATTTGAAATATTTTTATAGGCACATATTCATCTCGTTTCTTCTCCAATTCCTCCTCCATCCTCCTCACCATTTTCCTGTCCAAATGTATCTGCTCTTTTTCCTTTTTCTTTTTCTTTTTTTTTAAGCTTATTGTTTCCTCTTAGGGCTGCCTGTAAGTACATAGCTATAGAAACACCTCCCCCTCCTGGCCTGCAGAGAAAAAAAAATCCCAACAGCATCTCAGGTAGAGTTGGACTTTATGAGTTTCTCCTGTATCCCTACAGTCATTGTTGTAACCCACAGAGCTCATAGCTGCATAAGGCTGCTGCTGATTTTCCCTGCTTGGTAGTTACCTAACAACTTTTTGTTTTGTTTTGTTTTTGTTTTTTTTGTTGCTGTTTTGTTGTTGTTGTTTTTTCGAGACAGGGTTTCTCCGAATAGCCCTGGCTTTCCTGGAACTCACTTTTGTAGACAAGGCTGGCCTCGAACTCAGAAATCCGCCTGCCTCTGCCTCTCAAGTGTTGGGATTAAAGGCATGCACCACCAACGCCCAGTGGCTAACAACTTCTAATGCCATGAATCAAAATAGCTAGAGGTGAAGCTTCCAAGTCAACATGAGCTTGATTTTTTCCATGTCCCCTGATTTATATAGGTGCTGCCTTCAGTGCCTGGTGTTTTACACGGGTTTCTAGATGGTTTCCAAAGCAAGAGTAATAGCCTGCAATTTTTTGGTTAGGGGATTTATATGAGGGCATTGAACAACTTGAAAACAGGCACTGGACGTTTTATGTAACAGCTTATGATGTCAGAGAGAGGCACTGTCCTTAAGTGTACTGTGAGACAGTACATTTCTACCTGACAGCATTTCAGGGTCTGTATCAAGCAGACTGTGTTCACTTTGTAGTTTTATTACCAACTTAGTTTTCAGTCCTTAATGTTCATGAAGTCCTAGGTGCTACAGGTCTCCAAGAGTTAATGGAAGGAAGAACACATCAAATATACTCTTGAGGACCCTGGAGATGTCACAATACTGACATTCTTTGTTCTGTTGTTTTCTCTGAGAGGCAAAAAGTGAATACATTTAAAAATATAAAAGCCAACACATTAATTCATTTAGAAGCTGTTCTTAAAAGATAAAATCTAAACCTATTCTAAATTATTAAAGCCAACATATTAATTTGTTAAAAAGAAACATGACATGCTTACTTCTTGATCATACACATGCATATACTCCTTATATTCCGTCTTTCTAACAATTTTGGTAGGGTGACATAATGTGTTGAAAAGTTCTGCCCAGATCCATGTGGTCTTGGAATCATAGAACATACCCTTCTTTGAAAGATTACCTCAGCAGGTACAGTTAGTGTAACCGATGTGAGCCCTAAATACAACATGAACACTGCCATTTTCAAAGGAGAGAAAAGCACTCAGAGGCTTGGAATTGGGAAGACTACAATGGGAATATACTGACAGAGCTATACATGTTGCAGATATTTGCCAAGAAATGCCTTTCCTTATCAGAATGCACCAGCAGCTAAGAATAAAAGAAGTATCTATATTCCTCCAGAACCTAGAGAGCGGTCTGGCCCTACTAACACTTGGGTTCCACACTTAAATGCTTACGATGACGAGAAACCAATTTTATAAACCACCTAGTATGGGATGATTTCTTATTCAGCTGAGATAGTGTGACCACTATAATAATAAACCAATAATCAGAATGGGAAAGACATTTTCTTAAGATATATATAACATCTCATTCTGGAACCCAGGGAGTTTGCTTAAAATCTTAGCCCAGCTTCAGGAAGAGGAACTGCAGTTATTTCCAGGCAGCCACTTAACACAGGTTATGAGTCCAGAATCTAAGCCTAGTCCTCAAGAGCCCACCAGGTTGTTGATCCATCTGTATCGGACTTTAAGCTCTATAGACTCAAAGTCTTTCCTTCCTGATGCTCAATGCTTGCTAGCTACAATTTCAAAGCCTTTTGTGGATTTAACGACATGCTTGGTACTGGCTAAACATTTTGGAATCTGGGCACAAAGAATTCATAGTTTCTCTTCTACCACCTTGGCCTGAAATTTGGAAAGGGCTAAAAGAAAAGGAATGTTGAAAGTCAGTAGCCAAATATTTCTTTAATTCTGTAAGCCTTCACTTGGCTCTAAACCAGGCTCCTGCCTATATGATTGTAATGCAGTGATAGAATATTAAGTTTCAACTTATAGATCATTGTGATTGGCATCCCATTAAATTTTGCCTCCAGTTAAATGAACACCAGGGAAGTACACATCAGAGAGCAGGCAGGCTCTCAGCGAACACCTCTGTTGGCACTGACCTGACACTTTTGGATTGGATCCTTATAAAATCTTGGCAACTGGAAAACTGCGCTGCAGATCCAAAACCTGCTTTTAGTCAAGTCTTTCTGGTATAAGGCACATCAAATTATACCTTACAGGACTGAAAAGGAGGTTTGTGAAAGTATGGAGACTTCACCACATTCAAGGCACTGTGCACATGCATGAGACTGCAACATATCCTCAAGGGACATGTGCAGGTACAGATATCACAACAAATTACCACATTAAAAAAAAAAAACATTCATGTTTTTAAAATACTGCCAATCTTCACACCGATTTACGGGCTAAATATTGCATTTCTCTGGCCATTAGCCTGGTGGCATGTAGCATTTTATTTGTTTTCCTAGTCAAATTATTGAGTAATTTCTTTGAGCTCGTAGTCCAAATGAATACTCAACATCTGTACATATTTAACAGTTAAATATAACAAATAAAACGTATCCAGCTTTGTTACTCAGATACCTTCTCTCTCAAGACACCATCTGAATTGGTCTTTCCTCTCACTTTTCAAATTTCAACAATTCATTATTTTCTGAAAAGCAAGACTTGTAAGTAATCCTGATTCCTATTTTTCCTCCATTCCCATACCCATCAACATGCCTTATTCCCATCCCCCCTTAAAAACTTCAGTCTAACCAACTCTCCACTCCCCCTACTGTAGAAACCTAAATGATCTCTAAGATCACATTGAATCTTGAGTGTTATATTAAGCCAGACCCTCCTGCCCAGATGTTTCTCACCTTGGGGGTTAAAGCCAGATTCCAAGGATCTCCAAGTAGAACCTGCCCCCTCACAAATCCCCTCTGCCTTGCTCCTTCTTCCTGTGGCACAGGCCAGCCTTCTTGAGTTCTCCCCCGGAGCCCATGTGTCTCAGATTATGTCTGACCAGAACGTCCCAGGATCACTCCAGGTTCAACAAGGCATTTAATTAAATGATGATGTCTCGAAGAGGCTATCCTTTTCTAATTATCTATCTCTCCCTAATTTTATGTGTCCTTGAAACAGCCTTGTCATTCCTCATGCTTTCACAGTTTTCTTGTTGTCCCTCTCTATCACTGCAGAACAGACTTTACAAGGATAAGTGCTTTGTTGTTAATGAACTGCTGATTACTGGTGCCAAGAAATAGAGCATTTTATATGCTCACGAGGCATACAAAATGATTCTTTGTTGATTGAATGAATGAATGAGTGAATGAATGAATGAATGACAGTTACGATTCTAACTAACTTAGAGAGTAAAAGCAAGGGCTTATGCAGGCTGAAAGACATAGCCATAATGAGTTTGCCAGGAGAGAACGTTATGCTTAGAACTATTTACTGAACATCTTAAAGGATAAATAAAAGAGACTTCAACTAGCCTAAGGAAAACCTTTCATATTAACATGATCATATGAATAACAATAATCAAGTGATGGAATCATGGAAAATTATAATAGTAACGACACTGAGGGCTGAGAACTTGATGAAAGTAGGACACATCTCTCACGTCATCACAAGTGCCCTGTGAAGGAGGACTGCGGTATTCCTGTTTGAAAAGCTTTCTTTTGGTCCTTATCCCATAGCTGCAAGATCAACATTATCTTCACTTTACATATGATGGGCCTGACTTAGAAAGTCAAACTTCATGCAGTAACAGGGTAAATGACAGAGCGAGGGTGAAAGTCTGCCTGGCTCCTGACAGATTCTGTGTGCTTCTAGCTCAGGTTACATATTTTAAAAGGGAGAACATATATGCTCTCTGGCATTGGCTGTGGTCTCACATTATCCCCAGCCCATCTTCCAGATGGTGAGATGATAAAAATAAGGACCCTTGATCATTTATGTCTAGGAACTCGTGGCAACAATTTAACTTTCATTTTAATACCTATGGCTATATGGACTACTTTTCATCACCTTAAAATCCTTCACTTTCAAACCAGGGCAATTCCCCTGCCTGTAAAATCAGGGGATCTCACAGTTTCTGAGATCAGAAACTGTGTCCTTACTTGACTGATTATATCTACTTTTTGCCCCACCTGCAGGGAAGATTGTGCTAAAATGGAACTTGTTTCCATGGGGTAGGAGTCACTGTGCCCATGACTATCTCTACCAGACATTATCCTCCAATATAAACACAGTAAAAATATCAAAGTAATAAAATGTAAGAGTTTTAGACATAAAGAATAATCATGCATCCTTATTGTTTTGGGAGGAAAACATTTACAGTCTTCCACTTATATAGCTATCAGAATAGAACCTACATTTAAAAGCATCCATAGAGGAATAATATAAAAGTGAGATTTATTTAATTTTGATTGGCTCTTGTCATGATTTATATTCATTTATACCTCCTCCTTTCCTCTATCCTTTCTGCCCTTCCTCTTTTCTCCTTCCCTCTATGACAAGGTTGAGCTAAAAGCAATCAACAGGGTTTAGGAAAATCCCATGAGATAGGAGATAATCTTTGCCACTTATACATCTGACAAAGGATTAATATACATTATATGTATATAATTTTAAAAAATAGAACATTTCAGACCATCTTGGAAATTACGATCCTTTTGCAACTGTCTCTGAGTACTGTGAATAGAGGTGTGAGCCACCATGCTAGTCTCATGCTCTAAACTATCCCATGATCATGAATGCTAAAAGTTAGCATGTTTTGTGCATAAAGCTACTAATAAACTATATGCTGATTTTGTACTAGTTCTTGGAATACTAACTTTATATTGACAGGAATAGATAAAACCCATCACTAAGTATGATAAAAATTATTTTACAAGTGTATTATCAACACAAACATACTACTAATTTCTTTATTCTTTATTCTTTATTTATTTATTTATTTTTACTTTTTTAGGTCATTTTTCTCGTTTCCACAGCTCATGTTGAGACATGCCTAAAGACAACACTATTATGAAGAGCAGCATTTGAGGACAAAATTTTGGCTCAGCCATCATCAAGAGATTAGTGTCTTTTCTAAGACAAGAAATGAAAGAGCTCACTGACAGCCCTTCCCCCAAGCCCTGTTCTTCTTTCAGTCCTATACTGAGAGGACACAGCATGTTTCTTATGGAGATTATGACAAAACATCACTCATCTTGGGAGCAGAGACTTGATCTCAGCAAACACCAAGCCTTCGTTTTGTAGCTTCTAATTGCTGAACTATAGGAAATACTTTCCACTGAAAATTACCCAGCCACAGTTCCTGTCCTTCAGCAGCAAAGATTAAGATATAAACTATATTGGTTTTCTTAATATTTTATCTTCTGTCCTAATAATTTTTTTAATTTTATATTTTATTTTCCATCCTAAGAAGTTGAGACATTAATGTGTGATAAAATATGACATCAGTTCTATTTAGATAAAAGTGCTCCTGCCCACTAGGAAGCACAGCAATACAAATTTGCTAAAATGTGATCTAAACTAATTACATTTTAGAGCATTTACAGAACCAAAAACTTCTGTTATAGCCATAGATCCTTGAGAATGGGTCTGTGCCTTTACTGTTGTTCCTATAGTCATTAACTAATTCAGAGTTTAAACTGATACCAGGTGAGGGAATCTCCTGCAATCATGGAATGATTGGTCTATAGTGTCCAGTGCAGAAGATACTGGAAAAAAATGTAGTAGTGTGATCTTGATTTTAAGTTGATTTCATTTTTACCTGTCATTAGTAAGTTAAAGCATTGATCATATTTTATTATAATTAAATGTCCATTGACATATAGTGCAGAGGGTTACCCTATTCCATAGTGTTGTGTCACTAGAATGTTTGGCTATAGGTCTTGCCTGCTATAATACTTGAAAATATGTTTCACACTAAGAGACTTTTAAAATTATTATCAAAGTCTCTTAGCTGCCAAGAGACACCAGTTAGCCATTCTTGTCTACATCTTTGCTCTTACTGTCTGTCTAGACGTGTGACTGGACCACCACCAACTGGCTAGTCATCAACTCTGCCTCCATAATTGTTTCAGATATTTATACAAACACTTTGCAATTCAGTTGTGTTGTAATCAAGATGGTGGTTGTTAAAATCCAGATCAAGTCATTAAAGAAATTATCTGGACACAACTGCAATAAAGATGAAAATCCATGAAGAAACATAACTTGCATTTCTCATCTCCATTGTTATACACAGAGTACAAATCTTATTCCATTTGTATCTTTTAATGAATAAAATATTTATAATGTTACAATGTAGTAGCCCATTTATGAGATAATATATTATTTTCTCATCATAAGATTTAACTTTATTTAGGGCCACAAAGATATATACTAGGCAAAGTTAGAGGATTAGGCAGTGAGATATTTTTAAATTTAAGAACTGACCAGTGTGCATAAAAGGACTGTTACATAGTAACCAAACTATTCCAAAACCATTTTAAACTAGTCTTATTTAGTGAGTTGATTACAGGGGTGAGTACTTCACATCTTTTACAGCCTGAAGAGTTGGTATTATGTTCTTAATTAATCCTCATCTCCTTGGAATTAGATTTCTGGTTACTGAGTGACTAGTGGATGGCAGACACAACCTAGAAACTCTATCATTTCAGTTTACTTTCACAACCTGTGAAAATGGGAACTAGGTTATACCTAACTTTATAGAGTTCAGAAAAGCTAAGTCCTAACAATTATGGAATAGCCTCTGGGATGCATATAGTGATACTCTCTGTTGTCATCATAACTACCACACAAGCAGAACCCTGCCGTAATAAAAAATTAATCAAAGGAAGAAAATGTAACAAGCTATACATTTATGTTATGTATTTATAAATTAATCGGCTTGAAAGGTTGCTTTCAGTATCTTACTGTGTAAAGAATACAGCAAACTTAAGAACATTCCTTACAATTCTTAACCACAAAAGAATTTTGCAGAAAATTGTGCTGTGCTTGAGCAAACAGGATTTGTATTGTTACTCAGGCCCTCGAGCCTGTATGTGGTCCATTTTAACATCCTTTATGATTAAACTGCCTTAATAGCATTTTGGGGACCCCACATAATACAAAAATTCACCACATGTGGTATGAAAAGATTAGACATGTCTTAGGCAGGCAGGGACTTAAATCCTGCCTGATAATACTGTGGAGAAATTACACACCACAAAAGCAAGGGAGAAAGGGCAAAGGTTTAGCAAAAGGAAGATATAATCAGAGGACACAAGCCTTCATAAAAATCAAACTCTTCTATTCCAGGCTATTATTTTATAAACTGGATCTCAGACTGTTGATCTTTCTAAATGATTGCAACAGAATGCATGCACTTATAGAAACAGTTGTTGATGATTTATATTTCACACAAATTTGCACCGCGCTTTATTCCTTGAAAACACAATTTTCCTAATGGAACAGATTACTCAAATAAAATGAAAGTCTGGACATTAAGTTTGTATAAAGGTGGTGCAGTGGCTGTGTACAATGACGACATCACATTTGGGGAAACAGCAGTAAAAGCAACAGCTAAATATAAACTCAGATGAGATCTGCTTTCAAAGAATAAAATAGTTCTGTTAGTGGAAAATACTGACAAAATTTCTCCTCTTTTGTTTGCATCTCTCAAACGGAACAATGAATTTCAACCCTGTACTTTCTCTAAAAATATAGACAGTGATATATACATATATAAGTAATGACTGGGAGAACCCTAGATCTCTTCGGTATACCATCTTCCTCAACATTTGGGGAGTTATTAAGAAACCTTAGTGATGTTTTCATGTTGCTCAAATGGCATTTATTGTAGCATCTATTAGCTATAATAATGCAATTTATTTATCATAATGTCTATAATAAATGTAATAAGTGAGCTGTAGACTACTCAGTATAAATGAGTTGAATGATGCGGTTCAGTGTCTGCTTTCTAAAAGACATTCTGAATTCACATCCTGCTGACATAGGCTGATTTGTCCCTCTCTACCCATCTACTTAGGAAAAGACAAATGAGCCAATGGCAACTCTCAGAAAACAGTCAAGCTGCAGTGCAATACAAAAGTGATTTTTAATCCACAGTAAGAGAGAACTGAGGCTATTTTAAATAAAATGCTGTGGATAAAGATCAAAAATGAAGAAAATCCTGAGGTCATTATTGCTCTTAATGGAAAGTTACTCAAGGCTGAGACATGTTCCTAAAGCAGAAGTAATCTCCATTTTCATTCTTTTGGGAAAAAATCAAATTCTTTACATGTTACCACATTAACAATCAGTTACATTTAATTGGACACTTCATATTGCTCAGTTGCTTCATCATGGTATCTGCCATCTATTAAGTAAAATAAATATTTATAGGAATCGGGGTCTGGTTTATTTATTGCTTTGTAGTTTCCTTTGCAGTCTTTGGGCAGGCTGAATCAGTTATTGAACACTGAGCTATGGGGTCAACTCTACTCTCTTGTTTTTTTGAGTGGCCAGCATTGAATGATATTGAAGGCATAATGAGAGTGCTCTTGTAATACAGCATTGATCTGAGGAGGCGAGCGTACAATGATTAAGCATTAAAAAATGAACTGACACATAATCATATCTATAAACATGCTCAAGAACAGACATAGAGCTCTTGAGTGTGTTCCATTTGAGCACTTCCTGTAGTATCTCTTATTGAGCAACTTTGACTATTAGATGTATGTGTGTTCTTTCTAGTTTTATCCATTTGCCTGAAAAAGTTAGGATGTCCTCGTTCTTAATAGCTGAGTAGTATTCCACTGTGTAAATGAACCACATTTTTCTGTAACTAGAAAATATCATCCTGAGTGAGGATATGCATGGTATGTAATCACTAATAAGTGGATATTAGCCAAAACAAAAACCAAACAAATAACAACACCACCAAAGCAACAACAACAAACATACAGAATACACAAGATACAGTCCACAGAATTCAAAAGGCTCAAAAAACTGAAGTGCCCAAGTGAGGATGCCTCAGTCCCCCTTGGGAGAGAGAAGAAAGCAATCATGCGTGGGGAGGGAGGAAGGAAAGGACTTGGAAAGGAAAGTGGACAGGGGTGGGTTGGCAGTGGCAGGGACAAGGAACCTGATCTGGTATTGGGTATGGGAAAAGGACTGAAGCCCTGTGGGCCAGCAGAAAGAATGAGAACAGGCAACCTTGAGAAATAGGAAGATGGGCGAACCCCCCAGAATGCACCAGAGACCTGGGAGGTGAGAGACTCCTAGTACTCACAGGGAGGGACCTTTGACAAAATCCTTTGACAGTAGGGAGAAGGAACTTATAGAACCCACCTCCAGCAGGAAGACAGGACATCAAGTGAGGGATGAGGTTGCCATCCCACAGTCACACCTCTCACCCATATTGTTTCTATATGAAAGACTTACAGAGATGGAGATGGAGAGGAGTCTGAGGAAAAAGAAGGTCCGGCAACAGGCCCAAAGTGGGATCCAGCTCAATGGAAGGTCCCAAGGCCTGACACTATTACTGAGGCTATGGAACACGCACAAAAAAGGATCTGTCATGACTGCCCCACCCCACCCCGAAAGACCCAACAAGCAGCTTAAAGAGTCAGATGCAGATGTTTGCACCCAACCAATGGACAAAAGCAACTGATCCCTGTTGTTGAATTAGAGAAGACAAAAGAACATGAGGAGAAGGGCGATCCTGTAGGAGGACCAGCAGTCTCAATTAATCTGGACTCCCGAGATCTTTCAAACGCTGGACCACCAGACAGACAACATATACCAACTGATATGAGGGCCCCAACAAATACAGTAGATGACTTTCAGGTCTGTGTTCATTTAGAGATGATACACCTAACCCTCAAGAGGCTGGAGGCCCTAGGGAGTTTAGAGGTCAGGTGGGGTGGGGGGGGTGAAGGCATCCTCGTGCAGATGGGGTGGGGTGGGAGGGAGGCGTGGGATGTGGAGTAGTTGGAGGATGGATGGGGGTGGCAGAGAATGGAATATGAAGTGTAAAAAAATGAATTACAAATAATTTTTTTTTTAAAAAAAGGTATGTGTTCTTTACTTCCTCCAACTTCTATGAGCACTGTTAATAAGCTGCATGCACATTCCTTCCTTTAAATAGTCTGTATGTTTTAAGTAGTCTGGAATAGTATTAGGGACCTGGTAGCTATTCACAAAATATGACTGGACATTTTATGCCACTCTATGTCTTCTACAGGTAAGAATTTTTGTGGACACACGTCGTTATATAGGTAAATCTAATATAATAATCACATTAAAGTGGCAGACCTTGTATAACAAGGAAGTGCTTCTAATAGCAGCTGTTGTCAGATATGTTTTGGCTCCATGATTTCAAACTACTGCTGTTTATACAAATCTAAGATAAAGAAAAACAACAAGGACAACAAACCAAAATAAACAACAAACAAACAAACAAGCAAGCAAACAAACAAGAAACCCATCTGAATTTTAAAGTAGGAAGATTCAAAATGATTTCATTGAGGAACGAGAAACCATGGTGTCCCTGGTGAGAAAGCAAGGCTGACTAAACCAGGATTATCAGAAATACAAAGTAATCATGAGATGTTATTCTTGAATATTACATGAACATAATTCTAGAAAGTATTAGGATTATGCATGAATATTTCAGATATTGCATAGAAATTTCATATCTTGAAAGAGAACAATGTCATGTTTAGATTTTCAATATTAGAATAATTTATAGGCATTTTCTATTTATAATTTTGAGGGATTTTGTAGTCATTAAGATTAAAATGAAGTGTTTTGCATATATATATATATATGATCATACTACACACACATATATACATATACACATACACATACCATATACACATGCATATACCGCAGCACAAGCAGGAATGGAGTTCAGAAGACCATTTAGAGGACTCAGTTCTCTCTTACCACCAGCGATGGAACTCATGTTATCAGGCTTGATGTCAGTGCTCTTAGCTGCTAAACCATCTCCACAGCCCTTTGTCTAGTTATTTAAATCAATTAAACAACACAACATTCTTTGGAAGAAATTTCTGAGAGCAATTGAAGCTCTACCTGTGTATGGCTGGAGATGATGCTTGGCCATTTGTTTAAATTGGCTCTGTGGAGATGATGGCTGCAGTTGTCCTTAATTAGTCTACAAATTCCAATAGAAGCCCAGTGTTTATATCCATCATCCTAAAAGTTACCTCCAGGATTCGCCTCAGGACCCTCTGGGCACTACTAACTGTTGACAATGTATGTATCACAATGCTTTTGACGTTACTACCCGGAATATACTTTTTCATAAGGCATTTATAAGATTATTGAGGCTTAACCATTTCTACTTTCAAGGATAATTATCGTACACTGTCTCTATAATCACAGCAACAAGAAAAAAAAAGAGGCTGTGGATCTTCCCAAGAGTCAGTCATTCACCAGGACTCAGGTGTCTTAACCTATTCTCTATGATCTTCACCACAGTGATGTCATAGACCCAAGATAGTGAGCCATTTCAGTGACTGATTTCGATTTTTTTTAAAGACAGGGTTGGGTTTCTCTGTGTAGATCTGGCTTCCCTAAAACAATCTGTAGTCCAGGGTGCCCTCCAACTCAAACAGATCTGCCTACCTGTGCCTCCCTGTGCTATGACAAAGGAAATGCACCACCACCATCCAAAAATATTGCTTTGTTTGCCTTTACTAGTTGATGTGTTTCTAATTGTATATCATCTTTAGAAAGCATGTCTAATTGTATTTAAGTTAAACACAGATTTTTAAAGAGAACATAAACTAGTGGGAGCACAAAACAACAACAACAAATCATAGACTTAGCATTATTAATTGGAAAGGAGGAGCTGGAATCCAGTATGTGATGCTGTGCACCTTATTATACATATGCATTCAGTAAGCTTAACTTTTAGATTAGAACGCTTTCATTGAATCATAAGCTGACAAACTGCTTGACAATGATTTGTCCCCTAAAACATGAGGGTAATGAACAACCAAAAGTTTGCTTACTCATTTAATTTGTCCCATAAAATATATGGAAAATGTGTAAGCAAAGCTTAGCAAAGTAGAGGAACGTTTTACTCTGAGACTGTCAAAATACAAATCATTAAATTTTAAGTTCTTTAAGCAGTGTCCAGCTCCTTTACTTTGGGACCATATATTTTAATATGGTAATTAGATTTCGAGGATGGTGTAGTGAATAGATATAATTGCCCTATCCTGAGTGTTTCTGTTTGGCTTCTGATAGCTTCTTGGGCAAACTTAGTGCATATCTAAGTTTCGTAGTAGGTTCCTGAAATTAAAAGTTCCATGCTATTAGGTTTTTCTTTAATAAAATAAAAAATATATGAAAAATGAATGGAAGAGGATGCTGACAGAATGGTATCAACAGGATAAGTTGCTTCATAGAAGAGAAGCAAGAGGACTACTGGGTAAACTTTGCCTTTCCCACTTATAATTTCCTATTATAGTTTGAGTAGGCACAGTGTCTCTTTAAAAGTCTAGTTCACTTATAAAAGTGCTTAAGTGAAATGTGTTGCTACAAAGCTTTTCTTTCCGTATTGACCCTTTAAAAACATTCTACAAAGGAGGCATGGATGTTGTAGACAGTGAATACAAATGCTTTAAAAATCGCCCTTCCATTTTCATACTCACACTCAGGCTGAGTGGCCACCTTGATGGGCTGAGAACTCTCCCCTGGTCCCCACTCATTGTAGGCGACAACTCTGAAGGTGTACATGGCTTCTGGTTTCAAGTTTCCCACAGTAAGCTGAAGCGACCCAGGCTGGCTTGTATTCAAAGCTCGCTCCCTAGGAAATCAAGGTGAAGAGTAATATTATCTTAAGATGAAAGCATTAGCCCAAACTTTGTTTGGCATACAAGGATTATGAGCAACCAAAAGGTTGCTTACTCATTTAATGTTGACTCTGGGATAAAATTCAGGCATTCCAAGGTTGATGATGAAAATTAAGTGAATGGAAAGGGCCCATAAGAAGACACAGTGAAGTCTGAGAGAGTGTAAGCCACCATCATTCTTATGGCAACTAGCAAATTAAAGTCTTGTTTTTGACATTTTAACAGTTAGTTTTCAAAAGTCATGGCAAGCAAAGAGTCTAGAGAATGAGAAGGAACATCTGCAATCAGGGCAGGAAGATGAAATTTTACAAAAGGCATCTAAAGAGTTAAGTCAATGTTTAAATCATTCCACACTTTGGACTTTCCTAGAATTGTGTACAGATTCATTCATGCATTTTTGTGTTGGAAAGCAAAATGCAGATGAGAAGCATTTCTGTGTATATATCCAATTTTGCCTCCTATGGCTTCTCTAAGTTCAGTTACAGGAAGAATGGACATTTATCTCTTTGTAAAGGAAAAATGATAATACACACATGTCTCCTTGCCTTGTTCTTCAAACTACAACTACATGTGTTCAACTGTTTATCAAAAAAGACATTTCTCCTGCTTCTCCTTTTTCCTTGAGAAAGAGTGAATCTACAGACATGTGGCTGGTGACACTGACATTCAGCAAGGAGAACTCGTAAAATAACTTTAAAGGATGACTCTAGACCTTCATATGTTCACTGACCCTTAGTACATAATTGAATACAAATTTAAGAAGAGATTCTAAAACCATTGAATTGTTTCATACATTTTATTGCTAGACAATGTTTTTATAACTTCTCATGGGGATTTGGTTGTAAATGTTCATTTTTGTCACTGAGCTTTGTCTTATTTTTGGAGACATTTAAACTGATACCTATTTCATCTAATGACAATTAGATTTTTCAGATGTTTTCTTAAGGGAATGCTTCGAAGTTCATTTGGCACCACAGAACTAAAATTCAAAATCATAGTGCTGTTGGTACTGGTCACAGTGGTTATTGTCAAAAAGACCAAAATAATATTGAGTAAAGAGTACCAGAACTAAGATTCTTGTAGTTATTGCAGAAACATCATTCACAGACTTACCATATAATTTAACTCTTCTATTTACAAGGATATTGTCAAAATAAATGCTGCCAACTCTCAATAGACATCTGTACTCCCATGTTTATTGCTGTGCTCTCCTCAAATAGCAAAGATTTGACAAACCTAGATACCCGTCATGGATGAATGCTTAATCATGGGGTGTACATACACAATAGATAATATTTAGTCATAAAGGGGAATAAAGCCAGTAATCAGGAAAGTGTTTGGAACTGGAGTTTATCTTCAGTAAAATAAGCTATCTATAAAGAAGTAAATAACATATGTTCTTGAACGTGAAGTCTAAAATAAAAAAAAAAAATCAAATTTGATCTGACTACAAGATAGTAGAGGTTAAGGAAGATGATGGATGCAAAAGAATTCAAGGGAAATAGGTCAATGGTTGTCAAAATATTACAGAGTACTGATTAAACTCTAGGGTCTTGCAGCATACCAGATGACTACACTTTATAATAATCTACAATGTATAATAAAAATAACCAAGAAGTACTCAAAGCCTTAGTGCTCCTTAGTTTTATGTGTCAACTTATCAGAAACCTCACCATGAAGAATTGCCTGAATGGGTTGGTCCTGTGTCCATATCTGTAAGATAACTTACTTGATGATTGATGTAAAAATGGTCCAATCTACTGTGCTGGCCCAGCCCTAGCAGAGCAGGTGTGTCAGGGCTGTGTAAGAAACATAGCTGATCATGAGACAGAGTGAGCTGGAAAACAGGTAGGTCAGCAGAATTTCATTTCTGCTTTATTCCTGTTTAGCTTTGGTCAACAAAACCTGACCTGGAAGTAGATGAATTAAACTCTTTTCTCCTCAAGTTGCATTTGGTGATCACATTTATCACAGCAATAGACAGCAAACTAGCTCTACCTCTCTACACAGTATAACAATAGAGAGAAGTATTTCATCTCATCATTCGATCGGTATACATTGTACTTATGTACTAAAATATCACACTATACCTCATAAATATGCATACTTATAATGTGTTAATTAGAAATGATAAGACAGGTTTAAGAAGATAAAAATGCCAACAGCCTCAATTTGATTACTACACATTTTATGCATGCTTCAAATTACTATAGGAAGTACATATATATGTATATTTAAAATAAAAATAATCAACACCGAAAAGAAAATGAAGTTGTTGAATCAGATTTAATGTCTTATATTCATCTTGCTAAGTCGAAGCACAATAGGCCTAGGGCTGTACCTATTTTTTATTCCTTTCTTAACTTTGAAGAATTCGTTACTTTATATTTTGTGAGTCTTTTGGTATAGACAGAAGGCCCTAGAGATCTTCTGTGAGTGCTCTCCTAACAACTGAAAATGTAATGCCCTCATATCCACAAGGTGCCGTTGCATGCTAGAGCATCAGTAGACACTGTCAGTCAAGCCTTCCTCCCTTCAATTGTCTCTACTCAGAGGTGAGATGTGGTGCTCATCTAGATGAATTTAGAGAACTGAGTAGCCTGTGGCTTCTAGAATCTGCCCACCACAGATATACTCATAGAAACTCCAGAGAACGAGGAATGAAACCTGAATCTTCTTATAGGAAAGCAAGAGTAGGCGACTTCCCCTTTCTGTTACCAGCAGTGACAAAGAGTTACTCAATGGGAGCATTTATTTCTTGCATGGGCAAAGCTGCCTCAGGTTACCATTTTAATATTTTATCGCAAGGTGGCAACAATAACCCCGCTGCTTTGCAACAATGTCACTATAATTCATGACTTGAAAGTCTTTCTGGAAAATTCATATATACTTTATTTTATTTAATTTTGAGATTGTGTCTAGCTACATTAGCCAGTCCAGAACTAGCGCTGCAATCCCCCTGCTTAGGTTTCTTGGTGCTTGAGATTTCAGATGTGTGAGCTGGTCCTGTGTTAGTGTTAAAATGGCTGTTAAGGTAAAACAGCAAAGCTGGGGGTTCTGGGCAAAGATAATTAAGAAGGCTTGAAGCATGGGAAGGGGAGAGCTGCAATAACCAGTAAAATGAAGAATGGGACTCTGGGTAAAAAATTATCAAAGCTAGTTTTAACTGGCTCCCAAACAGCCCATTCCGTAGACACTTTTGTCTTCCCACCTTACCCCAGTAAACATCTCAGCTCTACCTGTGGTTACAACTTTACCCAAACCCTTGCATCTAATGAATCTGTTTGTAAAAGAATGAACATTGGGTCAGTGTGTATTCCAAGAAAGCATATTTCAGGAAAGGTGTAGCCTTAGACTTGTTCCAGGAGAAGAGATGCTACACCAACTCTTATGAGTCCAGATAATGCAGGCAGATTTTAATCCTTGCCTTCAGTTTGGTCCTCTCTCTAATCTGGAATGTGCACTCCTTGTTTTTGCTCATCCACCTTAGAAAAAATAAGCTCTACTCTGGCCGTGGTGTGATTTCTTCTCCCTCTGGAGCATAACAATTAAGACTGCTTGCTGAATTGAGAGTGATGCTGAGGTTGAGGAATGAGGAAACAGGAGAAGACTTCTCCCAGTAATACATATTAAGTCTTAAGCACAGTTGCATTTTGAGGCACAAAGCAAACAAGAGAGCATCTTTCAGAAATTTGCACTGAGTCTTAACTCTGCTTAGGTTACTGGGATTATAGGTCTTTTTGTCCCCAAAGAGATTCTAATGTACTTGGTGCTTGCAATAGAAGGCTAGTTTCTCCTAATGCTTCATCTTTGAAATTGACTTTCAGTTATTGCTACTTTTCATTGAACCCTTTTTCCGATGTATGTAATCTGTCAGTGCATGCCCATGGTCTTGTGTCCTGCCATCATCCTGTAGCTGAGACAAACTCACGACCTGGGGACAACCTGAAGCCTCTCCCAATGTGGTCCAGCCTTTTCACACTCCTCTGTAAAAAGCCCACTTATTGCTTGAATGCAATCCCTGTCTGCAGCATCTCACTCTGACTTTCTTCTTGTGTTTTGTGCATTTCATGGGCAGTCAGCGACCATCTTTCAACTCATATTTCCTTTTGCACTTGGCAAGGTCTTGTTTCGAGGGAGATTTAATTAGGACCCGAGTGAAATGCAGTGTCTTAACCGAGTTTTGACAGTCTTCTCTCCTAGTTTCAACAACATTAATCAGTGTCTCTCCATATTCTCATTAATTGTGGTTTATATACTGAATATAGCGTCTATCACATAGAGTATAATGTATATTAATATACATGAATGTCTCATTGGTGTAGCCATTACTTTGAATAGAAGCCACCTTGCACCCTTGCACTATGCACAATTGCCACATATACTTTCTTACTTTAGCAAATAGTTTGGGCCACTAAGATCCATAGTTTTTAAGTGAGTACATAGATTACTTTGAAAAATTCAAGTGATTGTATACATAGAATCTGCACACATCCATTATTTTAGAAATTCCTACAAATCTGTATTTAACTCCATCCTAGTCATATATTATTTCACCTTCTTGATGATGGTTGTACTATGTACAAACCAGAGAGTGTGAGCTGCTCAAAGGAATCTTTCCGCATAATGTTCCTCTTAGGAAGAGAACAAATAATCATTTTTTCCAGCTCTTTTTTGTTTGTTTCATTTTGTTTTGGTTTGATTTTTGTGATCATGTTAACTGAATTCAGAACTTGCCTTTTTTTACTTCAGAGATAAATGATACTGAGGATTAAACTTGATTGTGCTTTTGCAGATGTATTTGTAACAAATAAAATTCTACTATATAAATATATTCTTCTTTAGCTAAGTGTATCGGGTGTTAACATTTAATTCTAATGGTTCAGCAACCAATGCTGTCATAAGGTGTCAAGTACCTAATTAGTGGCTTCCAGGAAGAAGAATCACATTAATTCCTTTGTAGGGAAGAAACTGTATTTTAATGAAAAATATTTGTAGCAGTTGCTTGTTCTCCATTTATTTTCATTTTTGTTCCTCTAGTAAGTAAAAGTACTACAACAAGACTGGCTGGTAGATTCTTGTAATAAAAGCGCTGAGGCTAGAGGCTGAGACAGGAAGATAATGGGTTCAAGGCCAGTAGAGGAGACACAGTGAGGTCCTACCAGAAAGCTAGACTAAAAGTACAATCATGGCAGTATGACTCCAACTGATAGCAATAAGAACCTCCAGGACAAACAGGCCACCAATTAAGAATACTTCCAGGTAGCCGGGCGTGGTGGCTCACGCCTTTAATCCCAGCACTCAGGAGGCAGAGGCAGGCGGATTTCTGAGTTCGAGGCCAGCCTGGTCTACAAAGTGAGTGCCAGGACAGCCAGGGCTACACAGAGAAACCCTGTCTCAGAAAAAAAAAAAAAAAGAATACTTCCAGGCTTTTGTAGAAGACCCACATTTTTGCAGATCATGTCTTGGTATTCACATGACTATTCACAAATATCTCTAACTCAAGTTCCAGGAGAACTAATTTTTTCTCCTGGCATCTGCAAGCACCAGGCACACATGTAGCATACGCATACATGCAGACAAACACTAAACTCATTGTCTTAGGGTTGGTTCTACTGCTGTGAACAGACACCATGACCAAGGCAACTCTTATAAGGACAGCATTTTATTTGGGGCAGGCTTACAGGTTCAGAGGTTCAGTTCATTATCAAGATGAGAGCATGGTGTAGCCCAGGCAGGTATGATGGGGGAGGAGCTTAGAGTTCTACAACTCCTTCCAAAGGCAAACAGAAGACTAGCTTCCAGGTGGCTAGGCTGAGGGTCTTAAAGCCCATACCCACAATGACACAATTCCTCCAACAAGGCCCAACCTATTCTAACAAGGTCATACCTCTTAATAGTGCCACTACACAGACCAAGCATATACAAGCCATCACACTCACAAAATAAATCCTTCCTAAAACTATCTTCTATATTCATATGTAGTGCATTGCCTGGTCCTAACAGCATTGCTTCTTATCTGTTCTGTCTCCACTAGCACACCCTTCTTTTCAGCCAGAATCACTTCTTTCTTTGACTTCTTCAGAGGCTTGCTGCATGTCAATTGGGTTCCCAGCAGCTGACCTCTGGTCTAGATTCCTCTTTTCATTCACAGCCATTACTGTAGACTAAACTCTAACCCATATCAGAGAAATTTTTTAGTAGGAAGATCCTTCAAAGACTTTCAGAGGCACCACGATTTTTCTACTAATTCTAATTCAGTGGTGGGTAAATTGTTGAGTCCCGTTCAACATGTGCTGATTAAATGAAAAATGTTTCATTTATATGTAGCCTTGTGAAATGGAAGTTTCTGGTTATGATAAGTAATACAGACTCACATGGTGTTCTGCTAATATAGACTCATACAGTGTTTTGCTGAGGCAAGACCCATGGGAGGACAGGTGATGTTTGGAGAGAGTCTAAATAGGATCCAATGGACAGTGGCTGCATGCTTGCATAGCTAGATTTGAATCACTTTGTTGATCTCCAGTCTTCATCTTTGCTGATCTTTGCTACATTGACAGAGGCACGGCAGAGAACTTCTCCCGGGGTCCAGGTGGGTCCTGGCCACTCCTGCTGACCCATGTCAATTCATCAGAGGCCTGGTGGTCTCTGCTAGATCATGCCACTGCTGCTGATGCTTGACATTATTAAACTGGACTGCTGGTATCCTGAAAACCTGAGATTGGAATTGACCCAAGGAAGTACTTCTAAACAAGTCTATATTCCCTTTTCCTATTTACTATGTCTTCTCCCCTACCTTTGGTTAGTGGGCTAGAAGGGGACTGGAAGTACTTGAGAACCCTTATTAAAAGTAGATCTTGAAAACTCTAAGCCTACACCTTTGTTGATGGCCCATGTTAGTTTTGCGTTATCATTTTCTCTGTCAATGTCCTAGAAAAGTATTTTGGTAAGAGTCATCTGCTTTACAGCTTACACTGAAGTAGAGGCTCTGAGGGAAGAGCTGATTTCCCTAAGCTTCATGCCTGGGTCACTGTGATGGTTTGGATACTGAGGCTGGTCCTTTTTCCATCACAATACACTCCCTTCATGGATAACAAGCTTCATCAGCCACGGAGCCCTCAACTCTGAGGAGCAGGGGAAGAATATGTAAACACCATGTTGGAAAATGTAATGCACAGTGAATTCTAAAATGAATCCTCTGTGTCAGTCATAAATCCTTGTCTCTAATCCCTGGCGCAGTGAGCACAGGTTTCTGAGGCAGCGCAGAGCCATAGTAAACTTCAATGCCACACAATGGGAGACCTGGTCCAGGCTTTTTTTTTTTTTTTCTATTCCAAAGAAGCAGGTGACCTTGAACATGTCAGGGGTGTCTGGGAGCCTTCCAGGCTTCATTTGCAAAATGAAAATACCCACCTTCTTCTACCTACCTCACAGGGCTACTGTGAAGATTAAATTGGATGATGCTTATAGAAGTGTTTTAATTCTCTCATCTGAATGCCTACTGTATTTTACTTGTTCCTTTTAAAGGAAGATATTTCTTATTTTGTGCACAGAGAGAAGGGATCACCTTGCATTTGCATCATGGTTCTGTGGTCTACTATTGGCAAAGCTGCTTAGGTACTATTTCTCAGTCTTTCAGAACATTCTCTTCTAGAAATGGAAATTATCATAACAACATTATCTGGGGGTCAAGTAGAATAATGTTTATGAAAGCAATAAATCCCTCCTCTAAGTAAGTGTCAGGAAATGCCCCTGTATTTCATATATTTTAATTTTTGAACCCACACAATTATTTATATATGGCACTAGTTAACAGGAACAGCTTGTTTTTGTTGCCATGGGCAAAGAAGTGATGTTTCAGATACATTTATAAGCTTCACTTAATATGTATCACAATCTTACATATCAAATGTTGTCACCCCACACAAGGAAACAAAATTACAAATTTTATATGCTTTATCTTGATTGTCAAGGTCACTAGATTAGAAGACCAGTAGAAAATTAATCAGACAATGTTCTGGGTGTGTCTGTAGATGTTTCCAGAAGCAGCATGTAGGACAACAAACTGAAGGAGCACTATGGTAGGACTGTCGATGGGTAAAGTACAAGATGGAATCAAATCAGGATGAGTTTGCAAGCTCTGGTCCTCTATGGTGAATGTGTCCACAGGGGTTGCCATCACTTGTAGAAATCTAACTCCAGTTTCTTCAGCTTTTCACAGTAGGCTCATACTAGACTCTTCCTGGAGCTTTGGTATCAGTTACTGCTTCATGTGTTGTTCAATGTGTAAGCCACCATTATAAGAATGTTAAGTCTAAAATACATCAATGTAGCACACACTCACACAAACACACACCGCATACCACTATTAATTTTATATCTTTAGATATACAGACTAAAGATATAAAAGGCAGCACAGCTAGTAAAATTCTGAGAAAGAATTCCAAATGTTGAGGCTCAATTCTATAACTCCATAACCTTTACACTTTGACTGCACTGGGACAAACTCTATAAGTAATCTCCAGGCAGTTAAATGAAAGCTACAGTGCTCTTTATAGTTATAGAAAATAGGCTAATGTTTTTAAGTCATGGAAAATGAATAAACAGATCAGATTATCCATTGAAAATTTTGAAGTTTGAAAAGCTATTGGAGAGAAATATTGAGAAAAATGTATGTCATAATTTTATAAATATCAAAAAGCTAACTTCTCTTCCATCTCTTTAATTTACTACAGGAGAAACTAGGTGAGGATACCTGATTTGGACTCACCCTTGAATTAAAATCTGGTCCCCTTAAAAATCGACATAACAGAAATTTGGGCTTCTACCCTTATCTGTGTAATGTTTGTACATGGACACTAATGATCACACACACACACAAGAAGCTTTGCCTACAATCTAGTGTAGTAAGTGCTCAGTAAATGTTTGTTAACATTGTTGGTGCCAACTTCACAGCTTTGGACATAGGAACCACTACTTTCCCTAAGCATCAATCTTTGAATGTTTAAGTAGAAGAACGATAGATCACGATCTCAATGATCACTTTTAGTTCTAGTAATTTTTCAGTACAAGTGGATATCTGTGATGCAATTTCTTCCATACAAAACCTGACTTTTAACTTTTCAATATAAGATGTTCTCTGAATGGTAAGACAAAAGCATGCAGAGGAACAGTTTAAAAAATGCTAAAATGGCATTTACATTATCGATAATATTAACCAGTCAGACAGACGAATGACAACAGAAGCTAGAGTAATTTGTCTGCCAGAGATGCTGCTCATCAGTCACAGATGTTAAATCCTCTACCTTTTAAAACATGATTGTTTTGAGGAACCAAACAAATCTACATATGCAAACAATTCGCACAGCTCATCCTTCAGGGACATATGGCATGTATTTGCTCTAGTGAGAGGCTAGAACATGCAAAATGAATGGGAATGTTGAGATCAAATTTCAACATCAGTTCCTTTAGCTCAATTATGAAAAGTTTCACTGAATAGCTGTCAGTGTTTTCCCCCTCCATGATTCATTTTACTGCTTAGGAAAAGAATCTATCAGAAATATTACACATGTCTTTCTGCAAATTTATCTTAGAAGATCCGATTCACAATTATCAGCATTGGATAGAATTTACTTTTCACCCACAATAGGGGAATCTACATGAATATGTCAAAAATATAGTGGGACATCATGCGTACACGTGTATACACACACACACACACACACACACACACACACACACACGCACACAAACAAAGGAATATGTGAAAGAGAAAGTAATGAATCGATGACTTATGACTTGGAATCCTGTGTAGACCTTCATATAGTAGTTGATGTTTCAGTTATGGCTTAAATTTGAAACATAGCTAGTGTTGATTTGCTTTAGTTATTGTTATAGATGTTATTAACATCCCAGCACTCAAAGGAGGTAAAGCAAACATACAAACAAACAAACAAACACTCAAAATAAGTCTCTGTTCCACTGGTAGAAAGAAATTTAAGAAAACAAATACTAAAAAGTGTAAAAAAGATTAGTCAAAGCATTCAGGTACAGTGACAGTCGCAGGTATTTGGAAGAATGAGTTGAGGAAATTATTCGAACCTCATTGTTTTTAACTAGCTTTGTTAACATAGGATTATGTTTTCTTGTATTCTCCATGATGTCAGAAACAAACAAACAAAAAACCCATAAACAAACAAGCAGACAGAAAGACAGACAGAAAAACATACAAACTCTATGAATAAGAAAAGGTGAAAACAAGTGCAAATGATCCAGAAAAATGTTCAAGAAGTGAGATTCAGCACAAATACAGTATAAATTATGTAAAGACTTACATAGTTGTGGGAATGGACTCAAGTAGAGGGTTCTGTGTACATGACAGCAAATAGAGAAAAGATGTTATGAGTAGATTTAGAACATATTTTTAAGAGGTCTGGAGGAAGAATTAAAACAAGAAACAAAAAAAAAGAATATAAATTGGAGGAAGAATTAAAACATGAAACATAAAAGAATATAAATGATGGGAATAAAGATAGAACAAGGACCCAGGAGAGGCAGCTTTTGCAAATATGAATGAAGAGTTGTCAATGAAAGGTTTTAATGCAGAAAACAAGCCAACCCATGTTATAAAATGTGAAGTCAGTTGTTACAGACCTGACTTGTCAGACTTCAGTGATGATATCATGGAAAGTAGCTTACATAAAAGAAGATGGTAGGACTCAATATGTGTTCTGATAATTGACTTTTGAACTCAATCTAAACACACTAAATCTAAAGAGTAACATTATAAAGTTCTTGAGCTCTCGCACTAAGCTAAAAGCAAAATCATACTTATCCTTTATCTTAGAACAAGAAACCAGTATTTCTCTCATGAAGACAAGAGTATTTATACAAGACTATGAATAAAAAGAGAGAATTTGGTATTTACTCCAAAGTCTTTGACATGATTGGAAAAATATTTTTCAATGAGTTAGACAGAAACTGTGGAATTGCAAGGATTTAGGTGAGAATTTTAAAGTTGAAGGAGAGCATGTATTAGATTTTTATTCAATCATAATGATTGATTTTAAGTGAAAAAAAATGGTCAGTGCGTCCAGATCCCAGGTAAAAGTTAAAGGCAGACAGAGAGCGAGAGAGCGAGAGAGAGAGAGAGAGAGAGAGAGAGAGAGAGAGAGAATTTAAAGACAGTAACAGACTCATAGATCATATTCAAGCTTGAAGTGATCCCCTAAGAATGAGTCCCGGGGCAATTCAATATAGAAAAGCCTGGGAGCTCAGGAGGGAGAAGTAAAAGCAAGCATGTGATGCTGATGCTGACCACAACAGCACAGCCCAGGGCAGAACGTGACACAAGGAAAAATGAAGTCACGTGAGAAGACAGAGTAGGTAATCAACCCGGGTAACAGTGGCTGATGGACTGGGGATGAGCAGAACCATAATTACTATTCAGTTAAGCGACATACAGGTCAATGACAAACACTAATACAAAGACCAGCTGCAATAAAACATAAGGATCAAGATCATGATTAGAAAATAGTGTGCGGAGGATTTGGAACTCAGTTTGTGTGCTCATGAAAATTGGAGGCAACAATCTTTTTTATTTTTAATTTTTAAATTTTAATTTATTTTTATTTTTCATATAATATTGATAATATATTAATAATGTTATATGATATATATCTGTTGCATATTATATATCTATGTATACAAAATATATGTTGAATAATATATAATAATATAATATATATGACCTTTGCTAATATCAAAATTAGACTTGGAGTTCACTAGTCAAAGGACTTTTGAAGCTTTTACTGTCTTCATACACTGAATTTAGATGTATTTAAATGTATGTCTGCTCACATTTCAGTGAGCAATCCTAGCAATCACATGCTGTGCTGTATATATTTCCGCTCTCATTTTACAGTTGGGTCAAACTTTAAGCAAAAACAGAAACTGTAAAGGATATAGTTTAATTACTGTTAGTAAACCCACTTGTGAAGCAGTGTGCATAGAATTCTTCAGCCATCACTGTCATGTACCATTAAGCAACCATGACCTAACACTCAAGTGTCCTGAGGGTCCTGGGCTCCTAAAGATCCCGTCAGATGGAAGCCCTACACACAAGAAGCTAGAACACCTGTAAATGAGTCTCGGCTTCTTCCCTTCAATATATTCTCAAAATGGCTTAGCCCTAACACGCTGAAATATTCTGAAGGGGGAAATGCTTTGGAAAAACAAAAATCACAAACTAAATTCCAACTGTAAAAGCGAAGTTTACTCTTACCTAGCTAATTATTATATTCACCAACAACTTTTGTTAAATCATACATACACTCTCCACTATGACCACTACAAGTTTGACTTAATCCTAAAAGAAACCTGAAATGGCAATTATTATTTATTCTTCTTTTAAAGATCAGAAAAGTCATAGTGTTCTTCAGATCATATGAGTGTTGGTGAGTAATAACAGTGGTTCTTAATATTCAGTTCTCCTGATATCCAGAAAAACTTATTTTTGTATCAGTGTAAAAATCAAAGAAAAAATATATAGTCATTTGCATCCTAGCCTTTTGTCAGGGATGTTGCATAGGCAATTTTGAAAGTTATCTTATTTTGACAAAGCAAACGTATTCATGTAGTTTGAAAGAAGGGCTGGGTGAAGATTTCGTACATTCTTCCTGGTCCTCCTGAAGTTCTCCCAACCATCAATTCCTCACTTGGACCTTAAAAGTGTTTCAGGAAAAAAGCTGAAATTTACTGATGGTACCTACCTGTTGTCACCCTCTCTGGAGAAAAAGACTGTGAAGGTTTGAATGTTCCCTTTTGCTTCTGCGGGTGGACGCCAGCTCAAACGGACAAAGCGACTAGAAACCAAGACAGGGAGCACATCTCTGGGAGCAGAAGGGAGGATGCTGGAGCTTGGGATGGCTAAGAAAGAACAAGAGGAGAACATCAGAAGTGCTGGCACCACCAGGAACGACTCAGAGCTGAACTATAACATACATGGCCAAGAATATCAAACAAGTCCTAATGAAGGCTAACAAGGGAAATAATATATAAAGTGGAATAAAGAATAAATTCGAATTCCTTAGGTTTTTAAGAAGTGACTTCTCAATAATGTATATGATTATATTGCATGATGTTTGGATTTTTTCCATCCCTGAATTCCATGACAAAAAGAAAAACAAGTATGGACTCAATACAAAATTATAAATGTATTATATTTCTTATGAGATCAAATGAGATATTTTGAACAAGAGAAGATAGACAATATGAAAGTATAAGAAAGTATGTAATTAACTATATTTCTCTGAGTTCTTTCATGAACGAGGTAGGGATTGATTAAGTGTATGAATAAGTGACTGAAAGCAAAATAAATACCTGTGTCCATATTTGAAGAAAAACGTACAATTCAGAAAATAAACGAGATATTTACTTACAAAATTATATTAGTTACAATTTGGTCAAAGTGCATCTATTAGCTTATTCAAGGGTTTGAAGCTGAGCAAGGGGAGAACCATAGTCTCATAAAGATCTAACAAATGCATTTGACTGTTATGTTTATTATTTTCACTATTTTAGAAGAAGCAATTACATATCATTATCATAAATAAGGAAATCACCTGATATCAGGCAAATAAACATTTTTCTCTGTCAAAGAAAAGTTATAATACTTTCAATTATGGGTATCATTGAAAGGTGATTAACAAGAGAAAAGTCACAGAACAGCTGTACACAAACAGACGCGAACCAACAAGATTCTCATTTAAATATTAATTCGATAATACTTTAACAATCCAAAGCATAGCCAAAAACTTCTGGTTGGGCAAAAATGCCACAGAAAGACAAGCAGTAATGATAAATCCTAACTCATTCATAATATGCCTATAGTTTTTTTTTTTGTTTGTTTGTTTTGTTTTGTTTTTCAAGACAGGGTTTCTCTGCGTAGCCCTGGCTGTCCCGGAACTCATTTTGTAGACCAGGCTGGCCTCGAACTCAGAAATCCGCCTGCCTCTGCCTCTGGAGTGCTGGGATTAAAGGCGTGCGCCACCACGCCCGGCCCTTTTTTTTTTTTTTTTTTTTTTTTTTAAATATACCTTGGGATATGTATTTATATAATCTTGGGGACCAAAAATAATTAAAAGAAACAAATTGAAAACTGATAATGAATGTGAAATCAACTGATCAATACTCGCCCCATCTCCAGGCTTAGATGATAGTCATTTTAGTTATATATCTCTGTATATTTAACTTTATTGGATCCCTAAGAGATACGTGATCACACAATGTTTTTCTCTCTGGGTCTGCCTTAGGAGGAGGATTTGATTTTAAAATGTAGTGCATGGAAGAGCACAGTAGTTTATAATAACGCATTCTACGCTGTGTGTTCAAAATGTCACACTAAAGAAAGGATAGATGAGTCAAGCGTGAGATACTCAGTTAGCATGGAATCATCATGCCATACTGGGCACTACAGTATATGCATGTCTCAGGGTTACCATTGCTGTGATGAAGCACCACAACTACAAGCAAGAAGGATTTGTTTGATTGACAATTCTACATCATTGTTCATTGTCAAAGGAAGTCAGGGCAGGAAATCAAATAGCGAAGGAACCTGGAGAGGAGAGCTGGTGCAAAGGTCATGGAGGGTTGCTGCTTACTGGATTACTCCTCTAGACTTGCTCAGCATGATTTCTTTTAGAACCTATGAAGGACCACAAACCCAGAGATGACATCATCTAAAGTAGGACAGGCCCTGCCCCATCACATTTTAAATAAGAAAATTCCTTGCAGACCTGATTATACCATGATTTTTGTGGAGAAATTGACCTTTTTTTTGTTGTTAATTTTATTTAACATTTTTTTTACACTCCATATTTTATCCCCCTCCTGGTCTACTTCTGACTGTTCCACACCCCATACCTCCTCCCCACCCCTTGTCTCCACAGGGATGTTCCCACCACCCCCATCCCACCCCACCAGACCTCCCTACTCCCAAGGTCCTCCAGTCTCTTAAGGGTCCATCTTCTCTGACATTTTCTCTGACTGAACCCAGACCAGGCAGTTCTCTGCTGTATATCTGTTGGGGACCCTTCATATGTATACATAGCTAGTTTTTTATTAAATATAATACTATTAATGTGTAGTTTTCAACTGAATATTTACTAACGAAAGACAAAAATACTAACAATGAGTAATCTGCTAGTAGAGACAAACGATTCTTTAAGACAGAAAGATACACAATTGCACTTTACTGTAGAGAATCCCTTAATTTATTGAAGAAATTAGTAGCTGCTGCTTATAGAAAGTACTCTGCAACATTTACAGTTGAAAAATGGATTTACATATATTTGAGTCACTTACAAATTCCAACATCATTCTTTTCCTAATTATGGTCTGTTAGTAAATGCATAATTCATCTTTGATGGATATGTTTATTTCTATAGTTCAGCTTCCTGAATCAAGAAAATGTTTCATCTTGACAGATGATTTTTAGCCTTAAACTACAAACAATACAAATGTCTGTACATAATTATTTTTAACGGAATAAAAAAGTTTATTCTGGAGCAATTTTGAGTGACCATGTCCAGGAAATATAGATTTAGGTTATCCCAAACTTCATGTTTCAACGTGAAAGCAGTTCCACAAACTTCTATAGTTTTACAGATAAAAGAAAGTCAAAAATCAAGATGAGTTTAAAATGCACTGTCAAGAACATCAGAGAAGTGCGTATAGCAAGTTTGAGGAAGCTCTTCTGTAGATTCAAGATGTTACGCAATGATATTCTTAGCTTGTGGATTATTGGAAACTAGAAGTCTGCTAAGTTAATAGATTTGAAAACGTGGATATCATTACTCACAGGATATTAGTTCAGTCACAGAAGAGGGCAAGGAATGGCTGTTGCAGATGGTGAGAACCAGCCCAAGAAAAGGTGACTCTTGGATCTGTAAAATTCTGAGATCTCCGTGGTACTGAAAGTCTAATCAGCCAGCCAGTCTCAACAGAAACAACTTCTTTTCAGGAGTTTTCGTGCACAATTCTCACTGTTGGGTAACATCACATTCTGAGGATGTGGGTACTGCCTATTATTTATCAATTATTACAAGGTACTTCATGGTTTCGATGGCTTAGTCTTGGGAACTGATGTCTATGAGGTGGTATAATGGAAGGACAATGTTTTTCAGGAGAGAAATAGCTGATAAAGGGCATTAAGAAAGAAGCTCTTGGTATAGTGATTTCCTTCAAAAGTCCTGTTTCTATTTGAATACAAGCAAGATAGTTCATCGAATACAAATAACTATAAATATGAGGAAAATATACAGTCAATGTTGTTAAAAATACATAAAATTTGGTGATTTTTGTATGTTTATTTCATCTGTAATCTTCACTTCATTAAGCTAAACTGTGTTCTTGATTACTTATTTGTGTGTGTGGGGGGGTCTTTTAATCTGTATAACATGTAAAAATTGTGTCTTGCACAGAGAGGACAGATCCAGATCATAATGGATAATGTGTACACCATCTTTGAGCTGGCTTTTGCAGACTATTTTCTCTAGTTCTCTCTGTTTTCTTTCACTTTATGCAGCGATCAGCAGAGTCTGTACTCCTGCTGGGAACTAAACTGGTTACCTGTGAGATCCTTTTAGGTGTGGAGAAGAAGGAGGTGCCTCACTTTCCAGTGGTTTGAGAAACATTTTCTATGTGAAATGTTTCCCCCGTTACATAAAGATGCAGAAATTTTACAGAAGATTTCAAGTTATTTCTGCCTCCACAGATCTTTTGTTAACTTTTGGTATATTAAAGAAAAATTCCGCAGAATTAGAGAATTTGGAATAAACAGAAAAAACTGGCTATAAGTTAGTCTGTCTGTTAGAACCAATTTGTGAGAGGAGAAACGACTGTCACCTGATAGGCAGTATCTTTTTCAAGAGCAAAGTGGAAGATTCACAAAAACTCCCTGATTTCTGCCTAACAGACATTTTAAAGCAGCACAGAGAAGCCAAATTCTCCCCCTTTTCTCAGCTTGTTTCTCCTCCTGGATCCTTTAGTCTAGTTGTATCTAATTTAGATACATACCCCTCAGCAAGCCAGAGTGTAGCATCTAGCCCATCTTTCGTATTTGCTGACTTCAGGACCTTCCCATTGGACAAAGCAGGTGCAGATACACACTGTGGTGTTCAATGTTAAGTATTTATCCCTGCCACGGCCTTGCTCATCAGATCCATCACAAGCATCTCCTAGCAACTAGACCTTCCTGTAATTCACCTTCCTCCAGCACATACTCTGTGCAGCATCCCAAGTAAGCTTATACAAATACACACTTGGTCATATGACTCTACTGCTTATTTGTCCTCAATATCTTCTTTTTATCCCAGGGCAAATTTCAAATTTCACAGTCTGCTTGCTCTCCCAGCTCATACTTACAATTTGCCTTTGGTTAGACTTCCTCTACCAAACTAAAATGGGGCTTAAGAATGTACACTTTGTTGTGGAAGAAATTACCGACACACCAGTGTGGAAAGAGGTTGCTAAGTAAGTATAAGAGGGCAGAAAAGGAATGCTTAAGGAATGGCATATGTAGGACTTTAACTGTGGGATGTGACTGCAGTGGCGTTACCTAATTAAATGGAGGGGTGGCAAAATACTAGGAAAGAGTAAAATGCTTTCTGAATGGTCAAAAATTAAATCAAAGTCAAATGTGTGATGACTCTCAGGTGTTTCTGGCAGTAGGAGGAGACTGCAAGCAGGAATTTGATGGCACCCTTTTATTCTGAATGGACAGCACACACACTTTATCCTGGTCATGGCCCCATGCTATGCAGAGCCAATGAAACCTACCAGAAGCACTTCAGCTCAGATGTGAGAGACTACTGGATATCAAGAACAGCATAGATTTACACACACACACACACACACACACACACACACACACACACACACACATACACAGAGAGAGAGAGAGAGAGAGAGAGAGAGAGAGAGAGTTTTCTGCTCTTACATCTGTAATAGTTTAATTGTAGGGAACAAAGATAAATATTTTCCTGCAGGTCATCACTCAATATTTAACTATCAACATAGTATATTTTGAATTTTTTTCCAGGCTGGTATTGTTTTTGATTCCGGTTTGAATTTCTGACTTGAGTTTCACTTTCAAAACCTAAATGAATTTTGGCTTGAAATGAAGAATTTCAACAATTTCAGAAATGGCCTCAAACTTCTGCTACTGAGTGTGACCTTCTATCCCAGGTGGCTTCCTCAATGATCATAACCATAAAATCAACTCATAGATCATAGTTTTAAAAAGAGGATTAGCGCGTTCTGCAGAATCATTTAACCAGCCAAGATTTAAACCTTTACGTCAATATAAACAAGTAGATCCAATTTATTTGAATAGAGACATGCTTTCATGTATAATACATGGTAACTTACATGCATACCAAGATTTTTATAATACACTCTTCTTATAATTTGTTCTTAGCAACTTTGACACATATGCCATATTTTCCAGGGTCACATGAAATTTCTAGTTTGGAAAAAGGGACATCAATTGGAAAGTAAAGCCGACATAAGCATACTGCCATCTCAAATCGTATAGGATGCCAACGAAGGCTGAAGAGCAGGTGCTCACTCTGGGATCCGTAGTGAAGCTCTCATACCAAATGAAGACAATTAATGCGTTATTGAGGTTATAGTAATTGTAGAAAATACAATGGGCTTCCCATGGGAGATTCTGTAACTTGCCATAAGATATGCCCAGGTGATAACCCTTCGTAAAGAAATACATACAGGTTATCATATCTTTCTGTTTCATCACTGCCTTTATTTGAAGGAGATTCTGGCAAGCATTTTTCTTTTTGTTTTTTGTTTGATTTTGTTTTGCTTGTTTAATCGAAACATTAAACATATGCTCCTGTGGATGGAAACATGCCCTTGGGGCAAGGTTTGTGTGTATACACAACAGACAGTGTTCATCATCTCTATCCATGTTTACAACCTTTGCTCTAGGAGTAGGGAGGAAGAGGTTGGGCATCCAATAGTTCTGTTGTGCTTGTGGAGACAATAGGAACTCCTGGGGGTTTTTGATGCCCATGCTAATCTCTTTCTATTCCTGTTTAACCCCAGGCTAGGCACAGTGCAATTCCAGGAGTCTCCACTCTTCTACAGTTCATAGCACCATCTGAGGGCTTTGATGTTAAGTGTATTATGACCTCTCCACTTGGGGAAAATCACCCCAAAGTGTTTGTAAAGCATGAAACAAGCAGTTGGTTTTTCATAATAAGAAGAATGGTCTAAAAGTAAATAATAAGTAATTCTACTTTTAAGTAGGTTTGAGTCTGACAAATAATCAAGAAATATGTGTTAAAATAAAACTTAAGAACAAAGCAAGCCTGTCCTAGTAGAACGGATAAAAAGGATTCAATGTCTAAGGACAGTTCGCCACCACAATCTTGCTTACTGTCAGTCAGGGTATGCTGTTTGGTTTCAGACCCAAGGACAAGGAACTGAAGAGCATACTTTACATACCAAAGCAGACCTGGACTCTAGGTTCTCCCAGCATCCCTCAGTCCCTACCTAGCATAAGCTGCCCCAAACCAGGAACTTTCCAGCTCTTAGGCTGGTTGCCCTTCTCCCCAGAGGCTCCTCTTTCCTATATAATCTATACTTTTTTGTTCTCTCTCTCTCTCTCTCTCTCTCTCTCTCTCTCTCTCTCTCTCTCTCTCTCTCTCTCTCCTCTCTTATTTTCCTTCTCTTCTCTCTTTGCCTTACTCCTCCCTGTCTCTCTCCCTTCCCATGGCCCTCTTCTGGCCTCAGTCCTTGGGACAGTTTCCCAATGAACCCGCATTTACTATAATCTAATCTGGTTTGAATTGTGTCATTTTTACCAGCAGAGAAATGACTTAGCATATACAAGCAGTGTCTCCTCAAAATTCAATTTGGAAAAACCGCTTTCCACTTAAAACTACCCGTATAATTGATCTTAAATTTCATTAAACTAAGAACTTCATAGTTAACTAATGATCTCTTCTCAGAAAATCTGTCTGCGATCATAGCACACAACTCAGAACACAGCACCACTCCATTTATCAATTTTAGGGGCACATTTATTTCTTAGGAGATGCTTTCTAATAAGTCTTTTCAACTGTGATTAATAATAGGTTAAAAATTTTCGTGAACATTTCCAAGAAGCCTATATATATATATTACATATATTTTTCTTAATTAATATATAATTATATATTATATTTTTATGTACATATTTTAATTATTTTATATTTATACACACACACACATACACACACACATATATATATACACATACATATTTCAAATACTATGAATGTAGCTCAAATCCTTTTCCTTCCAAGACAACTCACTTCCCCATGACATCATCATCAATTAAGCTGAATTTACTCTCGTGCTGGGCATGCCAGTGAGGAGTGCAGTGGGAATGTGCACACAGGGAGATGTTCTTTTCTCCCTTGCCTGGGCTTCTGGAGTTTAGTTAGCTGGTCCAGCCTTAGATGGTACAGACAAAACTGAGAACAGCAGGATTCCCAGGATTTTTTCCCCCTCTGTTTAAAGAGCTGTCATATGAAAAGAATATAAAAAACAAAACAAACAAAACAAAACAAAACAAAAACAAAGAAATAGTTTCTTGCATTATATAGGGGAATTATTTCTGCCCATGCTAATCCCCCATGCCTTCTGTAACTTCTCTTCAAATAAGGTCTTAATAAGGAACCAATCAGAACCCTTTCACTGCTCTGAGAGGCCTAATCTCTTGTCTGGCCCTAATCTCTCTGGCCCATTACTGTTTCCATGGTTACAGGTTCTTTATCTGTTGTCATAGAGAGGAAGAAGTGAATTTGCCATACTCTAACAACATAGTCTTTCTCTTTTAGGAACACTTAAAAAAAAAAAAAAAAAGATTAGAAAAGTGAAAGTGTTGAGGATGATTTCCGAAGTTAATTGCAAATTAAAAAAATGCTTTTAATATAAAAAATAAGATTTTTATGTCCAAAACATTAGTATGCTATTGAGTTAAATTTTCTATAAAGTCATAGTCTTTTCAGGTTCCAGATGTATATTTCATTGACAGATTTAATACATAGTGTTTGGAGACATTTTATTTTGTTCTTAGCACATTATTAGCATGCTACTTTCATCTTGTTCAAGAGAAAGAAAAGATAAAATAAATTCCTAAAATCAAAGATATTTATGTTGTACTTCAAGCATTCAGATTAATTGCTGCTGTGTCATTTTCATGTCATTAACTGTACATGATAATTATATCTACCAATCAACTCATTGTTTCACTAGCTATTGAGTCACATAATACATAAAAAGTAAAATATATAAAATATAAATACATGCGGTTATTTTTAGTGACGTAAGAGGGAGATTCCATTGCTGTAAGAAAAACTTTTGCATGATTATGTTTTCTGTTGTTAGTTTGACAACAGACCTGAGCATGTTTTGTTTAATTGTGGAAATAAATACAACTGAAGTGTTAAACGTTCATCAAGAAGTTTCCTAAATTTATACACAAAAGAAGTTTGTCTGTGTGATTTCAAAACTTGGAAAACATAATTAGCTTTCTAACCTGTTTCCAGAGTTCAAAGAACTGTGGCATTTTATATAGCCCATTAGGAACTTTGAAAAGAAAGAAAGAAAGAAAGAAAGACATGTGGGTTTTTAAAAATAGTGCCTTAAATAATGTTCCTTTTCAATGAGTGAGGTAAAAGTATTTGTGCTTCCTAACATCTCATTAAATATTAATCATGTTGCTGAGGGAATGGCTCCGTGGGTAAAGCAACTGCTGTGTAAACCTGGGGGAAAGCCTGCATTTCCAGCACCCACTTATAAATCTGGGCGAGGCTATATTGTCTGAGTACCGTCAGAAGCATGTGGCTCCTCGGGGATTTTTGTTCAACAGAGTAGTCTAGTCAACTGCTGTGTTCTTTGTTCAGTGAGGGACCCAGTGTGACAACCAAACCCATGTAGACAACATCTAATGGTACATCACAACAGTCAACATTTCCATTTCCTTTAACATTGTTCAAATTGTTGCTCTGGGAAGCTTCAAACTCATCTTTTCTAGTGCATCTTAAGGCACACATTAAACACTTGTGAATTACAGACACGTGCTGTTGAACATTAACATTCATTCTCTTGTGAATGGCTCCTGTAATTTCTTCCATATCTACTGTGTCTCTCCTTTTAATCCTTCCTTACCCTATAAATCACTACCTTTTCTCCATTTTTATATTTTTGTAATTTTCAAAACTTGTTGTGTGTCTATTGATGCTGCAGAACCCTACACAAATATACAGTCATGGACACACACTAAAATATACACACATCATGAAGAGAAGTCAAAAGTTAGATGTCTTCTGGTGTTTTCCCCTTATTTTTTGAGATAAGGTCGTTCACTAGACAAAGCTAACCGATTTGGCTCTAGTGTCTATGCAGCTACTCCCAGGTTTCTTCTTGACCCTGACTGCCTAGAACTAGGAACACAGATACTTGCTTTCATGCCTGGATTTACATGGTTGCTAGGGCTTCAAGCTCAGCTTCTCACTTCTGTGTAGTAAACACATAAGACTTCTCCTCTGACCTATGGAATTAATTACAAGTGCATCTTAATTTAAGCCTATATATGTATAATTTTCACCACTGGGCTATTTTACTTAAGCTAACCTGTTGCAGTTCATTCTACAATATAGCAAGTGCCGACATCCAGTTTCTTACAGTGATACATTTTGAATAGATAACACATTTCCTTTATTCATCCACCTATCAGGATCTACCACAGTTCATTACACACCATGACTCTTGTGAATGATATGCTATAACAATTGAGAAGTACAGGTATCTTTTTGATATACTTATTTAATTTCCTTTGGTGACACCAGATAGTGGGATAGGTGTATCAAATAGCAGTGGTATTTTTGAGGATAATGGCCACACTAATTTTCTTTCATTCAGCACTGTTTCTCCACATCTGTTTTTAAAAATAAACTTTGCAATTATACTATAATTACATAATTTTTCTCCTTTTTCTTCTTTCCATCCCCTATAAGCCTCCTTGCTCTCTTAAATTCATGGTTTGTTTTTCTATGAATTGTTAGAAACATCTATCTATCTATCTATCTATCTATCTATCTATCTATCTATCTATCATCTATCTATCTGAGCTATCACCTATCTATTTCTAAATACATAAATACAACCTGCCTCATCTGCATTAAATAACTATTTGCATGTTTTATGGCTGACCATCTGGTGTTGGACAAACAGTACATATGCTCTTAATTTCTCCCACTCTCAGCATTAGCTTTCTGTAGTTTTTTGTACAAGATAAATCCTGCATTTAATGTTCAAGGAACATTGTAGAAGAGAAGAGCCAGAGAGTCATAAAGTTTGTTGTGAGATTGTCTTGTGAAAATTGCAGATGCTATATCCATGATGCCTCAAAAGATGACTGCCTAAACATGATCTGACTGAAGACACCTATAGATGTGCTAATGTAGAAAGGAAATAGACCAGGAGGTCTTCTCCAAATTTTGACAATAGTTGTCATATTTTGTATATTTGAGAAACTATTTTCAGATGTGGATTTTCATCAAAAGGTAATACAATATTTGTGGGACATATAATATGTAATTTAAGACATTAAGAGGTATGATTACTTCCTTACAAGTTATTTCTATTTCAAATTTTCTGATAGACATTTGGGCATATAAGTACATTTTCTCCCAATATTTTGTATTATCTCCCTAAAAGTGTATATAGTTTATGCTTATGAAAAAACAGTTCTGTAGATTTGAATAGGCTGTATGTAAATTTTCTTTGGTTATAATGAATTTAATTTGTAAAATCACCTACTATTAGCCCATTTGATATTCATTGAAGAATCCTATGTGAAAACTACTATGTTAAAGGCTTATCATTCTTTCTTCAAAGACTAAAGAAGAAAAGTTGCTAGATAATTCTGTGGAAAGATATCACACATAAGGACCTATAATCTCCTTTTTACCTCTACACTATACTGTTTGCATCAGCCCTGCTTGTATTCTTCTAGACAGTGTAATTCTATAAGCAATCTGAAGATACTCCAAATATCTGGAAGCTAGACTTGAGGTATCTACAGGGGCCCTATCTACAGATATTGTCTTTGTGCTTATTTTCAGTGTAGAGGGATTTTAATCCAGTAACATCATTGGTCTGGCAAGGTATCACATCCAAAGATCTTCTGTGTCTGTGAGATCCAGCTTAAATGACACAGACATACCCTTAGTCTTCAATTTTTTTCTTTAATATTTAATCTCAATAAAGTCTTTAATCTCAACTAAGGAAGTTAAAAAGTGTTTATAGTAGGAGGCAGCCATGTTTGAAATTGGTGTTTAATTCAGGGGAAGATAAAATGGTGAGTTAGAGTCAGATTTGATAGAGTGATTCAGGGATAGGATACTCCCAACTTTCCCTGAACATAAAGGAAAGAGAGAAAACTTAAGAGAACAGTAGAAGAGAGAGGGAGGGGAAGGGGGAGGGAGAGAGAGGTTACAGTTGAAGACAGAATGATCTAGAGAATGAGAAGGAGCCAGAAGATTAGAACAAACTGCCAGAGTTAGTTTGAAGCCAAACAGAGCAATTCAGTGAGAAGCCAGTTTGAATCAGTCAGAAGAGTTAGAGCCAGATCAGCTGAGTCAAATGAGCCAGGGTGTGATTGTATAACCTAGGTTGGCCTGAAATTTCCTTTGTACCTCAGGCTAGCCTCAAGCTAATAATCCTTCTCTCTCAGCCTCCCTAGTTCTAGGATTACAAGTGTGACCTAACATGCTCTGCTTGGTTTAGGTCTGTTCAGTTAACAATGAATGACCATTCTTAACAAAATAAATATTAAGCAGTCAAAAAAAAATTACCAGAAAGGGTAGACTTATTCAGCATAAATGAGGCTTCCTGCTCAATTAAACAGCTGTTGAATTACAAATGCAGGTAAAAGATAATTTGATACTCAGTAATTCATTCTGATTTTGCTTAGTTCCACAGGTCCCCATATGATGTTTTATATACTGTAGCCTGAGCTAGAAATCCTTCTTATACTTTATTGGTTTGACTTTCTTACCTCTTTCTGGATTTAGGTTGTATGTTTCTCCATCAGCTATTAATTTTTCAGGTTTCTCTTTTTTGGGTTTTCACAGGACTATCATGAGATAAAGATTTATTTAAACATACCCTGTACTGTAATGATATTTATGTTTAATTATTATCTTATTTTATTTGATACCCTATGTCAAATTATAATGTATGATGAAGTAGTCTACTTTGTTCATTTACCACTTTTATCATCTAAATTTTCAACATACATATTCAGTGTACATTAATTACTCATGATTTTCTAGACTTCCAGTATATTATTGGAAGTTGCACTAGTGAAAGACTCTGCCCATTTTTGATATAATTCGACTTTATTTAGATTTCATTAAGCCAGCATTCGAGAATGTACACTGCAGTTGGAAACCCAAGTTTTACGTCAAGCTGTTTATGCCAATCACCATTATTATGAAAACAAACTAAAAATCCAATCCAAACATTGAACCAAGAGAAATCACTAAGACAATGCAAGCTTATAGTGAGAATGACTATTTTTCAACCAAATGGACAATGTGGGATATATTTCAACCTGAAATATGATGAAAAGTGATGGTATATTCTATGCCACTTCAAAAGCATCATTATATGGCCATATTTTCTAAAAGATAAAGTACTTTCATGAAAAGGCACAAAAAGAGCTGGAGAATGTGTCTATGGTTGATCTGTAAATCCCGAAAATGACCTGAGTGTTGATACAGGTATGTATGCCTAATCTTAGGACTGTTCTTCAAAGGATACTTCCAGGAGAAACTCTGATCCTAAAAAAAAAGAGCCCCTGTGATCATAAAGAGGGATAAGCTGGTAACAAACCAGGGAAGTATTTTCAAATTCACAGCAATAGCTACACTTTTAAAATTTGAATTTATATTACGTAAAATGAGAAAGGAAATGAGGATTGATTAACTGGTACACTCGTATATGATTCTTTTTTTTTTCTATTTTTCTCAATTCCATGCATTTTAAGCCTAAAATATATAGATATTCATTTAATGATTCTTATATTTCCAAGGTGCTTATCTAGGAAGAATGTTTTTTGAACAGTTTACTCAAGGTGCAACAAAAGAACTCAAGAAGGTGGACTAGTAAGAAGACATATCCTCCACTATGTTCATAGCAGCCTTATTTATAATAGCCAGATGCCGAAAAGAACCAAGATGCCGCTCAACAGAGGAATGGAAACAAAAAAATGTGGTATATTTACACAATAGAGTACAACTCAGCTAATAAAAAGAATGAATTTATGAAATTCCTAGGCAAATGGTTGGACCTGGAGGACATCATCTTGAGTAAGGTAACCGAATCACAAAAGAACTCAAATGATATGTATTCACTGATAAATGGATATTAGCCCAGAAACTTAGAATACTCAAGATTTAAGATACAATTTGCGAAACACATGAAACTCAAGAAGAAGGAAGACCAAAGTGTGGACACTTTGCCCCTTCTTAGAATTGGGAACAAAACACCCATGGAAGGAGTTACAGAGACAAAGTTTGGAGCTGAGACAAAAGGATGGTCCATCTAGAGACTGCCATATCCAGGCATCTATCCCATAATCAGCCTCCAAACGCTGACACCATTGCATACACTAGCAAGATTTTGCTGAAAGAACCCAGATATAGCTGTCTCTTGTGAGACTATGCCGGGGCCTAGCAAACACAGAAGTGGATGCTCACAGTCAGCTATTGGATGGATCACAGGGCCCCCATTAGAGGAACTAGAGAAAGTACCCAAGGAGCTAAAGGGATCTGCAACCCTATAGGTGGAACAACATGATGAACTAACCAGTACCCCGGAGCTCTTGACTCTAGCTGCATATGTATCAAAAGATGGCCTAATCGGCCATCAGTAGAAAGAGAGGCCCATTGGTCGTGCAAACTTTATATGCCCCAGTACAGGGGAACGCCAGGGCCAAAATGTGGGAGTGAGTGGGTAGTGGAGTGGCAGGGGGAGGGTATGGGGGACTTTTGGGATAGCATTAGAAATGTAAATGAGGAAAATACCTAATAAAAAATATTAAAAAAAATAAAATAAAAAAATGTTTACCAGCATGAATAGGTTGTCAAAGGTGTGTGTGTGTGTGTGTGTGTGTGTATGTGTGTGCTTGTGTGTTCACATGTGCTTTTGTCAAGCAAACATCAATGACAAACTATAACAGCTATATCTTTCCTCTAATGTTGTGCCTCAGGCTAGTGTTTCCTTTCTCTGATCATTACTTGACACATATAAATTTTAATCTACGTTTGGTAAGTGGTGCTGAGAAATGATTTTGATTTTTTTGAACAAAGCATACTACCTAAAGAAGCTACCATACTATGTGTATTCAACTAATGGCTATTGCTATCTATGCTTCTCCTTATATTTAAGAAGCCTGCTTCTAGTGGAACAGTTGTATGACAATGGCTGATATGAAACCCAAGAACAGTATAGAAACACTGTAAGAATAAGTTGAACGCAATGAAATAGGTAAATGCATTATAGACAAGGGTTCTGCCATATAAAAGGACAGTGCTTAGTTATCTCAATATGCTTTTCTCTTTGATTTATCAGGTTGCGAAGCAAAAAAAAAATTACATCTCTAATATTTCATTTGTCCATATTATCATCACACATGTCTGTTTCTTTAAGAGATTATTTTAGAAACGGTTTTTCTCTAACTCTTTCCATCTGTCACTATTAATGGTTTTCTGAAGATATCCTTAATCATCTCTTATCAATGTCTTTTTCTGTCATCTTTCCTCAGGCACAAGGTAGCCGAGCTTCACAAAACCCCTAGCACCTTCCATGTCCACTCTTTCCCTTGAGAGTTTGTATTGAATTTCAAGTCACTGTTTATCCTTTTCAATGCCCAGTGACCCTGAATGCGCCATTTCAACAACCCTCTGTCATCAGAGCTTCTCTGGGGATAAAGAGTGATAAGCCATGACAGGTCCCCTCCCCTCCCTCATGTGTATTTTTTATCCAGCATCTCATCCAGCCATATGGTGTTTTGTGACCAGCTGCCTTGTGATCCTGTTCTCTGTCCATGATGAACATCTAAACATGTAACAGAAGACATAGCAGCATGGCTATCGCTGAGAAGCAATATTCTCACATACTTATGTTTTTGGTGGGTGGTGGAGAATAAGACAGTATTAAAGCAAAATACTGGGTACTGAGTGTTACTAACTAAAAAGACAGAAAGACAGGCAGACACAAAAGAAGAAAGAAAAGAATGAAGGAAGGAATGAAGGAAGGAAAAAAGAAAAAAAGTGAAGGAAATTTGAAGGAAAAAAGGAAGAGAGGGTATTAGTTCTAGAAACTGTACTATGTTAAACAACTAGAAATACCAAGAAAGTTCTTTTAAACGTCAATGGAAGACAGTGAAATTTAAGCAATAAGAGCCCAAAGCTTACCCACTACCTTGTAGCACTCCAAATAAACACCTTTAAGAACCCCTTTTACCATTTTAGTATTCTAAGAAACTAAAAAGAAAAGAAATGCTTCAATCACATTTGACAGCTCAGAGAATTCTGCTAATGGAACATCCCCAACTTAGCCAAGAGGTGTTGGTTTAAGTTTAAAATAATTTATTTAAGAGCGTGGTGAAGCTCGAGTTGGAAATGGGGATGCTGTTCACTTTCTCCGGGACTCACTCAGGAGGGCAGGCTGACTGAACTCTGTGTTTATGTTGGATGGAATGGTGCTGGGTACACGAGTCAGCAGAGCATGCCCAGAAGGCAATGGTGTAGCAGACCATGGAGACCCAAGAAGCCTCTGGGTGCATTGTGCTCATTACCAACGCTATGATACTCCTCCATAAACTTTGAAACCACTGGAGCAAATTAAAGGGAAATAAAAGTAATATCAATAAACAAGTATATCCTTCCAATTAAAGAGAGTTTTAAAACTTTTTATTTAAATGTATATTGGTATATATGAAGTATAGATAGAAAGGAAGTACATTGGTATATTTTCATACATCTGCACAGTGTGCTTATGCCTATTGCTACCCTGTTTTCTTCCCCATCTCACTCCTGTTAAAATCTTATCTTTCTTCTGTATATGACAAAGAGTTAATACATTTTCTTCAGATTTCACAGTAGCATGGGAGTGGGTGAGGAGGGGGTACTGACAGAAGCATGCAGATTTTCACCAATGGCTATATCAGCTGAAAATGTCTCTCCCTCCCCTATTAAAGTTTCCCTTTGTGTAAATCCTCAAGGAATTATGGAGATCCATAAATTCTTCACATTCCATGTTGGCTTCAATCTTGTGAAGATCTTATGCAAATACTCAGAGCTTCTGTAAAGTCAAAAGTCAACCACACTGTCCTCCAGGGAAGTCAGAGTTCTCTAATGCCTTGGCTCCTGACTGAGGCTCTTGCATTCTCTCCATCCCTCCTTTTCTTTTTCATACCAGGCAAAAGGACTTCCCAAATTGCAGGCTTTTGACAAAATTTGAAGTCACCATACATCAGTTTCCTTCTGTGGAATAGGCCTCCAATCCAATGAGGAAGTTCTACTTAAAGATACTTCATACTTTGAGCACCAGAAGGTTCACCTTGCCTTGCAAGTCAGTGTTTTATTGTTTCTCTCTCTCTCTCTCTCTCTCTCTCTCTCTCTCTCTCTCTCTCTCTCTCTCTCTCTCTCTCTTTCTCTCCCCCTCTCTCTCTCCCTCCCTCCCTCCCTCCCTCCCTCTCTCTCTTCTCTCTCCATCCCTCCCTCTCTTACTTTCTCTCTTTTTCTGTGTGTGCATGTGTGTGTGTGGTATGTGTGTGTGTGTGTGTGTCTGTCTGTCTTTTAGACAAGGTCTCAAACTGTAGTCCATTTGTCATGGGATTCACTATATACCATAAGATGAGCTGGGAATTTGACACTTCTGCCTCAGTCTCTAGAGTACATAAATTATAGGCACAGAACACCATGTCCAATGTGGTGGTTTGAATATGCTTAGCCCAGGAAGTTCCACTAATTGGAGATGTGGCCTTGTTGGAGTAGGTAATGCCTTGCTGGAAGAAGTATGACATTATGGGTATTGGCTTTAAGATCCTCCTCCTAGCTGCCTGGAAGTCAGTCTTCTCTTAACTGCCTTCTCAACAAAATTTAGAACCCTTAGCTCCTCCAGTGCTGTGTCTTTGTGGACACTGACATGATCCTGTCTTGATGATAATGGACTGAACCTCTGAACCTGTAAGCCCCACCCAATTAGAAACTGTCCTTTATAAGAGTTGTCTTCGTCATGGTGTCTCTTCACAGCAGTAAAACCCCAACTAAGACATCCAGATTCAATTAAGACTGAGTTATCAGTTTTAACAGGAATCAATGGTGATGTGAGATGATGACAATAGAGAAACATCAGGGGCTACCTATACAGAAGTTGTCATATATTAAAACTATCCTGTAAGTCTAAAGGGCTTCTATTATCTGAGGATAAAGGAAAATTCTGCCATTCTGGAGTTAGCTGAATATCTGCCCTAATGCTAGTAGCTGTGTTTTACATTTAAACGCACAGGACTAACCTTGAAGGTGCAGAAAATGCTCAGTCATTAGCAGTGTTGCATTTCATTTTGTGTGAAAAGTAGAAATGAAACAAACCCAATTGAAAAATCCATATGGTTACAGTGTTATTTCTGGATTCCAGCTAGATCATCTACCTACTAAAGGGAACAGATACATCCCAGAGACCTGGAGAGGAAGTAGCATCCTGCTTCCAAATGCAAACCTAAGAGATAAAGCAAGGGAACTGCACCATCAGGCTGAGGAATGTCATCCCTCCATGCATCCTGGATTCAGGTTGAGGCTCTTATTTCACTTCACTTGACATTAGACTGGCTGTGTGCCTACTTTGTTTTTCATCCTTGTGAATAAGGTGCTGGATTCCATCTAGATCCCTGTTTTACATATTTATATTTATTTATATTTATATTTATATTTATTTATATTTACATATTTTGGCTTAAGTTGTGAGTAAAAATATCAAAAATAAGAAAGACTGCAGAGTAAATCAGTTCTGTGTTTAAGTTTGCATGTAGATTCCAGAGCATGTAGACATTGTAAGGATGGCTGGCAGAGATGGAATACTGTGATGAGGAATCAACACTATGGTTTAATCTTAGGTGGTTGGATAGTCTACAGTCTTTCCGGAGAAAGACTGGAAACCTTATAAAGAACGAAAGGCAAAAGAAGGTTATATTATTTGCTGCAAGAAACCGTAATTAAAGGTGGGTAATTTCATTCATCTAAACACACATTTGTGAGAATGAAGGCAGAAATGAAGGCAGGAGAAATCGCTCAAGGAATCTAGAAAACCAAGAGCAAAGAGTGTAGAAAGATCGATTCCTATTTCAGTGACTCAGATGGAAACACTAGCCAACAAATCCATAAAATCAAGACAGTTAAAATAGTGTTCCCAAATTTAAAATTTCATGTGTCACAACTCATTCTTCATTGCTAATGCATTAAAAGAAGAAAAAAAAGTGAACTAGAATGATCTAGTTCTGGCTAATAATTGGTGCTGTTTTTTTTGAGGGAGAGTCTCATCTGGATGTTAAACTGTAATTCCTCCCTATATAAGTTCTGGATCCTCTTGTCTGTGCTTCCAGTGTGCTGCAGTTGTAGGCATATACCATTATGGTCAGCTAAACTGGGAGAATGTTTGTTTGTTTGTTTGTTTGTTTGTTTGCTTGTTTTGTATACTTGGACATTGAACTCAATGCCTTGTGCTTTCTAGGCAGTTAATCCAGTAAGTAGACTATACTGCTGGCTCAAATTTTCAGATAACATGTTATTGCTTTCATGTGGATATTTATGAACCTGTATAGTCTGTGAAGAACATTCTGTCTAACTTCTTTTGCTCTCAGAACTCTTTCCCATCTCTGCCTTTTAAGAGTTGCCATAAATAATTATGAATTTCTCTCTTTGTGTATACTAAATCAGATACAGTGGAAATTATATTAGGGAATGAATAAGCCACCTATTGTTGCATGATTTACTATTTCCTGTATTGAAAATCAGAAAACAAAACCACTAGGGACTTTGACCATCATTTGGCTTTCTGATAACCATGTCTGAAGGAAGGACGAGTACGTCAACAGTGGAAGAATCTGATTGGAAAGAAGCTTACCAGGTTCAAGCTGTATAAAGAGGTCCACTGGTCCTCTTGGCACCCATTGTAAATTTGGGAATGTGGATTAAAAGTTTTATAACTTACACAAATAATTCATTAGTGAAGACCCTTAACATTTTTTTCTCTGGATGTTTTATGTGTTGTGTAATATATTCTCACATAAAACCTTCTAAGTTCTGAGGGGATCCTCGCGGTACAAAAGACTCACTGAATAAATCAGTGGTTACTTACTAAGTCTTTTGGTTTTTATATATCTTATTTAAATTCTCTTTCTGGGGCCAAAGACCACATATCCCAGAGTGACAGTCTCTTATGTCACCTCTAGTATATAGTAGCCTTTATGTAAAATTCCATTTTCATTTTTTTATTGTTTTAGTTAGTTTTTTTCAATATAAACACCTACTTCTCTCTTTTTGTTTTGTTTTATAAAGAAAACCTAGCGGTCCAGTTTTTAACTACAAATATGCTTTAGAGCTTTCATGGTGATAAGGGGAAGAAAACCAAACTGTCAAATCCTGTCTTACAGCCTCAGTATGTTAACGAAGTTCTGAAAGAAATGAAATTCTGTAGATTTGGTGGGTATTTGGTGTTTATTTAAGATTGTAGTTCTCAACTTTCCTAATGTTGGGACCCTTTAAATCAGTTTATTATGTTGTTGTGACCCCCAACCATAAAATTATTTTGTTGCTTCTTCTTAACTGTATGTAAGTTTGCTACTGTTTTGAACTGTAATGTAAATATCTGGTATATAGGATATTGCATATGAGACCCACAAATGAGTCAGAATCCATAGGTTGAGAACCACTTATTTAAGATATTGATAGGGCGTCAAGCTGAAAGCCTTCAGGTAGAGCCTGAGATATTTAGTGAATCTCCGATTCAAAATAAAAGCCCAACAATGGCTGGAGATACAGTTTGATGGTAGAGGTCTTATAGAGCAAAGGTAGGCCCAGGGCTTAATCTCCTGTATAACATAGAAATAAAGAGGAAGTCCCATCCAATAGTTCTAGACATCTACCATCTATTCTGATTCTCAGTTTCTGCTCATAATGATGTTTTCCATATGGGAGCATCATTCTAGAATATGGCAAGCTACTTTCTGTGAAAGAATTCATTTTCACCTCTACCAAATTAATCTGAGTAAAGACTGAGATATGTGGATAAACGCTTTTTAATTTGGATTATAACATATGGTTTTCTAATACATATTTTAAAACTCAGCAAATCTGTTTCAAGCAGATTGGAGTAATTTTATTTATAGAAAGACTCTTCAAAGAGTAAGTCACATACAACTGATGCAAACTCCTTTACTCATATGATTAAGTTTTCTCGTCTCAGAATAAAAGCTTCCTTTAGACAAGTATACAGACACCAATATTTGCATTTATCTAAACATCTGATGACTTATCTATTGAAAATATTAATATTAAATGTCTTCTGCACATAAAGCACTTTTGTAGGAAACCGAGGTATAATCAAGGCAAACTCCTATCCTGGTCTGTCACACCCTCTATTTTTCATCCTCTAGATTGAATTAGATATGCAGATTAGAAGGTAAAGAAGCAATTGCCTAAATGCCAAGGTTCAGATACCTGTGTCTTCTAAAGCTTTGTGTGCTGAAATCTCATGCTCACCGTAATGGTCTTAATGTTGTAGAACCATTAAAAGATAACCCTGCTGGGAGAGAACTAGGTTGTGGGGCCTCCATCCAGAATGAAGTAATGTCACTCAATATTCTCTGAGCCCACTAGTTCTCAGGAGAGCGCATTTCTATAAGCAAAGCCACTCTACTGAGTATGGCTGCTCCAGAACAGAGTTGGAACCACAACTTCTCCTTTGCTTTTCCCCACCCATTGCGTTGTGGCACAGCAGGGATGGAAGCCTGAACACAATGCAGCTTGGACCCTCTAGTCACTATCATCATGAGACAAATGAACCTAATGCACTTCTCAGCACAGACTGTTTTCCTTCAGCAGAGACAAAAGACTAAGTCAATGAGCAAGTGATGATCAAAACGAATACATGTCTAACCCAGAGGATAAAGGCAGGGCACAGAGGGGATAAGAGCCTAGCACAGTGCTGTACTCAAATACATCATACAGGCTCCAATGACTTTACACAGATGTATCAGGTATCCTCAAAGCAATAACTTCAGCTCTCTGTTTCTCAGCTCTGCCTATAAATGTTGATGTTAACAGCAGTTGCCAGAACCTGGGAAAATTCTAAGCATCAACTGAAAGAAATTGATGTACAGTATGTGATTGACAAAAAGCATAGATGTGTAGAAGATAAAGGACTCTGAAGCCTCCCTTGAACTTAGAACAAAAGTTGAACTTCTGGCTCTGCTTTCACCAGTGACTGGTCATGGTATATACTTCAGTTTTTTTCTCTATATCTATTTCCCCAGTTTGGCACAAATAAAAGAACTATGAAATCCTCTTTTGATTAACATAAATGGAGCTGAATAAATAGCCTAGGGGAATTTGGATAGATACAGTACACTCTACTGTTTTCCCAGGAGACATACTAACTCACTGGGAATAGTGCAGGTTAGAAAAGAAGAATTGGTCATTGGCCAACACAAAGCAATTATGTCACCACTGTTTAGTTGAGTCATCCCTATGCATTAGGTACTCCGGGAGTCAGTCTGTGAACAGTAAATATGTTTTATTGTAAATTTGTATTTTCCGAGGGTGTGGGTAACTCAGACATGCACTCAAGTCCTCAAAGACACAGAAATCATCCACAGATCTGTGCCCTTGGGCACATTGGTACACTGTGTAGATCATATAACTACATGGGGTATTATGAACAATTTATTGAATGTATCTGCAGCTGTCTTCCTCATATTAGAAAATGAATATTAAGTGCTTAGTGTTAGAGAGTTGTCACGAAAAATACATTAGGCAGAAAGAAAGAGAGCTAGAATTATTAAAAGTCATATTTCTCAGGTTGAAATTATGGATACATTTGCAGTATTTAGTAGCTTGTCAGAGTGGCAGTCTTACTTTGCTGTAAACCCACAGGCATATCGTTAGTGTCATCTATGAAATATTCACTAATTCAGTGGCAGGATTGTAAATTGTCCTGATTCTAGAAGGTATAGAGCCACCTGTTATTTTGAAAACCTGAACACCATGTATTTAGGGGATGATAGGATTAAGGAAGCCACCATGGTATGAATCACAGATGCTAATTTGCTGGCATAAATGTAGAATGATATATTGTACAATCCTGGCAATTATGTCAGAAATCAGGCTAGAGTAATTCATTAACACCATTTCTTCAGCAAAAGTGGAGGGGTCTGACATCTGTAGCGAATATTATGATCGATGCTGTTTTATATTATGTTTTTGATGTTATGAACAGTACGTAACCATAAGATAATTTGAATAGCTAATTATTAAAATACTCAGGTTTACGACTCAGCTACTGTTCAAGAATGTGGATTCATTTTGCAAATTACAGGTCTTATTTTCCTGATGAAGAGGATGGAAAGTGACAAGATTATAGAGAGGTGGGTTAACTCCTTCATGGCCTGGTCCACTGGGAACTGACAAACTGACTGAAGAGTTGTTATGAAGCTGAGATTTTACCTAAAAACCAAGTATATGCCAATCAAGCACGTTTGTTTTTAAAATACTATTTTCCCTATGTGTCCAAGCTTGTGTTACTAAGCTCTACTTTTTAATTGTTTACAGATATATTTTCATATGTCTACTAGACTCTTTCTTTGTGAAGATGTCATCATAGAATCATGTGTTTCACAGTATATCATGAAACAGTTGTGGTGGATATTCCCTAAAGTGTCCAGAGAGACCTCATTTCATCTGAGCAGGGCTGAATATGCCGTAAAATAAAGCACAAAATTACACCCAGTATCTGTTGAAGACGTACAATATGGAAATGACAATGGAATGGTCACTTTGCGACTAGGTAACCTGTAGTAAAACTGTGCTTTTTTGGATTGAAAGAAAAGCCCCTCGTTTTCTTTCAGAAAGGAAAATCTATGATGTAGACAACCGAGGGACTGTTCCCTAAGTCAGAGAACTGGAAGTGAGCTCTGAGGTTAGGGAAGAATCTGCAAGAAAGTCGATGCTTCTGGCTTACAGACACACGCAGTAGATCCACGTGAAGTGGCTCCTGTCTACACAGGTGAAATAGAAAATAGATGTTTCCTTTTTAGAGGATGATGAGCCTTCAACTTTAATGCTCACCTGGATTTAATCCCAGTGAGGCCATGAAGCACAGAACTCTGCAAAGTTTGGCTCACACATCTGAGAGTGAGGATATGTATTGTGTGAAATAATCAAGTGAGTGGTTATATAGCAATCTGCTGCATATATATATATATATATGCATATATATATGTGTGTGTGTGTATGCCGTATATATATGTATATATGTGTATATATGTATATATGTATGCATGTGTATATATATATATGTATATATATATATATATATGTGTGTGTGTGTGTACCCATATACATACACACACACATTTAAAAATACACACACACACACATACATATGTGTGTATATATACATATATATATATGTGTGTGTGTGTGTGTGTATGTGTGTGTGTCACACTGTTCCTAGGAGACTGGAGGTCATTGAGAGCTTTACAAGGGCAAACTTGGTTGTCTTTAGAACAGTCATTCAGAGCTTGGTTATTCAGTAGATTTCATGAATATTATCAACTCCATTTATTTTGGGCATATATCCTGAGCCATATTGTAAGTGAGAATTGGTAAACACTAGTAGTATGGGAAACTAAATTTTGTTCAAATGCTGAGACTTGAATTATATTGTTTATATACAGGTATTTCTGCTCTGCAAACTATACATATTAGAAACATGATGTGAGAAATTCTGGTAGATGTATAATCCCTTCAGTAGCTCTATCATCCACATAGTATCCCTCTTGGAATTTTCTATTCCATCCTTTCTGCCACCAAACAGCAGTTGGTCTGAGATTTGCTTCTGCTTATCACAGGTTTGGTTTCTGCTGCTTAGAAAGTTTTATTAGCATGCTGAAGCATACAGGTTGGACCGAAGCTTACTTTCCACTCTTAGCATGATACAGGTGCTCTTTACCTTGTGAACCTGAAAAGATAGCACAAAGCTCAGTCCTTAGTAAGCTCCTCCTTACGTACTGGCAGTTAGTGGTCAACAGGGCAGAAGCTAGCATTTTCTTCAGTGGCATAGCCACAGATCATCTGCCTTTTCTCTAATTAATAACCCCCCCCCCACTTAAGTTTATATCAGCAATCCTAATTAAACTCACTTGGTCCCTACCCAAAAATAATTCATAAAAGTAAGGAGGGGGGCTTGTTGGAAAGAAATATTTAAAAGGAGAATAAGTAGGTGATAAAGGGCAAGCAATAATGACATCTACTAAATTACAAATGTGTATGAAACGGCCAAACAATAAAATTATTAGAATGAAAGACTCCCCAACTTTTTGACAGTCATCTTGAATGTGAGTTTTCTTGTCTGACCTTGGAAGGCAAAGTGGGGTCTGTTTATCACTTGGCTAGGAGAGACTACTTATTGTATAATAAACACGACTTACAGTTTACAATAGTGCATCCTGCTCCTTCTCTGTTCTCATATGCACATGGCGCTTTATGTTGTAGGGACTTACATACACACATGCACACACACACATACACACATATATACACACATATATATATTACACATATATATTATATATATGTAATATATATATATATATATGCTAGATTGTCCTCTTTCAGAATTTCTTAACAGAGATACACCTTTCTGTCTAGTGAATCCTGAAAATCTGTGTTCCAAATTCCAAAACTTTCATTTCACCAAGATTATATGTGAAGAAGACTCCTGCTCATCAGGGACTTGTAGTTTGATGCATGAGAGAGAGAGAGAGAGAGAGAGAGAGAGAGAGAGAGAGAGAGAGAGAGAGAGAGATCACAGCTTAAAGGTCAAGCAGCACACACACATATAACATGAATTTCAGTGTATGCAGTATTGTTTGCCTACATCTACATATAATATGAACATCACTCTTACTTTTCTTTTGAAGTAAATCAAGTAAGTGGTCATGCTTGTAGATTAAAACCCAATGGGAATTCAGTCATAATGGCTACATGCATTTATACAGTAAATGGATTTCATTCATTAACTGATATCATATACTAAAAAGAAAATCAATGAGGAAAAATAGGCATGCTCACTTTTTAATGTCATCAACACTACAATGCTCACTATGCCTGTGTCTTAGCATCAGGACAACCTGTACTCCAGAGCTAGGCTGACACCTGTCATAACCAATTAGTGAAATAGAAAACATGGTGTAAAACATGACTTGCAGATTGAACGCAGTTCTCACCCTTACAAATGCTCCCTGGGGAAATGAAGCTGTGCTCTTCCCCTCTGCCATTTCTGAATGGCTGAGCATCATTTCTTCCCAAGCAAGGAAAGCAATGAGAACAAATAAATGTAAGACAAGCACAGTGGAGAAAAACAAGATACTATGTCCAGCTACAAGCAGCATGCAGTTAGAGGAAGAAGAATCCTAATGTAGCCACACAAGAAGAAGAAGGAAGAGGAGGAGGGGGGAAGATAGGGGAGGAGGAGGAAGAAGAGGAGGAGGAGGGATCAAAACTTATTCTCAATACAGAAAAAGTATAACCCCTGCACCCATAGATCATATTGTACAAACAACATACAGACATGTTCATCCTCTGACACAAACAACAATAGATAGAATTTGTCTGATAAGATCTGACTTATGTAACAGCTCTATTCCTAATAGTTTTAATAGTTTCTATTCCTTTCTCATTAGCTTCAGACTGAGAAGTGACATCATGATTGAAAGGGCATTTTGGTATTCTTTTCTGCCTCAACTCTATTATTTACTTCTACTAATTGAACCAAGCCCCAGGAATTAAAAGAACAGCAGAAATGTTTGTCATTTTCATTCCAAAAGCCAAGTTGGAAAGTAAAAGGGCGTGTCAGGCTAGTAGATAAATAAGCAAGTCAATCACAGAAATGAAGCCTTAGCAACTAAATACTGAATAAGATGATATGGAAATTCTAGTTTTATGATAGGTACTTTTTTTTCCAGAAATACTGGCTGTTCACAGGAAACTTTGAATATCTTTTGACAGCTCCATGCATAAGTAAATTCACAAAATCAGTCATTAGAAGGAACCAGCACTCCATCAAATGCCAAATTATTGGGTTTTTTTTTCAGTCTTCCCACCCCAAAGCTGAATTCCAAACTTATCTGATAAAGCATTCATAGGGACATTCAGTAGAGACCTGCCCACAAGCAAAGTGAAATCCAAAGTCATTCATAAATAATGTACCCATCAAAATGCTTTTGTGAGCCTCTACATCTCCAATGACCTGTAAGCAAATTTCCTTCATATTTGAGAACAGTATGAGGCGCACTTTTAATATATCATTATTGAGTCTGTATGTTGTTTGTATACATCGAAATTAAAGGTAAAATTTGCAGGTATAGATGATTAGAAGTGTGTCCACATTCCACATATGAAATTCACTTACTATTATTCAGCTAAAACAATCTTAGGTTACATAAATCTATAATCAACAAGAAAAGCTAGCATCAGTTACATAAATGTATAATCAACAAGAAAAGCTAGACTGTTCACATGACTAGATTAACCACATGTCCTGCTGTATTAGGATGGACTTCCCATAAAAATAGCACACTTCATTTTTGTTAACACATATGTGGATTCTCTTACAAACCTGCACCTCAAAAAAAGGTCATTTGATGTGAAGGCACATGTCACATGCAGATAACATAAAAAGAGGAAGCTTCCACTTGTCCTTCTAGATAGGGAATTTAGCTAAAAGTACTAAGTTCATATATGTCACATACTTACCCATTCTGAGTCCTTAACCTTACTGACATTCCACAAAAGGAGTCTCTAGCTTAAAAACAGCATCAGTCATCTCCCCCTCTCCCCCTCAAACATTATGTTCTTATGCTTTCAATGATCTCCACCAGGACTTTATAATTGCAATTACTATTGAATCCTTGGCTCTGATCCTTGGCTTTTAATAGGAATACAGCATGGAAAAAGTAATCGCTATTTCAGAATTTAAGAAACGCATTGCTTCGCATTTTAGAACATTGAGACCGTCAGTGTGCCTTTTTTCTTCACGACTTTCACTAAACAGAAAGAAGGTGGGGCTATAATCAATGCATGAGGAACTGTTCGGTTATGTGTGTATTTTGCAGTGGTTATAGAACCTAGTACGCAAATTCAACTGGTACATGATATGGTTAGGAATATCAATGATAAGCATAAAAAGAGATTCTAGAATCTTTTTACAAAGACTTTATTCCCTAAAGGGAATTCCACATGTGCAAGTACAAGAAACTTCCTTGTGATAACAGGAAAATGGACAGAGTCTGCTGACCCTTGCCTTGAGCCCAATACGGCAGATTCATTGCAGAAACTTATATAAAAGTTTCTTGGCAAAAGAAACAAAAATAGAATTAAAACAGGGTTTGAGTTGTTTTTACTGAAAATTTCAAGGGACTTTGTAATATTACAGTGTCTGTGTTAAATTCCAGATAAATTAGCCTGCTGACGGTGCTAGTTTTATACGGGACAGTTTTCTATCTGCAAAGGTTGTAGATCCTCACATGTTTTGTTTCAGTAGTTTCCTGGGGATGAGTAAGATGAATGAGGATGGCGGCATGCTGATACAGGCTCTTCCAAATGTTGTACTTGACATGTTAAGATCAAGAAATAGAGTGCAGGGAAATGAGGAATGCCTGGGGCACCTAAAATCAGGATATGGGTACCTAAATGGAAAATTACATGGAAGGAGATATTTCTCTCTCTCTGATTAATTAATTATTTTGTTTATTTACATCCCAAATGCTGCCCCCTCATGATCCTCCAACTGTAGAGTTCTTTCCTCACCCCAATTCTTCCATCTCTGAGAGGGTTTCCCCAAGGCGAGCATCAAGTCTTTACAGGATTAGGTGCATTCTTTCTCACTGAGGCCAGAGAAGGTAGCCCTCTGCTACATATGTGCTGCTGGGGGTGGGGGGGTGGGGGAGGTGGCGGCTGGGACCAACCTCTGTATGCTCTTTGGTTGGTGGCTTAGTCTCCGGGAGTTCCCAGGGGGAGAAAGTACCTTTTTAAAAAATAGAACACGAATATTATTCCTTGGTTGGTTATTGTCTGAAAGAATTATAAGCTAGAATACTTTTCAGTGTTTTAAGATATTGCTTCATGCAACTTAATGCATAATTCTGCCAAGTCTACCACTGCAATGCCACTCTCAGCACAAGAACACTGCTTCCAAAAGTCTTTATTGAGTTTTTCATAGACTCATTAAAGACAAGACTGACAACATAGAGAACTCGTCATTTGGAATGCTATAATTAGGAGTTCTTTCCTATCATGCAGTAGAGGACTTGAGAACTCATTTTAGTACACTCAGAAGACAAATCTTGGTGTGACATGCTCAAATCAGAAAGAAGATAGTATAAACATCTGGCCTGTCACTGCTGATCAGCTCCTGTCACTGCTCTCCCTGCTTCTTGCATCACTACCACATGCCTGCTCAAGCATCAAGAAATTGTTGCTCTTGATAATAAGCTAAATAACACATGATGGCCTAAATGAATATGATGCCCTTTGGTAGGAATAGAGCATGTTTGACATTCCCACTGCTATTTTAGGAGCCTTCTAGCTGCAAAAGAACATCGGAAAGGCCAACTGGTATTCAAAATAGAGAAAAGGTGTATTATACATCCTCATATTGGCATCTCACTAGATGAGATCTCAGAGTGTGATAGGTTTTACAGTGTCCAGGAACAACCTTGAAGCATTATAGAAGTTTACTGTGCTCAGCTCTTCCCAATCAAGACTCAGTACCACAGGGGGGATAGCTCGAATCTGGCCATGGAGAACTCGGTAACACCTGAAAAATTTCATACAAAGCATCCATGTTTTTCTTCAGTATCTCACTGCTTAGAATTCTCCCTAAAAATTAAGTTTACTGTTAAAACTGAGTCAAACATTGTCTTCTTCTGGAAATTTAACATTTTGTGATCACTTTGCCAAAGCTGACATATTTGTAAATAAAATAAAGACTGCATATTTTCACTATAAAAATATATCCAATACTTGCTATCTAGTATTTGATGATGAAATGTGTGACTTCATCTTGGCCTTGGGCAAAAGCAAAAGAGGTCGAAAGAAAGAAAGAAAGAAAGAAAGAAAGAAAGAAAGAAAGAAAGAAAGAAAGAAAGAAAGAAAGAAAGGAAGGAAGGAGGAGGGGAGGGGAGGTGAGGGAAGGGGAGGGAAGAAAAAAGGGAGGGAGGGAGAGAGGGAAGGAGGGAGAGAGGGAGGGAGGGAGAGAGGGAGGGAGGGAGGAAAGGAAAGAAGGAAGGAAGGAAGGAAGGAAGGAAGGAAGGAAGGAAGGAAGGAAGGAAGGAAGGAAGGAAGGAAGGAAGGAAACCTTATTTAGTGAGAATGGTGAAGTGGGGAGTGGCTGAAAGTTTCTTCATAAGTGACAAAACAGATTATCTATTTTGATTAATGTTGAGATATTTTGTGGTCTATGGCAGATTCTGCTCTTTGTGAAGGCTCCAGTCTCTGCCTTCCTGTGATTGTTTTTTCTGTCACTTCTGAGATAGGGTGGTATTTACTGTCTGCATGACTTAGCTGGCAATGAATGTCTATTCTTCTGTGTTATCTCTTTGTTTGAATATGCCTTTTCTACCAGAGTATTCTCTTTGAAGATCATCAGTGTGTTGTCTCTTCTAACTCACCTTCATAGTGACTAGCCTGTAAGGGATTTATGTAGGCTCTTTATTACATTCCAAAATTTCTCTACCAACCAACTATATACAACAACAGCACCCCCCCTCACACACACACACACACACACACACAGAGTCAGAGTATCAAAGTGTCATTTTAGGACATGGTTATCTTCCTCCATGTCAATAATTTGTCAGGACTTACTCTCTCCATTACTCCCAATACACTTGATTCCTAACTTGTCTTTATCTTTGTCCCTAAATTCTTTAGCTCCTTCCAAGATGCAGTCTGAAAATAAGATATTTTGGCTGGCAATCTTTAGACCTTTGAATATTTTCTCCTGCAGTATTTATTAGTAATTTTTCCTCAGTAAATTCTATAATTACGGGTTTTCAAGATCCTTTTTGAGAGAATAAAGAAAAAAAAAAACCCGTGGGTGTATTTTTATTGTTTTCGATGAGAGTACAAAGAAATTACGCTGATGTTGCAGTTCATTTACATTTTAAAAGGTGACTGCATCCTTTGTCTGAACTTTTACCCTCAAAACCCTGTGGATAAGAGAGATAGGTGCCACCTCTGTTCAGTGCTTCTGAAGTCCCTTTGTGTCATTCTCTAAAGCAGGCTTTTAAGCATTCTTCAAAATGACTGGAGTAGCCCTGGTTGACTTAGCTCTTCAAAGGCAGCACATTTCTTCTTTATCATTAAATAGAACAGCCTTTCTATCTCTCTCTGTCTCCTTCAAGCCCCCGGAGTAGTGCAATTTGAACGCCTTGGTAAATTCATGTATGGACAAAAATGAAAACTATGTGGAAACGTATAAGAAAGATGTTCAGGACTAAATGTAAATTCCTTCAGGTTCAGAACAAAGATACTGAGTAGGATGAGGTGACAAACACATAGATGGTGTTGCAGGACAGAAGTGAAAGCAAAGCCCACAGTGTGAGGCATTGAGGGACAATAAAGGCTTCCCTGTAGGACAGAAGACTGCAGTGAGGCAGGGCCCCAAACCTGAAGACTAGTTTGGGTTTGTGATATACAGACCTGTCTTGCTATTCTCATCTATATAGTACTCATCAAGATTTTGGTTTTCTATAGTAAAGCAGAGAAGAGATATGTAGCCTCTAGTGAACCTAAGAGTTTCTGGAATATTGGAAGATATGAAACACACAGAAGAGGTCATGAACGTGGAGGGAAATGAAACACTAAACTGAAGTGAATAGTGACTGCCCACACTTCTCTATCCAGTGTCTCTGTCTCCTTAGAAACAGACTTGTGTACAGGGCAAAGGTTTGAAATGTGGCTCTCTGAAGAGCTTCACTCACTCAGGATAAAGATTAGAAAGAGTCTCTATCTAGGAGACCACCTGTAAAGATGGCATAGGGGCCATGACTCTCTAGTGGCTCCCTCTCTGCTTCTCCCTTTGAACATGGTTTTGTACCAGGTCTTGCCGTTTCATTTTAAAATATGAGTGAATAACTTAAGATCTCTAAAATCCAACTAGACTCATTGGTTGTCTAGTGCCAAATGGTCAACCCTGAAAACATACATACAAACAATATTATACAGACCAAGCAGGTTTATATTTAGGTTATATATATCAACAACTAATGAAAAAAAAGACCATAAATTTGTTATTTAAGGAGGGAGGAAAATCAAGGACAAAATGATGTAGTGATAGCCTCAAAGATAAAAGAAAATTGAAACAAACAAAACCAACAAACAAAACAGGCTACTCTCAAAGTTATTTATGCAGCTTATGCTAGGAAACTATCTTTAAAATCTGGTGTATGTTAACAGTTGTGATGAACAACTTTCATGCTTCAGAAAAAAAATAGTTTTAATTTTAAAAACTGACAAAATATCATTAGATATCACATACATAAAATAATGTGGTATGCCAGTCAATGGCGCATTTGAATTTCTGGAGACACATGCAGTAAAGATTAAAGGTGTTATTCAATGAGAGTTGTTTCTGTCATTCTTCACTCTGGAGCTTCCACTAAAAGCATATGTCCAGAAAAAAAAATTATAAAAATATTCTCCCCTTGTAACTATTTGGAAAAGCAGGCACAAAGGTACTGTCATTAACATATTTGCTAAAACTGTACTAGCTAGTTCTGAGTCACCCACTTTAATTTTGATGATTAAAAATGTGCTAATTTAATGTGCACTTTAAAACATTCATAAACAGTGCCTGAGACATGAAGGCTCCTCCCATTAGAGCATTTGCTGGACACCCGCAAGGTAGACCACCAAGTGAAGGCGACTTTCAGGATAGAGTGAGGGAAAAGATGCTATGTATGGATGAGCAACGGCAGTTGACTGACAGTAGGAGCCAAGTTTCCTCTTTTTGAAAATGTCACATATCCAAATAAATCCTCCAAAATATGTTACTGAGACTGTTGTGTAAGCCATGGCTCCTCTGAAGAGACGCACCTCTACCTGTCATGCTCGGGCTTCTGGGACACTTCCAAGCATTCGTCTTTCCTCTTTTGTCAGAAAATTACTTAAATTCAATTATACGTGGCACAAAATAGTGGGTATCTAATCAAATAATTCCACGGTAGATGGCATGATCATCATGTTAAGCTGTCATTTGTGTTTTTCCTCCCTGTGACTTCCTCATGTCAGAATTATGCCTGTCATCTTAAATGTCACAGTGACTTCTTTCTCATTTACACTGTCATTTGACCCTAGCATCTGGAAGATGCCAGCATTGAAAGAGAATTATGACAACAAAAATTGAACTTTAAGTGAAGAATTCTCGATGAGATATTGGTCTGTGTTTCATTTATTTGTTTGTTGTTTGGTTTTTTTTTTTCATTCTCTACATGTTTAATTTTTTTTCCTGGAACAAACAGGTAAGAAAATGACATTTGTGAGCAGCCCGCAATTTACGTGTTGTTCCAAAACATCTGTGCTTCATTACCTCTGTTTATTGTGCTTGCAAAACATAAAAAAGTAAATCGCTGCTTCAATAAGCTGAACACAGCTCTTCCCGTAACAGTTCAAGTCCACGGCATACTTTTCTGAGAAAATAAGTAAGAGGTCCGAGGTTGGAAGAGTTCTGCCATGCACTGCAGTAACAGCCTACTTAGTGTATCAGACTTAAAATTGTGCCTTTATCAAAATGTTCCTTGGCTTTCTGAAGTGCTGTAGGTAAATCTGGTGTCTCAGGGTTAACACTAAGGAAATAATCATAAAGCCTCATGCTTTTGTGGAGTGTATTCTTAAAACTATAGTTGCTTTGCTTGGTTCAGACCTTTGCCTATACGCCAAGCTGTTTTGCCTGAAACTTCCCCTGCCTGTCTCTGCAATTTTCTTACTCCAGGATAGCTGACAGAGAAGATCCCATTTTGCTGGGTTCACATAATAGTCTCTTCTTGGATGCTCAGTAAGCTAAGTGATTTATGCAATGTGGATCTGCCTATAACAAGATCAGCTCCTGCTGGTTGCTTACAGAAGTCTCATGCAACACAAATAAAAACATTGGTTGTCTAGCATCCTTCTTTCTTTCACTCCTCCCCTCCCCCCTGTTTTACCCCCCCCCACCTTGTGAATGCACAGGCACCCTCATCTTTGAAAATTTCTCAAAACCTAACTTAGATAATAAAAAGAGAAGTGTCTGTGTTGGGCTCAGAGCTATGTTTCAAACTATGTTGGTTTGACCTGGTTACAGATATACTGCTTAGTGCCTTGGGGCCCAAAATGTCAAGAGCAAAATCAACTATGGAACCATGTGAGCTTATTCTCCCTAAAGATTTTCTGAATACAATAATACAGTCTCAAAAATCTCTGTGGTAAGGCTTTGAGTGACCAATGGAGAGAGTATTACTGAGAAATAATAATAATAATAAAATATGATGCTTGGAGAGAGAGTCTTATGGAAAACTTTCCAAACAGAGAAAACAGTTCCTTTGTGCAAGGGTATGCACTAAAGTAATCAGGAACGGGCATGTCTACCTCTATTGTCACTGGAGGATATGCCTATTCAGGTTAAAAGGTGCTAGTTTGAAAAGAGAATAATAAATTAAAATGTAACAACATGAATATTTGGCAGACCAGCAAATTATTATGCTTCTGATATCTTTTTAGAAAGATTTCTTCCCCAGGGTCATTTTGGATTGCTTCTTCTAAAACATTTCTTGGTTTAAAGAATAGGTTAAAATATATAAGTATGGAGAATGAAAAGTAGGTAAAACCTTGAGGGTTTCTGTGTTTGGGAAAAAAATTAACAATGCAAATGATGATTACTCTAGGGGTTATATCATATTCAGGGACCTGAAGGAAGCATGCACATAGTATGTGAGCACTGAGCAATTTGAGCAGTCTCACAACTGAACTGGTTCCTTGAGTATGAACAGTGTCTGACTGTCATAAGGAATTTACACAGAAAGTAACTTCCTGTGAAATCATGACACTACTCACAAAGAATGTGACTTCCTGTGGTATCATCAGACTACACACATAAAATGTGACTTCCTGGACTATCACAAGGCTGGAGAGTTCAAAGAGACAAGACATGGTTTCCACTATTTCTCCTTGTCACAGGGTGAACACGTTGTAGATTTAACAACCATATTGACCCTAAAGATTTTCATTGATTGTCACAAACATGATACAGTTTTTAACCAGCTTGTATCTGATGACTATTTATATAAATTCTTAATTCTTAAATTGGAAATTAATTTCAGAAGATATTAACTTTCTACAAATTATGATTTTTTTTTTTTTACAGGCATTTTTTTAATTAGGTATTTTCCTCATTTACATTCCCAATGCTATCCAAAAAGTCCCCAATACACTCCCCCCCACTCCCCTACCCACCCACTTCCACTTTTTGGCCCTGGCATTCCCCTGTACTGGGGCATATAACGTTTGCAAGTCCAATGGGCCTCTCTTTCCAGTGATGGCCGACTAGGCCTTCTTTTGATACATATGCAGCTAGAGTCAAGAGCTCTGGGGTACTGGTTAGTTCATAATGTTGTTCCACCTATAGGGTTGCAGATCCCTTTAGCTCCTTGGGTACTTTCTCTAGCTCCTCCATTGGGGGCCCTGTGATCCAAGTAAACACAACAAATTATGATTCTTTTTTTTTTTTTTTTTGGTTTTTTTTCGAGACAGGGTTTCTCTGTATAGCTCTGTCTGTCCTGGAACTCACTTTGTAGACCAGGCTGGCCTCGAACTCAGAAATCTGCCTGCCTCTGCCTCCCGAGTGCTGGGATTAAAGGCGTGTGCCACCAAATTATGATTCTTAATGTGTTAAGCTAGCCATTAGTTGATGGATTTAGTTGGAAAAACGAATTATGGTATGCTAGAGATTTAACTCATTTTAAGTCATTCAGTTAAAATGTTTCCTGAAAATGGAAATTGTTAAGTATGTTTAGCAACACATTCTTGCTTATGCTCATCTTATCGCCAGCAGCCTCTGCTATGGACTGCAATGATTATAGACTCTAGGAGAATTCTAATTCTCACCCCCCGAAGCATGCTGCTGGAAATGTTTTGCTGTCCTCACATGGCTAATCTCTGTCCCTTGGTTCTTGCACAGCCTTGTTTAGGTTTGCTTCTGTTTTTTTTTTTTTTTTTTTTCAACACCAGCTGTTTAATGTTTAGTCCAGCCAGGGCACAAAGTGACATGCAGCATTTAAAAGAAAATCTACCAAGTTTAAAGAGAAGAAACCCCAGGAGGAAACTATGTACTAAAAATAGATTTCAAAAGAACCAAAGTGCTATAATGGGAATGGGATATAACCAGTGGGGTAGAGAAAACTGTGATCCAATATCTATAAAATATTAAAAAATGGTATACAGGGAAGGCACTCCATCAGCAGAAAGTTTCAATTACATGTGCATCTGCTGGAAACATGATTGAGCTGAGAACTGCTCATCTAACTAGGGCCTGATGTGCCTCACCGAAGACTTCATCAACTAGAAAGTGAAGACAGAAATGTGCAGAATAGCAGCCCAGGAGTCACATACACCCAGAAGAAAGAACTAGAGGAAGAAGTAACCAGATGACTTAGAAACAGGCCACTTCATGTTTGAGAGCTGTGAGGGAGTAGGGGAGGATGAGAAATGGAAGCATCAGGGAAGAAAATGGTGCCGTGAACACACAATGAAAGGCAGAGGGAAATAGCTGTGCCTGTCACCAGTGCAAAGGGAGGACAGAGCCTAGAGGGTAAGGAGCATGGTCTAAAATGATCTCGGCATTATAGCTAAATAACCAGAGGAATGAGTTAAAAGGGTATTTATGGAATAGAGGGTTGGCTCAGGAATCAAGGGCTGCTCTTGCAGAGGAGCCAAGTTCAGTGCCCAATACCCACTTGGTAGCTTACAACTTCCTATAATTCCATTGTCAAGATATCTGATATTCTCTGTGGCCTCCCCTGGCACTGCTCAGAAAATATCAGCCTGAGTAAGGTAACCCAAACACAAAAGAACACATGATATGCACTCACTGATAAGTGGATATTAGCCCAAAAGCTCAGAATATCCACGATTCAACCCCAAACCATTTGGAACTTAAGAAGAAGGAAGAACAAAGTGTAGAGGCTTCAATCCTACACAGAACAGGGAACAAAATAATCACAGGAGGTAGGAGTGAGGGACCTAGGAGGGAGAGAGGAGAGGAGAAAGGGGGGGGGCAGGATCAGGTATTGGAATGGACTGAAGTACAGAGGGTCAGGAAATTGAATGGAAACATGTAGTGGTGGGGTATGGGGAAATAGGGGTAGCCACTAGAAAGTCCCAAACTAAAGGGAAGCTAAGCAAGAGGCTCCTAGGACCCAACAGTAATGATATTAGCTGAAATACCCAATAAAGTGGAGACAATCCTTAGAGACCACCTCCAGTAGATAGACATGGCCTCCACTTGAGGGACAGGACCACTTACATATCTCAGAAATTTTCCTCTCCAAAGGAAAGGCAGGAACAAAAAAATGGAACAGGAAGGGCCATCCAGAGACTGCCACACTTAGGGATTCATCCCATCTGCAGACACGAAACCCTACAGTATTGCTAATTCCAAGAAGCACTTGTTGGCAGGAGCCTGGTATGTCTGTTCCTTGAGAGGTTCTATCAGCACCTGACCAAACAGATCCAGATATTCACATCCAATCATGGGATTGAGCCCAGGGACCCCAATGGAAGAGCTAGGAGAAGGACTGAAGGACCTGAAGGGGATTGCAAACTCATAGGAAGAATATCAACTAACTGGACCACCCAGAGCTCCCATGGACTAAACCATCAAACAAAGAGTATACAAGGAGGGAGCCATGGCTCCAGATACATATGTAGCCAAAGATGGCCTTATCTGACATCTATAGGAGGAGAGGCCCTTGGTCCTGTGGAGGTTTGATGCCCCAGCATAGGGGGATTTTAGAGTGGTGAGGTGAGGTGGGAGTAGGTGGGTGGGCAGAGGAGCACCTTCATAGAGGTAAAAGAGAGGGGGAAGAGAGGGAATGGGATGGGGAGGTTGTGGGGGTTTGCTTTGCAAAACACTTCTGAAACTCAAAGCTTCTCGAGAAATTTAGAAGTGAATTTCAGATTATGTTCTCTTTCAGGATTTTCTGTGGTTTGCAAGAGTTCGTTCTAGAGAGTATCCTTGAAGTATCTGAAAAAAAAATCTAGTCTTTCATTGTTAGTAAAGTGAGGTTCGAAGAATCACAGACATTCTGCACAATGTAGTAACTCAGAGATCAGTGTCTCTGTTGAGACTGTCTTTTTGTTCTGTAACATTTATATAAAATACAAGATTTTTTGCTAATATTTTATATATACATACACACACACATATATATACATTTATATACATACATATGTATATAAATATATATATTTATGATAAGGTGCTGAGTACATATTAAATACTCAGTTAATATTAGCTGTATTAAATTGAAATAAAATAAATGCAAATTACAAAAAAGTTTGATCTTTCAAAAACTAAGACTACATTTATACATAATGTACATCAAATACCCATAGGAAATAGACTCTGTAGTCATAAAGTTTTGTTGAGACCAGCATGTGTAAAAGTGGAAACCAAATGCAGACAGAATTGTATGGAATTAAAGAGACAGCTAGGTGGTTAAGAGTACTGGCTATTTGGGTGCTTTCTTTCTCTAGCTCCTTCACTGGGGGCCCTGTGTTCCATACAGTAGAGGATTGTGAGCATACACTTCTGTATTTGCCAGGCACTGGCATAGCCTGACAAGAGATAGCTATATCAGGGTCCTGTCAACACAATCTTGATGGCATCTGCAATAGAGTCTGGGTTTGGTGGTTGTTTATGGAATGGATCCCTCTATAGGAGGAACAACAATATGAACTAACCAGTACCACCCACCCCAGACCTCGTGTCTCTAGTTGCATATGTAGCAAAGGATGGCCTAATCGGCCATCAATGGGAGGAAAGGCCCTTGGTCTTGCTAAGATTTTATGCCCCAGTACAGGGGAATGGCAGGGCCAGGAAGTGGGTGTGGGTGGGTTGGGGAGCAGGGGAGGGGGAGGGTATAGGAACTTTTGGAGAGAAAAGTAGGAAAGGGGATAGTATTTAAAATGTAAATGAAGAAAATATCTAATAAAAACTTAAAAACAAAAGAGTACTGGCTACTTCTGCAATGGACCAAGTTTTGTTTTGAAGTCCCCACATGGTATCCCACAACCTTCTATAATTATTAGTTCAAAGGATCTGAGGATTATTTTGGGCTCTGTGGATACCTGAGACATACATAGTATACACATACTAAATAAAGGTAGCAGGAAATGTCTGACTAATGGCGAAGTTTTCATAAAAGAAAACACGAAGAGGCGTCCCTTGAAGCCATGCGTAGTGTTGCTCACCTGAGGCTGGACATGGTGGTGTCACCCGAGACCAGGCATTGGGATGCCCACCTGAAGCCAGGTATGGGGATGTTCACCTGATGTCAGGCATGGGGACGTCCGTCATCTGAGTCCAGACATGGCATTACTCTCCTGATGCTAGGCATGGTGATCCTTACCCGTAATCCTCATTCTCAGAAGAAAAATATGGGAGGAGTACAATTTGGAGGCCAACCTGGTCTTCTTCTGTTATCTACTCTCTCCTGAGTTCTTTGTATTTTTTTTTCTTACATTTTCATGCTGAGATGCATAAGAATATTTTAAAAATATTATAGTTTAATGGCATTTCATTTAAAATGATAAGTCATGTTAACAAGAATGTAAGGGAGAGGAAGAGAGAGGGAAGGAGCAATGCAGGACAGGATAAATGAATGAAGGAAAAGAATGCAGATAAGAAACACATGGTCTTTGAATAAGAAACACGAAACAACTGTGTTCAATTGCGCTGTCATGGTACTGCTGCAGCCCTTAACTAAATTTCACTGTTTAAGCATAGTTCACATCATTTTATATACTGTTGATTGGAAAAATAGATTTATATTTATAGTTCAAATGACCCCAAAATTACCTTTGGAAAGAACCATTTTTTAAAATAAGGTTTTTGTTGCTTACATCATATTTTCATGCTTAACTAACTCTGTTGCCTCTTTGACTTTTCTATACCCAAATTTTTGTAGCTGTATCCTATATGAAACTAATGAATAAATGGGAGCTGATGGCTTTCTGGCAGTTGACTATCCTTAGCTTTCTGCCCAGATTTCACTGCAATCTACATATTTAATGAGGTGTTAAATATGTAATTCATATTTTTCCTCTATGATAAAATATATTTTCTCTCTGATTCTTTTCACAAAATATAGCGTAGAAACAATTCCATTAGTCATCATCGTCTTATTTCAATGTAATTTCTAAATATCCTCAGTTATCTTTCTGCATAGCAACGATTGCTCCCAACACAAATCTATTAATTTAAATGTGGAGCCTCTTTTAAACAGTCTGTGAGTCACATTTTCTATCATGGACATTATTCTCTCTGAATGGCAAGAAGGGAAAATTGGTGCAGATTAGAAACTGTGACTCTACCCTGAACCTGTAAAGATGTAAATTTAAAACAAGTATATCATTACCAGACAACATTTTAATAATTATGCAGCAAGATACCTAATCACTTGCATCTTTATTCATTAAAACATTCCAATATTCACTATTCACAATCATTACTGTACTTATTAGCAGAGTAATTTTTCCTTGTCTTTCTTGCTATTCAAATAGCTTTGATCAACATAGAGATAAGCAGAGCTTGGAGTAAAATCCCATTATCTAACTCTCTTATTAGTGTACATAGATCTTCTAGTTATTAAATACAAGTAGATTCTTCTATGTAGCAAAGAATGAAGCTAAAACATTTTATTTAACTGACTATGATTTTCTATAACTACCAATTTGATAAAACATTTTTCTCAGAAAAAAATTACAGTAATTAAAAATAAAATTCTTGTGCTGGTGAATGGATCAGGTAATGAAGGAGCTTGCAACCATGATTAAGGATCTGTGTTCTTTTTGGAAACACAAGGGGGGATAAAATAACTAACTCCTATAAGATGTCCTCTGACTCCAAATTGTGTCCCAAAACTCCCCCCATCACTCCATAAAATGAGGTAAGTGTAATAAAAGTCTAAGTAAAAAATTTTCTAGAGTTTTCATTCTAAATATAAAATGCAGTTTCCTATTACAGACGCAAGTTTTAACATTTTAATTACATGGAATAGATTTACATTTTACATAAGAAGGTTTCAAAGGATCCATGCACGCCATTTAACAAAATGTGAAAATGTTTGAAATACAGTATTTTTAGCATAATATTTTTATTTACTATTTGAGAAGTTCACAGAAAGCACCTTAATTACATTCACTTCCCAGGGCTCCCAGGTCTATCCCCAGCCACGCTGTTGTGACCTTCTCTCCAAGAAAAAGAAAAAAAAAATACCAAGTCCAATTTGTGTTGTTCATATACTCATTGGAACATGGTCAAACTTCCAGTGACCAGCCCCTTAAAGAAAACCAAGACGTTCCCTACCTCCATTCCTGCCAGAAGCCATAAACTGTGAAGAGTTATATTTCATCATCCCTACCACAATGTTTAAGAGTTCTCTTCAATGGCTTCCTGTCTGGACTGTTTCTTTTTATTGGCGGTGGGAGAGGTTGTCATAGAAACCTTCTAAGTCTCACATCCTCAACTGTGAGACTGCAGTCATTGATACTACTGAAAAGATACTTCATTGCCCTTTACAGTCAGTGGCTGCATAGCTCATGAATTTCCAAATCATTTCTGGTTATGATCACGGGCATCCTCATGGTCTCCAGTGTTATCATAGACCACAGACCTCAGTATGGTCTCCAGTGGCAGTACACACTAAAAACACCATCAAGGCTCTCATCTGCATCCTAGGGCATGGACCTCAACATGACCTATGAACATCATCACAACTTCAGGCACAGACTACATAGATCCACATGGCCTCCAGCAGCAACATCATGGGAATATCCCTGGCCTGTGCTCCTGCTAGACACCATGTCAAATACAACATTTTCTAATGGCCCAATTTGCAGAAAGATAAATTTTCCCATAGACTTAATTTGTTGAAGTTTACATGCAGATATTTCCAGGACTTGGAAAAATGGTCATTTGTGAAATATAGCTAAAACTAGGATGGTTATGACTATAATTTTCTGTAATTTTCAAGTTAAAATTACGGTACAGTGAGGTGAGGAAGTACTCTTTAGAGCACTATTAAATTTCTAGTGGTTCTGATTTTACAACAGACTGTTTGATTCTATCTGATCTATATATAATCTGCATCTTCCTTTTCTCAGTCACACTCTCCCTACCCAAGCTGTGCAGGATAAAGACACTGGTGAAAACTAAAACAAACCTATCCACAATGTGAAAAGAAATGTGGAATCCTATTTTAGCATCAGCTGAGTGGTTGCAAAACTGTGTTGCACCATTGAATAAAGAGAAATAGAATTTTTCAGTAATGTGGTGCTGGCTATGACTGCATGGTAGTGGTTACATGAAAAATTGAATATGCTCATAACAATCATCGTTAATGTGTGAAATTAAATTTCACTGGAGATAATGGTAGGATTAGAATACAACATTGAATACTGCAATGGGTCAGTAGTACAACATTTCCCTAGGAATATAAGTTCCTGAGTACAGAAGTGTCTAGCTATGTTTATAACCTATACTTATCTCTATTTCTGGCTACATCTAGCCTTTCAAGATAAAATCTGATTCAACCTATATTATTAAAACAAGTTATATTCCAGTATGCTTTCATAAAAAGTAGTATTTTCATTAAATTCTATAAAGTTTATTGTCTGCTGGTGCCTTTCATTTCCACCAGAGCAGCTCTGGTCTAATTTCAAGGTTTCCTAAGTGGAAATGGGCAGATCTGTGAGAATGAAAACTCTGCCCAACTGTCTGCTCACTATGGGTGAGAAAGCTGGGTCAGGACACATGCTGAAGGAGGCTAAGCAAACAGAACCGACATTGTCAGGTCAGGAAATTGATGAGATGGGAGGCAATTGCCAAAATAGACAATATAAGGACAAGGTACAATCTCTGGGTTTATTGAACTTCTTGTACCAAGGGGATAAAAGGTTGTACCAAGGGGAAAAGGGTTACACCAACCTTACCAAGCTCTAAGAAGTGATCATGACCCATTACATTTTTATTCCGCAAGCAGACTTTGTCTCCGAATTTGTAAAATTCTGTGATATCACTCAGTAGGACACAGCATAAGTGCACTGCAGTACCTCTCTTGAGATGCCCAAAATAAAAGACCACTAGATATCCTTATTCCCAACAGATGAAAGAACAGAAAACTGATGGATTCTGCCTCACTAGATCTAAAGAAAGAGAGCTAAAGAATAAGGCACATTTCACCTCAGGAAAGAATAGAGTCAGATAGTGACCTATCATGTGTATGCAAGGCCAGTACACCTCCATTATATTGTAAGAGGCCGAAAAAATGCTTCTGCATTGGCTTTTATGTCAAACATGCGAGGTTGTAATTTGGACCCTGTTCAAACTAGTCCTGATTCTATGTCTACAGGCAAGAGTATTGATGCTTATTTTGTGGAAAGATTGCGAGAGAACAGACTTAAATGCCTAGTGCACTGCCTGCCAAACCGAAATGACTTAACACATATCCTCTCTGCTAATTCAAGGCACTTGAGAAAATTCAGCAACAATTATGGTGAGCATGCACTCAGAACTATTAATCCCATTTCTGTAAATATTCCCTAAAACAAATGTAAACTTAGGAAATATAATGGTAGTATATAAAAGGAGAACCCAATGAGTGAAAACAACTGAAAGCCACACCAGTATGTCAATTTGGAAAATAGCTAAGAATAGTGTGGGCTCCAAATGAAATTTCTTTCTCCATAGTGTCTAATTGTTAACTTATAAAGTTATACAAAATACTTATACAAAATACTGATGCTGAAATGTTACGGATGGTGTGTTTAGAATATTGACAGTGGGCCTGCTCTTTTCTAAAGGGAAATGAAGACATAGTGGATCTGGGAGAGGAATGGTAGGAACAGAGGCTGTGGTTGGGTTGTGTTATATGAGTAGAGGATAAATACAAATAAGAAGGAAAAATATGCATTGTACTATAAGTAATCTAAAATATATAGAGATGGCATATGAGAAAATATTGCTGATCATGCCACTGAATATCATTGGTAGGCTATTTTTTGATTAATTAATAGTAGTTGTATATAATTGCATCACACTTATAGCAAGTACAAAACTGATGTTTGGGTTGCTTTAAACTGTGTGTTGTTAACGTCTTAACCAAAAAATGCTTATGAAAAAGTAAGGTGTCCCATGTAGAAGTGCTAACAACAATCTCCACTTCAGTACAACCTATCAGCCAATCTAAGCTAGAAACCTGTTATGCATGACCCATGAGATAGAAAGGGCACTTCATTTCCCAACAATTAGAGAGAATAAAAGTGAAATGAATCATTTCATGTGAAGTGTCAACTTGACACAGCTCAAATTAATAATATGAACATTCATATTTCATTGGTTCATAAACATATGTATTTACTTATCTGATATTACTGGCTGTCTATATTGGCTCCAAAACAACAGAACAGAAGTAATAAATCAATGGGCAATGTAGTCTATAAAATACACGTATTTCCTCCCTGGGTAATTAAAGAAATGTAATATGTGCAGAAGAGAAAGCCCTAGACTGAAATGTGACTGAAAATGAATGCTTAAAATTCAAGCCAAAAGGCTACCTTATTTTCTAATAGCTATCTGAATATTAATGAAAGATGACTAAGATAAATCAGAAACATCTACTCAAGTTGAACAATCAAGAAATTCAAACATTTAGCAACAAAAAGATTGGCAGCTAATAAAAATGCTGAAAGAAAAATAAGGCAGGTGAGAACTGCATCAATGTAAGGCTAGTTTCATCCCAGACTTCTTTTTGCCTAATTGCCTGTTCTTTAATTTTAAACAAATTTAGGAAGGCCAATTTTAGTTTGAACCAAATGGAACTGTAATATTTAGGTCAAAATAGCATAGGCAAATAGCAATTGCCTAATAGGCAAGTAAACTTAGGGAAGAAATACGGCACAGGCAGTTTTTACTAATGCAATACAGCCAAAATGGCTCTTGATTTAGGAATAGATTATAGTATCTTGGATAAAAAAAAATTTCAAGGAAAGTCTTAAGCTTTATATTGCAAAATTTTTTTCAATGTTTAGTATTTCAAAGCTCAGCTCAGACTTTTCCTTTTGACATTTGACGGATTTATATTTGCATTTTACTGGATTTTCATTGATTACAACTTCTCATCTGAAAAATAGTTCAATATAAATTTGGTTATTTAAAAGTTCTCCTGATGGGATGGTTGAAAACCAATCACCAGAGAAAAAGAAATGTATTTTGCTTGTTCAAAACTAACTTAATATGAGGAATTTGCCCTTTAGATCTAGACATAGGAATTAGGGAAATGGGTGAGATAAATGTGTAGTGTTTGTTAAAGGTTACCAGTATATATTATGAATCAAGAAAAGGTGAGAAATCTTATGTTGAGATTGGAGTAGAGCCTTAGATTAGTTTTTGCAAAGAATAAAACAAAAGGACATGATATTAAGCAAAGCATAAGTTAAACTTCTGTAAATCAGGTTTGAAACTACCTGACCTGAAACTCAGTACCATTATCATAATTCAAAAAAAATGGCTGGCAATAAACATTGCATATCTTTGAGAAGAATTAGAGAACAGAGAACAGAAATAACTGGGCGGAAGAGACAGAGTATTCACACCACTCCTCGTGACACTTCATGTGTGACCGATATGACTTCACCCTGAAGTTTTACCAACATATCACTGGAATGTTCTTGTTAAAGAGACTTCTTCAGCACAATCATCAGGTTACAGTCAGCCAACCTGTACTCTGAATTCTTTTTTCTTCTGGGATAAGAGTTTTTCTCAGGTCTGTTCCCTACCGACATGTACTGTATGTCCCAGTGGTTACTTGTAAATAACTAAATAGGCCAATGAATGCTTCAGTAAAAGCAGTTAGCACAGAGAAATGCTTAGTAAGAAAAATGATCTCCACAAGTAACAGTTTTCGATTCTCTTACTAAAACATTCTTATGATGTTCTGTTACATATAAAATAATTTGTTTCAATTCTAAGCTGACATTACTTATAATACTAAACACCTAACTAAATACACACATTGAGTGAATAGGAATCCCATAATAGATATTTTACCATAAAATAATATTAATCATTTTTATGACCAAAATTGTTACGTAATTAATTGCAATTCTCTTATGTCAGGCTACAGAGTGCTAAGAGTCTCTGGGTAAAAATCCTGCCAGCCTATAAGCTCTCTATAACTTATATGTTGCCCAAGTCGTGATATCTAGAAATTATAATGGCCATAATTTTCAGAACTAGCTTAATTCTAACATTGAATTAAGCCTATGAATGAATGACAGTCAATGGTTCAGTTCCAAACAGGATTTGGGAGTGTTTTGTAATTATTTGAGTTCATTGCATGCCCTTTTATATCCCTATACTCATTCCCTTCCCCCCCCACACACATACATACACATACACACACATGCACACACATACACACACATACACACACATGCACACACCCACACATGCACACACATGCACACACATACACACACATGCACACACACAAACACACACACACACCCCTACCTTACATCAGCTTTTATATATTTATAAAACATGAAAAATTAGTTCTGAGAATACTTAATACACAAGAATATGTGAAAATACTGCAGACATTTTTGTGTAAACGTTTCTCTTCAATTTTATCTATTGTTATGTTAATTTTTCTTTGTTAAGATGTAAGGAATGTTAGCTCCTCCTCCTCACATTAGAAAAACATCATTTATTTGCAGCTATGAGCCAGTTTATTCTCCTAAGACCAATAGTGAATTACTCATTTGATACCACTCAAACTCATAAATATGTGTTCCTTTATTCTCTCTTAAAAATTCTGTTTTCTTCAAGTCAGTGGCTAAGCAATGAACATCAGGTATTTTTAAAAAATAGAAAAAAATGAAAATGTTACTGTTTTATAGAAAAGAGGCATGTAAGATATAATTTTAAAAAGGAGCTTGAATTTCAGATCAAAGAATGCAAGGGTCCACGAGTTTACATTGATGACAGTGGGCAATTCTTGCAAATTTCAAAATGATAATCTCATTTGAACACTCTCATCAAATGAATAAAAATTTCTTCATGAGTATATTTTGGCACAGATTTGTGAATCCAACCATAAATGTAATCAAGATACAAGGGTAGCCAGAAATCGATAGCTCTAGCCTTGTCTTTTATTTGAACTCCTGAACACTTCTGTATGAAAGTCATTCATCCCAGTGTGTCTGATCTGCATGTAAATAGTCGGCCACACCAGTTTGCAAAATTCCATATTCTGCTGGTTCTCTTGTGGGCCCCTTGGCTTGGTATGTGCTGTACACAACATGACTGTGTGCTGTAGCTTCTGCTTCGCATAGCAACATCCAGACTGTTTTCTCAATGTCACACCAGAGTTAAAATATGCTGAAGATAAGCTGGAAGAGAAATACCTTTGGAATTTGCTTCTCAAACTGATTTACTTTCTGTTTTGATTTTGTTAGCATATGCAAGCTCTGGGTCTCTGGAGAGTGCTTTTCACAGTGTGGGAAGTTCTTCCTTTCCTTCTGAATAGCATACTTGGTAAGCAATAGCCAGATATTTTAAAATAATTTATATATGACATTAGCTCTTAGGATATTAACAACAACAACAAAAACAACAACAACAACAAAAGACTGGATAATAACAATGTGCAGAATTAGAAAGCACAAGTTATTATAAAGTCCAGGAAGTGGAATCATAAAAAATTTTATAGGATGTCATTCTACATGAGTATATTATCTGCAAGCTAAAAGGGTCATGTGATACAACTTTCCAGAGGGCTATTTGATTCCTGTGTGCCTTAATAATTTATTTTTTTTTTAATTTTTTTTTTTTTTTTTTGGTTTTTCGAGACAGGGTTTCTCTGTATAGCTCTGGCTGTCCTGGAACTCACTTTGTAGACCAGGCTGGCCTCGAACTCAGAAATCTGCCTGCCTCTGCCTCCCGAGTGCTAGGATTAAAGGCGTGCGCCACCAAGCCCGGCTTGCCTTAATAATTTATAATGTCTTTATGTGTATAATTCAAACTATCCAGGGAAGAAAATACTGTTAAGAATTGTTTGAAATTTAGAGAGAAGAAAAGCTTCAGAAATCCACTTACTTAAAGCAAGAGAAGGGTTGATGCCAATGCAGTAAAAATATAATCAGAAGTTGTTTTTATTTCACAATACACATCCTGAGCTTTGTGGTTCTGGCCTCCTTATTTTCTGAGTCTTAGTTGTAAGTGTTTTAGATGTATTTATTATGGCCCATTGTGTGACACACACACACACACACGTATATGCATTCTTTAATTATTATTGCTTCATATATGTCATAAACATTTCATGAATTTGTGAAGATGTCCTGAATTTGAGAGGGAGTTTTCGGACACAATGGGAGTTGGTTGGAAAGAGATCGGGAGGAAATGATGTAAATAAAGTACCTGAATATGAAATAGAGAAAAATTAAGATAGAATCAAATATTGTTGATAAGATTTAGTTGCCTACAGTCAAGGTTTATATCTTCCATGCCCTCAAAGGCCCTTTTACTAGTGGCTTAGCCAGCTGCCTGTACTATACTGGTAAGTGGTGGATCCTTTAAGAGTTCAGGTTCAGGATAAGAAAGTCAGTCAGGTATCTGGCAGAATGCCTGTTATGGTTGAGTAAAAATGACCCACGTAGGCTCATATAGCTGAATGATTGATAAACAACAAGAGGCATTATTTGAAAGGATTTGAAGGTATGACCTTGCTGAAGGAAGTGTGTCACCTTCCCATGTCAAACCCAGATTCTCTCTTGCCTATAGATTATGTGAATGCAGCTCTCTCATCTGCTCCAACTCAGTGCTGCCATGCACTCCACCATGATGGTAATGGACTCAAACTCTGAAACCATAAACAAGCTCCGAGGAAAATGGCGTCTCTTGTAATAGTTGCTTTTGTTAGGATGTCTGTTCACTGTGACTAAGGCAATGCCTTTAGGAGTCTCCTGGGATTGCGACCCTTTCATCTCTCTCCATTTGCTGTTTATCTCTCTGTCTCTGTATGTTTCTGTCTGTCTGTCTGTCTGTCTGTCTGTCTGTCTGTCTCTCTCTCTCTCTCTCTCCCCCCCCCCGTCTTGCCCCCATTATATGAGCAATTTTAACCTAAGTTTTGTCCCCCATCAAGATGGTTTGCCACAGTCGATGCCCAAAAGCAAAATGATCAGGCCACAATGTTAGAATCCACTGAACAAAAATAACATAATTACAAATTTGTTATCTCAGGTATATTCTTGACCCCAAGCATGACTGACAAATATACAATATACACGTGACAGAAATAGCAACAGGATATCTCCAGACATTATCAGTTATCAGATGAATGATAATGGGCTGGCAAGAGGGCTCAGAGATAAAGGTACTTGCCACCAATTTGGATGACTTGAGATCAAACCCCAGAATCAGCATGATAGAAAGTTTACCTGACTCAAACAAAATTTCCCTCAACTTGTACATGTGCTCTGTAGGATGTGCATATGGCCCAACAAATAATATAATACAGTAATAGATGATGCAGCCATTATGATTAATTTATTTAACAGATTAAATTTATTATTGATCTACTATAAAGAATGCTATTAATTTGATATTAAATGCATTGACTAATTCTAAAAGAAATGAATGTTTTGTAAAAATAAATAAACAAAGGCTTTAAGGTCTGGAAAATTAATTCATTGCGTAACAGTGCTTGCTATACTAGCATGAAATATATTCAGTTTGAATATATAGCACCCACATAAAAATTAGACAGGGCCAAGCTGGCACCTCTAACCCCAGAATGGTCGGGATGGCAACAAGCCTTGTATGGTCTGGTTGACTGTCAGTTATGCCTTAAGTTGCATGAGAGACTGTCTCAAAGAACAAAACTGAAGCTTATCTATACTTTCACATACACATTCTTTCATGTACACCAAAACCATTAAAATTTTAAAAAGAAAAGCTTTTGACTTAATGTACAATCTGTACTGCATCCTATGGCCAACTTTGCCCTACTATACAAAAAAGTAACAGAGTCCATGGTAGGTAAGTGAAGTCTCAATACTACTTTTATAAAATAAAAATAAATAAATAAAATAAACAAGAAAAAACCTAAAACCCATTTGGAGGAAATGTGGATCAAAGTAATAGAAACCATTATTTAGAGGTAAAGTCTGGGAAATTTCCATAAGGAAAGTGAATGAGGACAATTATAAGATTTATAAATTGACACATCCATCCTTAAATCACCCTGAAGCCCTCATTGGTATTGGAATTGGATTAAAAAGTAATATTTAGTTATATAAAACTGAATCCTCCATGTTCTGTAGCTTATTTACTGAGCTGTCTCAGAATAAAGGATCCTAACCCTCTGAATTTTGATCTCACATAAATATTGCAACAACAATAAAATATACATCAGCTTTTTTAACCTTCTCTTTACATTGTTTTCAAATAGGCATTCAGGAATGTATTACATGTAGGGTTCAGTTTTAATTTTTAAAATATCTCTTAATGGAATTTTTTTTGAATCACTGGAGCCCTGGAAACTCATTTAAAAGAAAACCTCTCATGATACTGGCCCTGCATATTATTGATTCTATGAATCAGTCATGAGCAAGAATCTCTGTGAAAGAGATGATTCTTTTAGGGGAATTTTAAAGGGTAAGTCAATCTTCTGTGTTCTATTTTGAAATGAAATAGCAAGTCTCATCAGCAGTAGGGACAAATTATATGCACAATGATTATCCTTAGACATAGAGGGACAAAAAGATTTCTAGGGAAATGCATATGTCACTGCAGAATAAGTCGGTTCTAACTTTTTTGTCAGTGGTCCTTTGGGTATGAATGGTATCCATAGGGAATCCTGTCCCTATGATATCTCTCAAGGGAAGGGAAAGTCAGTTACCCCCACCCCCCATAGATTTAAGGATGGCCCTCTGGAGTCTCCAGCTCCCCTCTTGCAGCTTCTCTGACATCTCAAGGCTTACAATTTTCCTCTTAAATGCATTACACAGTTCAGACATCCTTGTACGGTCGCTATAGGACCACCAGCATCTGCTACCATGCTCAGTGAGTGCTTGATGAAAAAGCTACCTCTGAGTTCTAATCGCAAAGGTGTTAGTAGTTCCTTCATCACTCTAAACTTTAGTCTTGAATTATAGAAGAGAACCTTTATATCACTATTGTTAGAATTTAATACAAGGAACAAAAATTAAAAATCTGTTAGTTGAGAAAATATGCAAACAGGTGCAGATACTCATAGCTCAGCATCTGACTGAGCCCAAGGACCCCAGTGGAAGAATTAGGGGAAGGCCTGAAGTAGCTGAAGGGGATTGCAACCCCATAAGAAGAACAATATCAACTCACCAGACCACCCAGAGCTCCCAGAGACTAAACAACTAACCAAAGACTATACATGGAGGGATTCATGGCCCCAGATACATATGTAGTAGAGGGTGGCCTTATCTGACATCATTGCAAGGGGAGAGCCTTGGTCCTGTGGAGGTTTGATGCCTCAGCATAGGAGGATGCTAGAGGAATAAGGTAGGAATGGGTGAGTGGGTGGAGGAACACCCTCAGAGGCAAAGAGAAGGAGGGTGGGTGATGGGATGGGGGATTGTGGAGCGGTGAACAGAAAGGGGGATATCATTTGAAATTTAAATGGATAAAATGATTAATAAAAATGATGTATATTTAAAAATAAAAACTAAAGATGTCATTAAATATTGGTGAGTATTTAAATACTATACCAATAATTTTGCTATTAAAAAAGGGGAACACAGGGTCCACAATAAAGGAGCTAGAGAAAGTACCCAAGGAGCTGAAGGGGTTTGCAGCCCCTTAGGAGGAACAACAATATGAACTAACCAGTATCCCAAGAGCTCCCTGGGACTAAACCACCAACCAAAGAAAATACATGGTGAGACTCATGGCTCTAGCAGCATATGTAGCAAGGATGGCCTAGTCAGTCATCAAGGGAGGAGAGGCTCTTGGTCCTGTGAAGGTTATATGCCCCAGTATAGAGAAATGCCAGGAACAGGAAGCAGGAGTGGTTGGGTTGGTGAGCAGGAGGAGGGGGGATGGGATAGGGGATTTTTGGAGGGGAAACTAGGAAAGGGGATACCATTTGAAATGTAAATAAAGAAAATATCCAATAAAAAAGGAGCTAATGGTACAAGTAAGTTTGCCCTCTTTCTGTTCAACATGCTCCTTATGTTTTATAATATTTCAAACATGCCTTTAATGTAACACTTTCCAAATGTGAGACTAGCTTTCACTTATTTACTGAGTCAATTTGCTTTTCTGTGGGATGGCTTCAGAAAGCTGGTTGGAGTCACTCAATGCAGGTTAAAAGCCGCAGGAAAAGCATTATGAGCATCCAATCCTAGCAGCTTCCAGGCCACAATGAAAAAGGGTGTTTTCTACCTTCCTCCTTAACACGCATGCTCTCATTTCCTGATAGATTTGTGAGACGATGAAGCATCTCGAGAGCCTTCCCGCGAGTGCAAGTGCAGATTGCAAGACAGCCCAATGGTTGTCTCCATTTCCTGGCAGTACCTGAATTCCCATTTTCTTATTTCTTTCCTGATTCATTATCTCTGTATGTTCTAATGTATATGCACTTAGGCAATTAATTCCAGCAGGGTTACAGGTTTGTAGAGATCATTTCAAAAATGGGTACAGATTTAATCTATCTACAGATTTTATTAAAATTCTGGCTCTAACCATTATTTAAAAGTCTTTCTGCCCATTTTTAAATAACTTAAACACCTTTGGAAGTGTGAAAAGACAAACGATCAATCTCAGATTTGGTAAAAATCAGAAATGTCAGACTGGCCATTTTTCTTTCAGATGCTGCAGCTCAGGGATAGCCATGGGGAGCAAACCTCAACTTGGAACTTTGAATTGTTAGCCTCCCTACAGTTCCACAATCTGGCTGGTTTCTATCTTAATCTCAAGCCTAGACCAAAGTAGCAAAACTCTTATTGCCTTTTCTTCATGTGCCTAAAGATTGAAAGACTTCTGGTGGATATATTACTGATTTCACTTAACCTTCAATTTGCTCTTAAGATAAAGCAGCATCTTTCTCTGTATTTATACAGCACAGAGAAAGAGAAAATGCCAACTACAGGTTTTCTATGTTTGTCAATATATTTGACTATTGATGATATTGATTAATTCAACTGAAAAGTTGTGAGCCTCAGTCATCTCTTTTTATTCTATAATTACATTCTGACCAATTAGCTACTCTTTTTCTAGCTTCCAAAAGAGGTGACACATTAATATCCTTTCTGTTTACATTGAGCATTCTCAAAATTATGCATATATGAGCTAAAGGAAAATGGTTCAAAATTCCATTAAATTAAGAATGAAATATTGCCTATCTTGTTGAATATACTAACATTTCAAATAATTTATAATGAAGTATTCACTGTTAGAAAATATTCTAAAAGTTCATTCTTGTTAGAAAATATTTTAAAAGTTCATTGATGATTTTCTTGAAGTTGTCTTGAGAAATAAGTTAACAAATACGTACACATACAAACCAAGACTGTTACTTCCTGTTGTGAAAATCTCAGAACACTTCTCATAGAGAAGCTCTAGGAAAATCTAAAAGACAAAATTATAAAAGTGTTTGGATGAACAAATCTGAGTTTTTAAGGTATCATGGTGGACAGACATTACTTACCAAATGCTTGGAGGATGTCGCAAAATACATTAAGGGACCTTTTTTTTTTAACTGATATGCAAACAGAGCAAAGACACTATAGTCATAACAAAAGATTACTCAGCTTTACCACTGTGGACATATGGAGCCACAACTTCTCATTGTGGAGGGTTGTCATGTGCATTGCATGGTTTTCGAAGCATCTTGGCCAATAGGGTTCTTTTGGGGTGTTTTGACTGGACTTAGTATGTTATTAGAAATTAAAAAAATAAGATAGCATAAAGTTTAATGAGGGATATATTGGGGAAATTGAAAATTGGTAATGAACAATTCCACACTTGTTTATATACCCAGTAGAAAAACAGGTGCCTTTTGCTCAAGAAAGACCTGCTGAAATACATTCATTTCAGCATAGTGTTCATAAGATGGAACATAGAATACAGGAATCAGTCACACCAATACCATGGTCACTATGTAGAAATGCAAGCTAACTAGAGCAACACATGAATATGGATGTTCAAATCATGCACCTGTGTAATCCTTCCTGGACATACTTCAAAAACAAAGAAATACTATGAACAAGGTAATGCTTATATTCTAGTGTCCATAAATGTGTTGGTTTGGTTGAAAATAAATGACAGATTAGGAAAGTTCTAGGTAAGTTCCTTAGGTGTGGAGATTATAAGATGGCTCTGGCTTCCGCTGTGCCTAACTAGTAAACAAGCCTTGTGCGCAAGTGCAAGAGTGAACTCACGCCTAGTCACTGCCCATATCGGGGCGTAGTAATGAGGTGATGGGCGAGCAACAAATCAGGAGCTGACACGCCACACCAGGTGCTGAAAAGCCACGCTGAGTGCTATATAAGCAGCACCATTTTCCGGGGTCTGGGTCTTCCCTCCTTAAGAAGCAATAAAGCTTGCCACAGAAGAATCTGGTTGTCCAAGTGTGTTCTTGCCGGCGAGAACAATAGCTTGGGACACTTAGGGAATATGAGATGCCCTGCTTCTTCACCCAAAGTGGTTATATAACAAGACATTAAGTAGCTTCATGAATAGGATGGTGGTATATGGTGGTGGTGATGCTGGTGGTCGTGGTTATGATAGTGGGGTGGTGGTGATGGTGGTGATGGTAGTGTTGGTGGTGGTTGGTAATGGTTGGGGTGGTGGTGGGAGTTGGTGGTGATAGGGAAGGGATGAAAGTGAGGGTTAATGATGGTAATGGTGGTGGTGACAATAAAGGGGTAATGATGGTGAGGGGTGATAGAAGATGGTGGTAATGAGCTGTTTTCAACAGAAGTCTTTTATTTCAATTAGAAAAAAATGAAAAAGCAAATAAGCAAGAGGAAAAGGCTGTTGCTGTGAATATAAATTTTAAGTCTAGAAAACTTTCTGTAAGTTTTACACTTTGATTAAAATAAATGTATTTTTTTAAAAAAATTTATTAGATATTTTCTTCATTTACATTTCAAATGCTATCCCAGAAGTCCTCTATACTCTCCACCTGCCCTGCTCCCCTACCCACCCACTCCCACTTCTTGGCCCTGGCATTCTGCTCTACTGGGGCATATAAAGTTTGCAATACCAAGGGACCTCTCTTCCCAATGATGGCCAACTAGGCCATCTTCTGCTACATATGCAGCTAGAGACACAAGCTCTGGGGGTACTAGCTAGTTCATAATGTTGTTCCACCTATAGGATTGCAGACCCCTTCAGCTCCTTAGGTACTTTCTCTAGCTCCTACATTGGGGGCCCTGTGTTCCATCCTATAGATGACTGTGAGCATCCACTTCTATATTTGCCAGGCACTGGCATAGCCTCACAAGAGACAGCTATATCAGGGTCCTTTCAGCATAATCTTACTGGCATATGCAATAGTGTCTGTGTTTGGTGGCTAGTTATGGGATGGACCCCTGGGTGGAGCAGGTAAATGTATTATTTTTAATGCATTATTCCTCTAGTGATTATCTATTTGAGGAGGCAAGAAAGAAAATACAAATAAGAAGTGAAACAGAACAGTGAGATTAATATAAAAAAGCAACCAGATAAAAGAGCATAAAATATAGAAACAAACAAACAAGCAAATAAAGCCACAATAAACCTGCATGGTAAGGCACATATTTTGACTGTAAATAAAAGTGAAAACTCAACTCTTGTTATCATGTGAATTATTATTTATGGCCCTCTTTCTAGTCATGATCAATGACAAGCAGTTGGGATTTTAATATTTTAGATACCATGAGACAGAATGTTTCTAGGAAGCATAAAGTCATCACCACGGGGAGGTAATGCCAGGCTACATGTGCATCCCTCAGTATCTTATCAGACTCTCTAGGCACTGGAACTCATTTCTAAACAGATAGCATTTTTGGTTTTTGTTTGTTTTGTTTTGTTCTGTTTGTTTATTTGTTGTTTTGTTTTGGTTCTTTTGGAGGGGACTGACAGTATATTTTATTTAAAGCAACGATTCTCTCTATCTTCTGTCTGCCTCTCTTGTATGTATTACCTGCCTGCCAGCTTACCTGCCTGTCTGTCTGTCTTGTTTGTGTTCTGTCTCATGCAAAAACACCCACACACAAACATGTGTGCGCACATGCCATTCTTCATGTTTTATGGGTAGAAGTGTGAAGTAATTATATATATATACATATATATATATATATATATATATATATATATATTCCAATTTTTGTATCAGTGCTTGATAGTCTCTTTTGAAACTCCAAAAATCTTGAGCCCAATGCAAGGGCCCAGAAGATGGTTGAAAGGAAGCAGGATGTTTGACTTCTATTGTACAAATAGACATTCTGTGAAATGACCATGACTGCCCTTCAGTATGTTGGCCTGATTCCTATTGTTTCATGACAAGTGTGATCTTTAATTAGGGCTGTAGGACTTTTCGTGTATATTTCAATAAATGCTTAAAATCTGTTCTGAAATCTTTAGTTGTTTTTTATTGATTTGAAGCCCAGTGTAACTTTTCCCTCAGTCTTACGTTGTACAGTGTCCAGCTTTACTAGACATTAACTCAGAGCCAATACCCTCAAAAGATACTACTCAGGTAAGTAAAGATGTTTGATAGGACTGAAGAAAATAATAAGTCCAGTTTCTACTTGTAATGACATTCTATGCATACCCTGCCTACAAAATGCATATGAGTGAATACATCCCATGAGCAAAGAAGGATCAGCCACAGAAGAAAGCAGGACACCCAGTTCCATGCTTCAGAGATGGTGAGATCAGGTAAGAAGTTGTCAGTTCTTAGTTAAGAATTTAGTTTAAGCAGCTATAAATAAGACACCTTCCTTGAGCCTTAGCCCAACAAGTGCAGTGGTCAGAAAGCTTGGGAGAAAGAAAGGGAGAAGAATCTGAACCGTCAAGCGTTTTATTGGATTTCTCAAAGTGATATCTGAGTTGTGATATAAACACAGAACTGGTCTCCTCACAAATAACAGTGACAAAGTCAAGCAAGTCACAATAAGGATGTTGCCTCTGTTTCTGTTTAGACCCCTGATCTAAAATCATAGGAAGGTGTGAAGAATGTTGAGAAAAAAAAAAAAAAAACTGCCTCATGATGTGCTCTGCTCACAAATATATAGGAGAGGACTATCCAAAGTTGGTCACAAGAGAATAATTCTTCAATACAGACATAGGACAGAGAGGTCTGAAATTATAGTTATCGAAGAGTGACTAGACAATAATCTCCTACATATAAAAGCAAGCAAACAAAAGCATCGATAAACCCTTCCATTACTCAGATTACCGAAAGGTTTATAGGGCTGGGTTAAAGATAGCTGGCTCATAATGACTTGAATGGACTGCCTTTGTCTAGAACTAGTGCTGTGTTTCTAGCACCATATGGGGTGCCTTATAACCACTCTTAATTTCAGCTCCAGAGTATCCAACATTGCCTTCTGGCCATCAGAAATCAAATATATTGGCCACCAAAAATAAAATATATCTTTTAAAAATAGGACAAGGTCTTACGGAAAGAGAACATGGTGGTTGGTAGACTGGATGACTAGCACAAAGTAAGTCGCTATGAAGCATGTACCATTTGTGAGGGATTTGAGGAAACCAGAGTAAGAATAAAGTCACCATACTTCCAGAAACAATACAATGCATTGATTGAGAATACATGTATTAAAGAATAAGTTGGATCTCTCCTGTGTAATTTGAAATCAGAATTATTAATGGTATATTACAATATATAATTAACAGCTAATAACAGCTTCTTCTTTAATTTGGTTGTGTGTGTGTGTGTGTGGTTTTGGCATGCATGTGCTAGTGCAAATCTATAGGATCCAAAGGCTAGATGCTATTGAGGCATCCCTTAGAGCTTGCATTATACACAGTCTCAGAAATCCCAGCTTATTATGTAGGCTCTGGGGAATGAACCAAAGTCCTCATGATTTTGCACCCAAAAGGTCTTATACTCTGAAGCATCTCTTAGCATCAAGGCCCTAGTAAATTCCCTTAATTTATTACAATATTGGAAAATGTTCAAGAAAAGATACATACCCTACACAAACAAAAAAATTATGGTTTTATAGACACCAAATTTTAAGGTGCCCATCTATTATTCCCTAAATCATTTGAAACCTTTGCATTTATTTGCTCTATGCACAGAAATGCTGTCCACCAGCTCGAAGCTCTCACTGATGAAAGTTGACCGTGGATTTCTCTTTCAAATTATAATATCATTACTGTAGCTGATATGTTTCTTGATTTTTTATATCTCATGAAACTTATCATGGTTGTGTCCATAGAGCAATAGTCAATACAAAAAAATAAACAACATAGAATGAACGAATGTGTATGAGAAGGGAGGAAATAAATGAATGAAAAGAAATTTTACTGTGTGCTAAACATGCCTAAGTAAGTAACCCTAAGTATTATATGTTTTTCAAAATTCCTTCTGAAGTTTAATTTTCCCCTTGGGTAGCAAAGATAAAATGGAATAATTCAGGCAATTTGCAAAATGTGTAGATAATTGAGGGGCATATTGCAGAAAGGCAGTCTTCTGCTTTAAGATTTTAAAGCCCTAAGGAGTTTTTTGGCAAAAGCCCATGGGTCACATGCTCCATAATAATCCATTTTAAAGAGCCTGCAGCCTCTAAAACTCTAGGACAGGAAATAGGTTAGGGTGCACCGGGAAGTTATTGGTTGGGTCAGCAGATAAGGGATTTATGTGGCACCCATATGCGTATAATGTTGAACAAGCCCTGAATATAGACACAGTCTGACCTTTAGATTTCAGTGCCCAATAATTAACTTCAGAACTCAGCTAAGCAGGCTGTCTGGTTCACTCACTCACAAGCAGCTTGGCTACTGAGCTATAAACACACAGTTTGAAATTCTAGGCCATAGATATTTAATACAATTCAGTATGGAGCAACTCCAGAGAGGCTTTCACAGAGTAAGACAATCTAACTGTTGAGGAATCTGAGGAACAAAAATACAGATTCACTCACTTGATTATAAAATGCTTTAAAAATAATCGTGTTCATATACATGGCTAGAGAACATAAGGTCACTTTCAAGGGCATGATGGGATTTTATTATTATTTGTAATGAAGTAGAAAAGCATGCAGCAAACAATGGTTCTCTGTAGGAGGGAAGGTACCTAATTATAGAAGTTATATTTTTGTTTTCCATGTGCACATTAGAAACTGTCTATATGATGAAGTCCTTGCAGAGTCATGCATCCATTCTGCATCTTCCTCTAGTTTTCAGTGATAATGAGCTTGGTCTCTATTGATGCAAGGATGCAGGAGTCAAGGCTTGGGAGTCTTTAAAGCTCTCCTGAGAGATTTACCTTAAGGCAGAGCCTGCTTATGTCCTGAGCCTGTCATTTCCTCAAAAAGGAAGAGATATGCCCTTTTCATTCCCAGCTCCTAGAGTAATTATAGGCTCAGGTAACAGGTCAGTGAGGGCACTGGGGACTTCTCCATGCCAAGAGGCAAGAAATCAATGTCAACACATTTGCAAGAACAACCCAGTGGTACTTTTCAGTGCTACTTGTCCCAGGGAATCACAAGAACCTTGATGGCACCTGAATGGTGTCTTTGAATCAAGTCTCGGCATTTGATGCCTATCCTGGGAGGATGGCTAGGGAACAAAGGGGCAACAAAGGTGTTTGTAAAAAATGGCTTGCCCTCTACGGTTTCTTGGCTAAGAAGCCATAAGGGAAATCAAATATTTTGAACAAATACTAGTGTGCGCTTATTGCTCCCAGGATGCTGGTGTGTGACTAGCACTCCAGATAACTGTATAGGGAAAATCATCCTGTACACTTTTACAGATGCCAGCATCTTTTGTGTTAGCATCCCTGTTAAAAGGGCCCTGTTATAAGATCTAAGGATTCAATCGTACTTATGCCTCTCAGTCTGTTTCTTACATGTCATGTCTCAGCCCTTAGAAATGCATGCAACCACATCTTTTAGTATGTATCCACTTATCCAATTTGCTTGGTATCGAAAGAGCCTCCCCTGACATGCTAAACACACTCTCAAGCACAGATAGAAATAGGAATGCCCTAAAATTGGTATGCTATATGGTTAGTGTCCAGAATCAGCCTTGAATTCTGATATATTGACACTATGAAGGCATTTTGTTGTCATAACTCTCTAAGTTTACTCCAGTGGGATCTTACCAGTAAATCAAACCCATGCTTCTGTTAGGACAGACAGATAACTACACAAACCAGTATTTGTTTAAGAAGAAGAAGAAGAACAAAGGTCTAAGAGATTGATTGGTGTGTCTCCATTACTAGGTCTGAACCAGACAAAATACATAAAGTTAGAACTATCTCTCCCAGACAGTGTTTCATATGCACTGATGAAGCTAGGGATAGAAAGAAGGCAGCCATATTTCTTCCTTAGAGTGGACTGTGCCCGCCCTCCACCCCCACTAGCCAATTTACCACATAATTTCCATGGCAACTGAATATTATTAGTATTGGATTTAGATTACTTACTAGACAGAGATTGGAATTCTCAGAGCTTGTCAAGCTCTGAAACTAACCACTAGGTATGTGGCCATTCGATAGTAATAGTTTCTCTTTATTTCCATCCCCACCTCTCCATCCTCCTCCTATAGCTCCTCCTCTTCGCCCTCCTCCTTCACAGCATGAAGGCTGGAGAATGGTCATATAAAGACACAGTGAAGAGCAGAAAAGATGGCCAGAAAGAGAAGAGTTAGAAGGAACTGAATTTGGCAACACATTAATTCCAAAATTCTACCCTCCAAAACTGTGGAAAAAATAATATCTGGATTTTCTTTTAAGATTTATTTTTATTTTAAAGGTGTGTTTGCATGTCTGGTATCTACAGAGCCCAGAAGATGGTATCAGATCCATTATGTCAGTCACCATGTGACTGCTAGGGACTGAAACTGGGTCTTTTGTTGTTGTTAATTCACATAACTGTCCTTGTTTTGCTATGATATCTTTTCTCAACTTGATCTAAGCCAGGGTCATTTAAGAAGTGGGACAATCAGTTATTAAAGTCTTCCATAAGATTGTCCTGTAAGCATTGCTTGTGGGGCATTTTCTTGATGAATGACTGATATGAGAGGATCGAGCCTATTGTGTCTAGTACCATCTCTGGTAGGTGGTTCCAAGCCAACAAGTTTTAGTGAGAACGATCAAGGAGTTATTTAGGGAAAATACAAGGTATTCTATGTGTGTGGGGCTGTAAGAAAGGGTTGTTTTTAGAAGGCTTATTTTTTATTTTGCATCTCTTTTTTACTTGCTTCCATGAGAAACCCAAAAGTAATTAAGAACAGAAATGAGATGTAGCAAAGGGTGTTACTGTATATTGGATTTACACAATTTTAATAGATCCAGAGATTTTTCCTAAAATTCTATTGAGCTACATGCCAGCAGGGATGAGTATTAGGAGGAAGTGTGTGTGTGTGTGTGTGTGTGTGTTGTGTGGAAAAACAAGAACATGAATGAGTGTATGAATTAAAGAGTATTGACAGAAAGCCCAAGCAGTTGTTTACAAATCAACTTATGTTTTTCCATGTGATGATGATGATGATGATGATGATAATCTAAACCCATGTTCAATAGTGCTAAAATACTGTTAGTTTATCATGAAATAAAATATATTGATATTTACAATGGTATACCCTACTTCAAATATTTTCTTAGAAGGTTTCTGAGATGAATATTATAAGTATAAATAATGTAAAAGTGAATAAAGAGAAGAAACCTTGTAGGAAAAGATGAATACATAGTGGGCCTTTGAAGAATATGAGGATGAATCATTAGGAAAGATGCTAAAAATGTTCACGGAGTGAAAAAACAAATTCAATGCTAACAGTGTTGGCTTGCAAAAATCTATTTAAACATACTCTGAACCTTGTTTGTTTCAATGGGAGAATGAATAGTACGGCCAATATGTGTGTGTGTGTGTGTGTTTGTGTATCCTAATCATTAGAAATTGCAAATATGCTAACATACACGGAGAGGGAGACATTAAAGCTGTAAGCCAGTGATCTTAATGTTAAATGCCTGTCCTAGTTCATCCCAGTAGGCCCCTTGCACTCTCTTGTTCCTTAGAAAAGAAGCAGGAACATCGTTGTCAGAAAGTAGGAAAACATGCACTGGATGGAAGGTATACAAGGGCTTACGTACTGACCCATTATCTTTAACCTACTTAAACTCAGTTCAGACTCATGACACCCAGCATTTAAGACAATACCTACATTGGCTTGTCACAGAGTCAGCAAAAATATATTATAGCAGTAATTAAAATCAAGTATAGTTGTGTTTGCTTTTTCTTAGAATATCTAAAAAGGTACTATTTTAAAAGATCTCTCTGGCCACTGTCTTAACCAAACCAGACGTATTTGCTGTGACAGACAGTGGATTCTCATGGAAAACCAGTAGTTCATCCTAAATGTCTTACCGCAGCCTTGGGAGCAGGGTTCTCTACACTTTGACATGGCTCCTAGTGGTAATTACCTCCTTCAGACTTTATTTTTTCATTAAACACATCTCTTGAAATGGTCATCTGCCATAACCAATATAATAAATCTATATTTAAGCTTTCTGGAAAGGATGCAAGGCAGAGTCATATACTAATCATAGGCATTAGAAATCTCTGATGTTTTAATTGGAAAACAGATAAATAAGCTTTGTTTAATGCTGTGGCCAGCTATAATTATGATTCCTATAAGAGAAGTTAAATGCACTTTCATCATTTGTAGAAAACGCGATGCAAAATCATAATGCAAGTGATGCTAAGCTTGCATTTAGTGGGGATCTAGAGTAAATTATCTACATTAACATTATTCCATTATCATCACACTCTTATTTATTACATCTACTTAAATGCGTCCAAATGTTTAGTGCCTAAGTAAATTACAAGGCTAAAAGGAATATTAGAGCAATAGAAAAATTGACAATTATAAGTCATTTAGTATTTCTTTTAGCCTAATGCAAAACTAATGGGTAATGATGGACTCAGTGGAGAAGTCCAGAACACATTTTCTCCAAATAGCCCACAGTCTCTCTGTTGGAACTCTCTGCATTGTGCCTCTCTGCCACTTACAGTCTACTAATATAAAGTAATCCAAAATTATTCTATAGCATTCCATCAACATTTCTCTGAAGAAATTACAAGCTTATCTTCAGCTGATGCTCTGGATTTTACTGCAGATTTAGGAATTCCACAGGGATACTGGGTCTTTTGAGATTCTTGTGATGTGTACTCCAAAATAGAATACAAGAATGTGAATATATCTTTGATAAACTGGGGTAAACATGAAGAATACTGAAGCATGGAAATTCATGACCTTCTAAGTACAATTCTGTTATTTGTTTTTTATTCCTTTGTGGAAGAAAAGAATGTGAAACCAGGGGGTAAATATGTTGTCACGAGTTTCTTCCTACCAGATGGGAGATGGTGGCATGTCACTTCTGTTTCTATGAATTGAAAATCTAAAGCAATCCAAGTTTTATTACAAAACTAATCTGCTTTTATCCTAAACCTTAAATGGAGTCCAAGAGTTTAAATACTCTGATCTTAGGCTAACATACCTAGAGGAAGTTGTAAATATTCCTGAAAAGGACAATAGGTTAACAGAGAAACTGGGATTTATGTGATTGGTTTAATTTCTAAACTCTTACGTTAAGTATTCTTCACATATAATTCTGTGAATAATAACTTTAAAAAATAAAAGCTCCTTAATCCCACTACCAACAAATTCTTCCGTTACTTATTCCCTCAGACATGCCCAGTTATTGTTGCCAAGGAAACAGCCAGGAAGCAGGAGTGAGGCAGACTCTTTCATCTGGTGAAAGGATGATGGGAATGGATGAGAGTTGAGCAAGGTCAGGCACTTGCTGCTGAATACAAATCTGTCATGCCTAATAGATGAACTCTTTAGCTTCTGGGCCATTCAGGCTACTCCCAGCAGCCAAGGAGAAAATAAAAAAGACACTCAAGCATGAATGCCAATCAGCCCATGTGGCCAACAGTGATGTATTTACATGTGCCACAGCAGCTGTGCTAGGCTTTGGGAGGAATGAAAAGATAAATTAAATATGTGTCAATAATTATAGGAGGTCAGAATTCAAGTCCAGAAGGTATACTCATGAGATCAGAGGGATGTCATTTGGTTGATCTAGCCCGTTAACATCCCATATGCTTTTCTGAGGTCAGAGTTCAAAACCTGTCGTAGAGTCAAATGTATTGAGCTGAGAAAACCCTCAATCAATCCTCTGTTGTTTGTTTACCAGGGACAACAATCATATAAGTACATGGGGAAATAGTATAAATCTGGTCTCTTCTGATTAGTAGATGTGTGGTTCATCACTTGTTCAAATTAACATCAGGGGGGCAAGACACCTTCCCTCTAGTGATACCTCATGGCAGATCTATCTCAATTACGCCTGCATAGTTCAAAGTTTTGAGCCATTCTCCAGTATCTCCAATACTTCTTCTAACTGTTAGAGTGTAAAAGAATGCAATACCATTATGTGATGGTATTTAGAGCTCTACTTATATAAGGTTGATGACGACCTCAAATATACTTTTTTTTTCTCTCATCTTCATTTTTTATGAATAGGTCTCTAAAAATCCAGGCTGAAATCACAAGTAAAAGAAGGGTGATTATTTTCATAATAAAAATGTTTCTCAGCATCTTTGGTACATGTGCATTTCTGTCAGAAATTTTAAATGGTGTGGATGACAGGAAAGGGGAAAGAGAGTCCAACAGCATGAACATTAGATGCTACCCAGAGAGGAAACTGATATGAAATCTTTAATTTTAGTGTGACAACAAGGTAAATTAGTGAAAAGTATGATCATAATAATAAAAATTAATTGGGACAACTTTAACAAATATGACTATAACATGAAAATGGCTTAACACATCTGAAGATTTATCATATAGTGTAAAAGTCGGGAAATGAAACATTAATTCACTGTGTTATGCTTCAGCGAATATTTGTTAAATTATGTCACAAAATTGAGAAATTTAACATTCAAATTAAATGTATAAACTATAATTATATAATATGTTTGACTCACTCATTGGACCCAGAGTTTCTATTAATGAAAAAGACATTCTAAGTTTTTCTAATTCAGTATATATAATGAGAAAAACAGGTTGAATTGTCCTTTTATTCATATAAAATGTTTATAAAATATATTTATGACACGGTGGAACAGGAAAGTTACACACAGTCTATTGATAGAGAAGGCCTCACTTATTGTCACTGTAAGAGGCAGCAGGACTATATCCTTTCTGTTTTCTGATCAGGGGGCAAGTGTCTTTTGTCTTGTTCTGGCTTTTTTGAGTTTTGTTTTTCTCCTCTAATGAGAAGAGGTAGGAGAAGAACAGAGATTGGTAAGGGGAAAGAATTATTCTGAAATATAGTAACCCCAATATTGCCTTGCTTTATAAAAGTAGTGAGGTAGTGGATCATTTGTTCATACACTCATAAGGATTATCTGGCCTCACTGAGCATAAACAATTTACACTTGCAGAGTTAGCTACCAAAACCTATGCATATTATTCAGCTTTAAAAGTTAGCAAGTATACACATCATTATTCATTGAAGGGTAATCATTTTATATTTAAAGTAAAAGATACACGTGTCTTAAATCTGTTGGTTATAAAAGCAAACACAAGAAAATGGGAAGTAATTGCTAGAGGTGATGATGATGTCAGTATCTAGAAATGATGTAGCTACCAATGATTTCCATAAAGGGTGTTGCTGAAACGGTCAACAAAGCAAAGGACTTACTTTGTCTTGCTTAAACCATCATGGTAGTCTCTCGTAATTATGAAGCCCACGATGGCACAGACTGTGTTTTAAAGGATGAGCACTATGGAACATGCCTTTAAACAAGTCCCTTTCTAGGGCCTGTGTCTAAAAGCCAGTATCAGGACATTTGTATGCTAGTAGAGGCTGTGAGATACCCACCTCTTCTCACATGACCAGGTAGCTTCGTCTCCCTACACTATTAAAAGTGGATATATATATATATATATATATATAATCAGATAGAAACCATCGCTGCCAAAGACTATGCTCAGAGAAGCTTCTTAAGTAAGGTTTTCACTCTCAATGAGGCAGCATCCCCCCAACTCAGAAATCTATTATTACAGGACTTTGGTGAGTTACAGCCGGCGGTGGTGGCGCACGCCTTTAATCCCAGCACTCGGGAGGCAGAGGCCGGCCGATTTCTGACTTCGAGGCCAGCCTGGTCTACAGAGTGAGTTCCAGGACAGCCAAGGCTACACAGAGAAACCCTGTCTCAAAAAACAAAACAAAACAAAAAAACAAAAAGATTTGGTGAGTTAGAAGCTTGATTAACCGGTAAGTGTTAGTGAGATATCAGCATTATTTGTTTTTGTTTATTTGTTTGTTTGCTCACTTTGCACTTTGAGAAATAAAATAATTTTATTTTATTTTATTTGGTATACATTATATATTATAGAGGGTGTTATGATTAGGGTTCCAGAAAATCAAACATTTAGATAGGACTTGGACAAGGTAACCAAAAGGAGGAAAAGTCAGGAAGAGAAGGCACAGCATGAGAGACATACTTGCTCACGTACTCATGAGTGCCATAAAAATACTCGGCTGAAAGCTATCCTACATATGCAGAGGACCGGGGGCAGACCTGTGCAGGCCTGTTTCAGGCTCTGTGAGTGGCATGGTTTTGTATTCTTACAAAAAAGCATACGGGTGAAACCCTGAATGAATGTCACTGTTTCATGTCACCAATGAGTAAGCAATTAAGACTCTTTTTGACAGAAAAAACAAAACCCTCTGTCTATTACTTTTCTTGTCACCTGCACAAAGAATTTACACTTATTTAATTTTTTTCTTTTAGAAGTGCTAATTTCCCACACTCGGGATGCCTGTTTGAGCTCACAGTAGATAGTGTCAGGCAGACACCAGAAGCAGAAAGCAAGCCTAAACCAGAACAGGTGTGACCTTCAAAGGACGTTAGTAACCTCATTCTGTCAATCAGAATCCAATTCCAAAAAGATTCCATAACCCTCAAATTAGTGCCACAAATTTGAGTCCAGAAGACCCTCTCCAAACTCAAGTGTCCTCTCACAGCAAAACATCATATGAGTCTGATTCAACAAAACATCACAGAAATCTAGATCACATGACACAAACAAAAATTTCCAATTCACTCTTCCTATTAGCATGTTAATATATTTCATATGTGGACAGATCTGCTAATTAGATTTGCAGTTTTCTATATTAAAAGTCAGATGATGCTAAAGACTCATAAAACCCATGCAGCATTTATATGTATTGCATATATTGATAAAGATGGGATAATTTAGATAATACACTTCACAGCCCCTACTCAACTTCTGACTGAAATAAAAGTCACACGTGGGCTACATGGGACCAATGTATCATCCTTTGACAAGGGCAGATTTTAGATGAAGTATTATTCTGAGACTGTAAATTACCTCAGGATTGGGACTCTTCTGTCTATGGTGCCTTAGAGACTGGAATGACAGTGAAAAGGTACACATTTCAAGAAACTAAACCCTGTATATCAACTGTCCTAATACCACATCTGTCCAAGGCTTCACAAATCACAAGGAATAAGAGAAATTTGAAGAGACTGTTGAATTGAATTCCAGAAGAAGACGTTACAATTTACGAATCTTGCTAGCCATTCCTACAGTGATCTGCTTATACACTGTCACATGTATCCCATTGCCAATTACAGTCATGTAGATGTATCTCGGCCACAAGAGAAAGAGGCAGTGTGGATAGACAGATATTTGATATTCCCCTTTACAGTTGTAAGGAATCCTTTTTTTTTTTTTTTTTTCGAAAATTAACTGTCTATAATTCAGGCAAAACAATGACTATGCTCAAGAGTTTCTTAATAAAGCTGAGAGAAAAGGGGGTTGTCAGAATAAAGACGCTTGTAGATGTCTGTTTATCCATATCATTAATATAAGACTTTGATTGACAGGGCCATCCAGTGTAAAATGTTCTCCTTCACAAGTAGCTGAAGCTTTTAAATCATTGATTTGAGTCACACACTATAAACAGGCTTTATGGCATTAAAATAATCCGTAGTTAGCTTTCTTTTTGTTGATGGCTGTGCATGTAGTGTATGTCAGTACATACTTGTGAATAGGGCACAGCTGGATTCCTCTAATGCTCTGTCCCCTATTTTTGAGATAAGGTCTCTTACTGGACTCTGGTGAGTGAGCCCCAGAGATGAGCCCATCTCTGATACTCAGCAAGGAGCTTGCAGATGCATGAGCGTTTACATAGGTTCTGGGATTTTAAAATAGTCCTTTATGCTACATAGTAGGCACTTTATCACAGCCCTCTATCCTGCCATTCACATTTTAAAGAAAACTTGTTCACAGTATCAATATCCACAAAGAGAGAAATGTCATTCAAGATATAGTACTCAGCTATTTTTTTCCTAAAGCAAGCATACTGTAAAATCAATCTGTGAACCCATTACATAAATCCATACAAAACTACTTAGCCTATGTTTAACACTAGATAAGGATAGTCAGGGTAAGTTAAATGAATTTTTATTTCTAGGTTGCCAAAGTTAATACTTCTGATTCTGGTTTATTTCTCAGTACCTACTCCAGACAGAAGGGGAGGCAGAGGAAGAAGAAAGAAATCTGACCATTCTTGCCTTCAGATGTTTAAAGCTAATCAAATCAATATGTTCCAGCCCACCACTGATAGCACTCACAGCTATTTTATGTTAATGTGCAATCCTTTAACTTGCTCTTCCATGATGGCAGTACAATGAGGCCATTCCTCAAAGGGGAGTAAAAATGTGTCCAGCAGAAAAGAATCATTTCATCAGTAGGAGAATGACCCACTTATATACTATCAAGGAATGAGATGCATAATACAACCCTGTCACAATCTCCCTTAAGCTTTTCATTACCACCAGCAAAGCCAATAAGATACAGCATTCCCGGGCAGCGTGAAAAGCTTCTTTCCAATTCAAATGCTAACTTCTAAGCATGGCTTCCTTTATGCAGTCCCTTTGAGTCCCTCTTTCTCTACAGAAGCAGAGTTGTCACTCAGTCCAGTCCATACCTATTCCTATTGTGGATAGAAAAAATAGTCTATACTCATTTTTTTCTTTTCCACCCTATGAGATAGACACAGAAACACATTATTTTTCCAGCCTCTTAATTTTTTTCCATTGCCAAATTTTCTATGATAGCTTTTACCATCCTTTAAATATTTACCTCTACTGAATTATTTCTGCTATATCATAAGTTGAACCTGAGTTTATCAGTTACCTAGGAGATGAATTACTAGTGTTTCTAGGAGATTCTCGTGAATCACTGAAATCCTGCCACTGTCAGAGCTTCTGAAGATGCTGGAAGTGTAAAAGGCAGCCTACAGAGAATTCCCAGTAGTGGACTGAAGACATTCCTGGTGTTCCTCACTTCCTATCTAGTACCTTTAATGCCAACCTACTACTACTCAAGAATCTATAATCTTTAGAGATTCCTAATATGTATAGGAATGTATAGTAATAGAAATTACCAATTTCATAGGCCTTTTATCTACATCTGCTTCTCTCTCTCTCTCTCTCTCTCTAGCTCTCTCTCTCTAGCTCTCTCTCTCTCCAGTGTGTGTGTGTGTAGTTTTAGGAAATGGCCTTTACAATACCTGACATAAACTATTGAAAACATACTTTCCTAATTGCTTTCACAATATCTAGTTTCACTTCCTGTGACTACCAACACATCTAACAATGACATATCTTTAACAAGAGTTGAACAAGAGGAGCACCTACAGGCACACTGAAGTGGACTAGGTTTGGGAAAAGTTCAAAGGAACTCTTATAAAGAACTCTAGGTAACTAACATTTTCTGAGAACAGGAAATATTGTCACTCCCAGGGCTGGCAAGATGGCTCAGCAATTAAGAGAACTGACTGACCTTCCAAAGGTCTTGAGTTCAAATCCCAGAAACCACATAGTAGCTCACAACCATCTGTAATGAGATCTGACACCCTCTTCTGGTGTGTCTGAAGACAGCTACAATGTACTTAGATATAACAATAAATGAATCTTTAAGAAATATTGTCACTCCCAAGGAAGAGTAAACATACCAATTGGCAATTCAAAACCAAATACTTAATAGTAAAAAAAAAACATATAGGTAACACTATATAAACTGAGCAGGGTATATTTGTGTATATTTGTGTGATATATATGTATACATACATATATATATATATATATCACAAATACATATATACGTATATATGTGTGTATATGTATATATATATATATAAAACAATAATTTATGAATATGAGAGCCTATGATTTTAAAAGAGAGCAAGTGTATATATGGGAGGGTTTGGAAGGAGGAAAGAGAATGGGGGGAACTATAATATTTTTGACATCTCAAAAAATAAAACAAATAATTTTAAAAGTAAAAATAAAGTGAGCTTTAAAAGAAATACCTAGAAACAACACCTATCATTCACATACAACCCATTAAGATCCTATGTAATGTAGATAAAACTCTAATTTTCTATGTATCTTCCAAAAGCCATTTAGGGTCCAGTTCCCCCAGTCTCCCCAGCCTTCCATCATATCATTCCCTGAACATGCACTTCCAAATCTGCTCTGCCCCTTTACTGCCTATATAAAGTTCCTTCTACAAACCATTCCATGCCATCTTGACAGCTTAGATATCAATTCCTCCATTTTATATCCCTCCCTCTCATAGAAAAAGCTGCTCATGACCTCATTTGGGTGCTACCTCCATTGTGATATAAGCATACTCCTTGTGCTCATAATGTTTTGTTTTAAAACAAAAGTGCTTATCACACTAGAGAAATCCAAAGGCAATTTCCTCTAGAATAATGTTTCACATGCAGAGAATCTGGTCACTTAGTATGCAGTTGCATTGGTTTTGTTGCCTCTGATAGAGAAAAGCAAAAATTTATTTACCACTCTCTCTGTGTGAATTCCCAAAGAGACATCTGTTCCTAGCTAGACAAACATGTTTAAAAAATTCTATGCAATCTGATCAGAATTGGGTTCATAGGCTCATGTCAAATAGTGAGAAGTCTCAAGTGGAGCAGAAAAGCAAGCGTCTGTGTCAGAAACTGGACATAGAGTTCAGGATAGCCAGAGGCTTATGTCTGGGCAACCAATTGTTATTGAGGCCTCTTTCCATTTATGAAGTAAAGAAGACAGGAGAGGAATATAATCTGAGATACATAGTAGCAGTATTTATCTCTTTGTTCTTGCAAATAAGGCCCATTTTTCTAGGAGAAAAATCACATAAAAACTCATTGCTCCCTATTCAATATGGTCTGAACTACTTGGCCAGCTTTTCATGCACAAAGCCTGCTGATATTTTATTTAAAATAAAAAGAACATCGCATATGATTAGAATGTGCATCATTATTTAACAGGGAACTAGTCTTGAAATACTTACTATTCATGGAGGACAAAATTTCTATCTGACTTCATTTATAATGAAATATGTTTTATTTGAACATTGTAAGTTTCAAGGGAACCTTCTAATACTTTTTAGAATATGTGTAACTTTGACCATCCTATAAACAGGAAGATATTTGACAATATTTTCAGTGAAAGGTGTGGACATCCATGAAGTCATGATAAATATTGCTCAATAAAATGTGGCAAATCTTATTTGAGCAGAATTGGAAGTACTAGCCACTTAGGCTTATTAGTTAATTACTATGATTGCTTTTATGGGACAGCATAAAAGGTTCAAAATGCCAATCTAATATATTTAGAAGAAAAGCAATTGTCCATTTTCTTTCTTTTTTTTTGTATTGGATATTTTCTTTATTTACATTTCAAGTGTTATCCCCTTTCCTGGTTTCCCTCTCTCCCAGAAACACCCTACCACATCCTCTCTCACCTGCTTCTATGAGGGTGTTCCTCCACCCACCCACCCACCCACCCACCCACCCACTCCGACCTCCCCACCCTCAGTTCCCCTATACTGGGGCATTTATGGACTCTTAAAAAGACCAAGGACCTTTCCTTCCATTGATGCATGACAAGGCCATCCTCTGTTACATATGCAGCTGGAGCCATGTGTACTCCTTTGTTGATGGCTTAATACCTGGGAGTTCTGCTGGGTCTGGTTGCTTGATATTGTTGTTCTTCCTATGGGGTTCCAAAGTCCTTCAACTCCTTCAGTCCCTTCTCTAACTCCTCTATTAGGGACTGCTACATCCACTCCAGTAGTGACATGCGCAACAGGCCCCGAAAACCTGTGTGCTGTCCCGAGGCGAAAAGATCATGGAAACTTAGTCTCCTGGAATCATGGCATCCTGTATATAGAATGCTCCAATGTCCTTGCTTTAGTTGGTAAACAGATCTGTGTGCTTTTAATATTGCTTTATTACAAGTGCTCCTAAGGATTGATATTTTGACATATAGCTAAGTTAGATTCTAGGCAGTCCTTGATCCAACCTTGGGCATGGATAGCTAAGTCACTGCCCTACACAGACATTTACCATTATCTAGGAAGTAGGAAGTTTGTGACCTAAAGAGGAACCAGAGTAGATACTTAGAACTATAAGTAGCTGAGTTACACCCATACACAAATAAGTATTTACAATGGCCTAGGGGGAAGGTGGACTATACAATAGACTAGAGTAGGAACTATGGCAAGGGCAAGAAACCCTTGCCCCTGGCTTCTAAGATTAAGTGGACCTTAGGTGGAGCTGTTTTTGATCCCAGTTGTTCACATTGAATTTTATCCCAGTTGGTTCCTGCCAGTTCTTCCGTGTTTGCATTCCTCTGTTTTGTGTAAGAATCTAGTAACCTCTTTATACCTTGCCAGTGTGTCACCCAACTTCCCTATTTTCTTCTGCATAAAAAGTTTGATGCTCGACTTGATATTACATTCAGAACCACACTCCCTTGTGTCGAGTCTGTCTGTCAATTTCTGCCAACTCTATGCCCATCTGTCCAACCCCTGATTCCCACGGGTTGAGGGGGGGGGGCTGATTAGGCCCGGTCCATGGCAAGGGACCCCGTGCTCAGTCCAATGGTTGGCTGCTAACATCTGCCTCTGTATTTGTAAGGCTCTGGCAGGGCCTCTCAGAAGACAGCCATATCAGGCGCCTTTCAGCATGTACTTCTTGGTATTCACAACAGTATCTGGGTTTGGAAACTGTATATGGGATGAATCCCCATATGGGACAGTCTGTGGGTATAGTACCTAGCACTTGGCAAACTCAAGGCAGGTTTCCTTTAGTCTCTGCTCTACACTTTATCTCCATATTTACCTCTGTGAGTAGTTTGTTCTCCTCCTAAGAAGGACCGAAGCCCCCATACTTTGGTCTTCCTCCTTCTTGAGCTTCATGTGCTCTGTGAATTGTTTGCTGGTTATTTGGCACTTTCTGTTTTAAAAAGGGAATTTTGTTACTGCCAGCTACTCACTTAAAACAAAGTAAAACTGTAAGTAAAAAAAGTATTTTAATACAGCAGGAGGCTTTTCATTTTCTGTGATAAATGGTGTTACTATCTTTCTAAGATATGGTTAGGATAAAAAAAAATGGAACACAATCAACATGGGCTCTGTTACACTTTAAGGATAATTAGTTGAAATAATTAAACTTTCCTTAAAAAGAATCTGCCATTTCTAGTCTTCATTTAGCTCCTTGCGTATACCTTCCCTAAGTGTTTGAAAACTATTGAGCAATTAACAAACACTAGAGGTTCCCTGCACATTAATTAAAATCATTAATTAATATGTGTGCCTCAAGTTCATTAACTGTTAAACCAACCATTCATGGATGGCAAGGTACTTGCAGGAAAGCACTCTTTCATTAGAGACATGAAAACAGATCTAAATCTCTCCATATGGGACAGTAACAATAAACCATGTTAGACTCAACCAAAGGCCAGTGCTAGGAACCATGGTTCACCTCTGAGTTAACTTAACATCCTCTGTCTACCCCTGTAGAGTGGATCTCAACTTTTTTAAGGATGCAACCCTTCATTACACATTCCATATCTGTTCTGACAACTTTTAAACTTTACCCATTGATCTGATCAGACTCAGAGATGGACTAGTTTATAAAATTCAAAGTCAGATAAACTCCAAAGTTAGTTATATGGCCTTGGGCATTCAGTTTACCTCTCAGTGAAAGACTTTACTCACCCACAAAGGTTGACTTTAACTCCAATATTGTATTGTAGGGAATGAATTAGGTTCTATGTTACTAAGAAGCTGGGGTTTAATATAGTACCTAGCACTTGGCAAACTCAAGGCAGGTTTCTATCATTGTGAAACCTGGTTACACTACTACAGTCATTTAGTATTATAGATGATATCTGCCTTCTTTCCATCTATGAAATGAAAAAAGTTCAATATTCTAGGCCATACTATCTTGATGGTAAAGAGAATGTTTTAAAGTTGTAGCAACAAGTCTTTGATATAAGCTCGTTCTTCAAAATGTTATTTTGCTTTGTGATTTCTGTTTCCTTTGTGTTGGTCTCTTACCTAGGTAGAACAGATTATGACTATCGAAATGTTTTCCCATATTCTAAAATACTGCATGTTTTTAAATTATTCTTCAGATTAAAACATTTAAATAAAAACCCAAAAGCTCCTAAGGCATTTTAAGTGACTGAAGGAGTAGACAATAATCTGAGTAGTTTGGGAGCCAAAGGCCTGGCATGTTGGAGTTTTCCTTGCTGCTTGTCTGATATTGTTTCCAATTACATACTTTAATTTTTAAAAATTCTACATAATTTCTTGGTTAAAATATTACTGTGGATTTCCATTTCCATTTGACTTGTAAGTTAAGGTCTATTTTTTAAAAGGTATATTCTACTAAAAGTATTCTAAAATTTATATACGAAACATCTCTTCTGCTATGTATTTATATCTCAATATTGCAATTTTCATTGTACTTATTACCCTATTGTATCACATGCTGGGAAAATAACAAAGAATAGTGGCTCTCAGAACATTCTAAATAATGGTATTTTCTATCATATTTTAATGTAATTCAGCAATCCTGTCATCACAAGCTAGTAAGAGCCTAGAGCAGTGAATAACCACAAACTTAGCTAAATGTGGCTCATATTATGTTTGCTGTGCCAGAAGCCATATCTTCATCTACAGCCGATTACCATAACCTCCAGTGAAACATTTTTAACCACAGTGATGTGCTTTTTCAGCCTCACAAGGAAAGATAATCAAACATTCTCATTTACTAGGATGGAAAAGTACTATTCATTTACAGTCATGCCCCAGGGTTCTGCTAACTCTCCTGTTCTGTCTTGACATAGTCCAAAGGGACCTGGTCAATCCACTTAGCATGCAATCTACTTTACTTGGCCATTATACTCATAACATTGTTTTAGTGAGATCAACTGAGCAAGAAATGACAACTCCTTGGGATGCTCTGGTGAAACACATATGCCTAGAGAGTAGGAGATAAAATCAGTAAAGATGGTATGGCCTATTATACCAGGGAAGAGTTTAGTGCTACAATGTTTGGAGAAATATCATCACATATGTTCTACAAGTGAGGATAGATTTTATATATTACTCTTCTATATACACTAACAGAATTTGAGATTTTTAGGCCACACATGCCTTTGCAGTAATTTACCTGGTAATTTAACTGTTTCATTCTTGTGTAGAAACAGGTATTTTGAACCCTCTGGACTATGTTAGAATCCCTGACATTTGGCTACATTACCTTGTGGATTCTATAGCATTTATAATGTAGGAAAAAAAAAAACCAATTAGTGTAGAGATCATGGCAAGCCCCAATAAACATCTCTCTCTCTCTCTCTCTCTCTCTCTCTCTCTCTCTCTCTGTCCATCACTCTGTCTCTGTCTCTTTGTCTCTGTCTTTCCCATACATACCCATACATACACACACACAAGGAAATAGACACACACGCACACACATATAGATAAAGATATACGGAAACATACATACACACACAGAGGAACAGACACATACACAAACAGAGGGCAAGGCACACAGGCATATCCATAGACACACAAAGGAGGCAGCACATATACACACAGACACTGTGGTTTAGCTAATTTGTTAAAGATTGAGGAGTGATATAAAGATCAGGAACACAAAAATTTGGGGGAAGAGGTCTGTCGATGAGCTTCAGGAATTCGATACCCGATGGAACAATTTTTGAAGTTCAGGTCAACTAAATTGCATCCTTCACATAAAAGGTTTCAATCAAGTGATCATGTACTGAAAGAAATCCATCAGGTTGAACACTCACTCAATGTATAAAAGTAGACCACTTGAGGAAGCCAATTAGAGGCAATATCTTTGAAAGATCAAGTGACTACCACTGGAGAGTAGTAAATTCTCTAACTCGATGACCAGTATCTGGTGTCATGCAGTCAGCAGCTCTAATAAGTAGACATAAGAGACTGACGTAGTTGTGGGCCTAGTCGACATCATTACTGTTGACCCACTTCAGGTGTCTATTTTTGGTTCCTGAAACTTAGTATGGACACCACAGATTTAGAAACTCTCACTCTCCTAGGACAACAATAAGTCTTTGAAGGTGTTTGGTCATGTCAGGCAAGCCAAAATGCAACCCTACATGGAATAACTTAAGTCCCTTGGATAAGGAAATAGGGGTAAGCATGAAGGATACTCTGGCCACCAACTGCAGAGTTCCTTTCTAGTCATCAATTTAATGATGAAATGACTCCTGGGTATCTATAAACTGTAAAGAAAAAGACTAAATGTTTCAACCAGACAATATATAGATATCAATGTTAAGTCTAAAATGGGCCACACAAAATGGTAGTGCTGGTACTATTATGATACATAGAAGAACTCTGATCCAGCAAAGAGAAAGGCTGTCATTTGGTAAATAGAAGCCTAAATTCAGCATTTCCCAGTAAATCTCCTAAAATAGGTTTCTGTTTAATTCCCTTTTCTCTAAAGGCCAAGGGTTCCCACTCAATCCAGAAAGAGTGCATCAGCTCAAAGGCACCATCATCTGGATTGCCATAAAAAAACAAAAACAAAAACAAAACAAAACAAAAAAACCCCAACTCTCTTTATTTTTCAACATTTTGTGTCTCTCTGCTATCCCAACTACAATGAGAAATAGCCTTACATTTTGGTGTTTTGTTTGTTTGTTTTGTGTTTTAAATTATTTATTGGTTATTTTATTTATTTACATTTCAAATGTTATCCCCTTTCCGATTTCCCCTCCAAAACCCCCTATCCCACCCTCCTCTATGTTTCTATGAGTGTGCTACCCCAACCCACACCCCAATCTTGCCTCACCACCCTAGCATTCCCCCACACAGGTGCATTCAGCCTTCAGAGGACCAAGAGCCTCCCCTCCCATTAATACCAAATAAAGCCATCCTTTGCTACATATGCAGCTGGAGCCATGGGTCCCTCCATGTGTATTCAGTGGTTGGTGGTTTGGTCCCTTGGAGCTCTGGGGTGGAGGAGAGAGGGGTTCTGGTTAGTTGATGTTGTTGTTTTTCCTATGGGGTTGAAAATCCCTTCAGCTCCTTCAGTCCTTCCCTTAACTCCTCTATTAGGGTCCCTGTTCTCAGTTCGACGGTTGGCTGCAAGCATCTGCTTCAATTAGGCACAGCCCCTGGTTAAGGGATGGGGCCACCCATCCATCTCAAAAACATTTACCCAGAATTGCTTATGCCTAAAGGAGAGTGGAGCAGAGACTGAAGGAAGGACCATCCAGAGACTCCCTCACCCGGGGATCCATTCCATATGCAGCCACCAAACCCAGACACTACAGCTGATGCCAAGAGTGTTTGCTGAAGGGAGCCTGATATAGCGTCTCCTGAGAGGCTCAAACAGAGCTTTAGCCTTGCAGTTTGATACCCAATCAGTCTTTGTTTCAATGGAGTGGTCCAATTCAGTGGTTTCATTGTGCTTTTGGTTACATATGTAGAAATGCCAGTTGGTTTTAAGGTTCTTCAAGAACAGTTCAAACTTGAGATGAATTAAAGTTAGTTTTTAAGGATTGTAGCTCATCTTAATACTTAGTTTTGATGCAGGTAATACTCTATCCAGTACCTTAGTGTAGCAGTCATAAAAGTCATATTATTAACTGCTAACAAAAATCCACAATACACATAATTCTCTGTTTATTACATACACACTTATGTACGTAAACAATTTTTGATAAATTTGTCTCCTCTGTGCCAACAGTGCTCCCCTTAGGAGCCAAAGTCTAAGAAAAAATTCCTAGATAAGGTATGAGAAACACTCTTTTGAATTGTTGGTTTCATGGTGCCATAAGGTACTCTGCATGCTTCAATGGCGGAAAGCAACAAAAAGTCTTACATGTCTATTACATGTATGAATCCCAACAATAGCCATCACGGCACAAGTACCCTAAGTGTTAAATAGTGGCACACATAACTCGATTGGAACAGACAGTTCTCCATTGAACATAAAATCCACCCAACTAGAGAGAAATCATGTGTGGTACTGGAGTCCACGCCAACTACTCAGGTCTAGTAAAGTCATGGATCTTTGAGGTGAGCCTACAACCACTACTTTGTTATCCAGCATAATCCCTAAATACATTTAAAATAGTTGTCCATAAATGCACAGATAAGCGTATCCTTCACCCTGCATCAAGGACACTCCTAATTGCAACAGAGGGGGCCATTACCTAAAACCACATCCAACCAAAATAAAAAGATGATGAGTCCCAAGGACACATTTACAACACAACTGCTGCACATAATTGGCTTGGGAAACATCATGGAAGAGGAAGAAGGAAGACTATGGGGTACAGACGATCAGAGAGATTGCCATGAGTTTGTATTTCCTAGGAATGTCAGAAGCCATAAGCATACACTCTCACCATCATGGCTGTCTAAACATGAGTTTAACAAGGAATACAATAGACGTGTTAATGTATATGAAGAACTACAGATAACTAAGGAATGCTGAGAGCAGGAGAAATAGTCTTCCCCAGAAAAGAGTACATTTTATGATTATCTAGTATCAAATGATCAGCACTGAAAACATACATACAAGTAACACTATATAGACTGAGCAAGCTCTACATATGTATTCAGGAATAGATAGATACATAGATAGATAGATAGATAGATAGATAGATAGATAGATAGATAGATAGATAGACAGATAGACAGATAGGTAGATAGAGACAAATACATACATACATACATACATACATGATAGATAGATAGATAGATAAATAGATAGATAGATAGATAGATAGATAGATAGATAGATAGATACATAGATACATAGATACATAGATACATAGATACATATGTGCCCACAATTGATGTGAAAAAGAAACTATGATTTGAAAAGGAGATAAAAAGTTTTATGAGAAGTTTTGGAGAGAGCAAAAGAATAAATGATGTAATTCTATTACAATCTTAAAAACATAAAAGAAATAATTTAAAATAAATAACGATATAGCTGGAAATATAGCTATCAAATTATATGTGTAATTAAACATATTAATTATTATTTAAGATATCTTTGTTGTGTGTGTGTGTTATCTGTAGACGTAGCTACCTAAAATGAGTGATTATTTTGTAAGTAAGAGGTAAGAATATAAAATGTACAAAAACATTTGGATTCTATGGAAGAATCAACATTTTCTCCTACTCTCCCAATATTTATCATTTTAAGAACCCGCAGATTATAGCATTGTTTGGTGTGTTTACCACCAGAATATGATGTGATCAATATTTATGAGTCTCTCACATTTCCCTTGTTGTATGGTTTACAGTTATTGCTGATCTCAATGCACTGCCATCATTTCAGAATTCATTTCTAATGTCAAAGCCTACCATACAGCCATATCCACTTGATTAGCACAGGACTGGCTCCTTGTTTTAAGCACATGCAGGATGAAGGACAAGGTGAATGACAAGCCTTTATTTGTTGAGAAGTCTCTGCCTATGTCGAATTGGATGGCAGACTTATTAAAATTATATGGCAAACTACCCTGAAAATCTTTCCACTAGCAATCATTTTATTTTCCTTTGAAATAATATTGCTAACTGAACAGAAAAATATACAGTTTAAGTGGGCTTAAGTATTAAAACATTTGTTCATTAATTATGTCCTTGGAAGGTAGAAGACGATAATGAAATCAAGCTTTTACTTTATTTACCCCCAATAAGTACCTATTATTTTGGGCAATGAACAAAAAAATATATTCCACAGTCAACATTTGTGTATCAATTTATAGCCTCCAAATTCCTTTAAAACACATTTATTGTCTAAACCCTTTTGAGAGTGTTAGGGTCTGCAAGAGAGTGTGTCTGGGTACATATATCTGCATATATGTGATTAGGGCATAGCAGAGGACAATCTCAGTGTAATTAGCAGGTCCCTTCCTCTTTTGTTTAAGACTGGACTTCTTACTGACCTGGAACTTCACCCCATAGGCCAGGCTAGCAATAGGGTCAGCGATCAGCTTGTTTCTACCATTGTCATGACACCATCTCTGGGATAACAAATGTCCATTACTATGTGTTTGTTTGTTTGTTTGTTTGTTTGTTTATGTCCATGTTCATTTTTGTGTGGCTTCTGAGCATCCAAACTTCAGTGTTCATGATTCTGGGGGAAATGGTGTACCAACTAAGCCACCTCCCCAGTCCCTACATTAATTCTTTGGGTCAATTCCCTTTTGCAATTTACAACTGAGAAACTGGAGCCTTGGAAAGCTTTGGCAATAAACCTAGGATGTATAGAACTTCTCAGTATGTTTCCAATGGGTGTAAAGAAGCCAAATAAGAACATAAAGATGACTATGCACACATCTCCCATTTTCAAATGACTTGTACAGGGCAAATGACCAAATTGCACCAAATTCATATACCATTTTGGACAATAGTTAACTTGAGTGTCCACACGTCTAATAGAAATTGGAGACTTAAATAGGATGGGTGGTTAACCCAAATTTAATCTTATTTTCATTTTTAGCATGGCAAGCAAAACATAGCATTTTAGTTATTTGAATTTATGGCCATATATGACGAAGCTAATATTTTCAGTTAGTAGCTCTTTCGAGAAATTGGTTCTGTATTTTCTTAGCTTAGAATTAATTTTAACTATTTACAAAGTATAATTCTACAGGAATGCTGAGCTCTGTAGTATCTCTATGATAGGAACTTATTTCATAATGCTGCGTTGGACTTTTAGTCATTTGAACTCAATGAAAGAACTCAGGAGAAGCATATTGCCATTTTAACTAGCAGATGATTTTGCATTAGACAACTATCGGTGACATGCATGTTAGTTGATCTTCTAGCCTTCATTTTACTGTGTAGGAATCCTCTCATGTCCCTGAGTCCCTGGAAGAGTTTGATCATCTACTTCCTCCTCGGAAGCATTGACACTGCAGTCGTTTCTCGGGTTAAGAGAGAGATTCAACTTAATTTGCCACCAGCAGCTACCGTGATGGAGAATGTGTATTTTAGCTTTAGTTGCAGGCTCTCCGATACAGCTATATAGGTGTCCATAAACTGAAAAAAAAAATTGCATTCTAACAGTTCCCGAAGTGTTGTAACTAATTGAACACCATTTCAATGCTCTATAAAATGCCTGTGACTTTATGAGTTGAATTCAACCTTGAGAAATGTACACCACCATGGCTCACGGTTGGAATGCAGTTACGTCAGCATTCACATAGACATGGCGCCTGTCTGTTTGGATCCACAAACTGTTTTTCACCTTGATTCATCAATTCACAAAAGAAAATACCACGGGTTTCTGATTTTATGTGTTGGTGTTCATGACCAGCAAAATATTTTTGGTAATTCCAGACTATATGATATACTACCTTGATAAAATATTGAAAATGCAATATCATTTGTAATAGGTAACCTTTTCCAGGGGAAGAGATGTAATTGTTAAAAGCTCTCATTTTTCTTAATGCCGAACCAATTTATTTCCTATATTGCAGTGAAACTCTATCTTGGAACTTACACTGGAAAGAGAAAAAATAAATCATGCATTAGAAAACATGCATTATTAGCATGCGACTCCCACACTATTTTTTTCTAGTTTGTTTGTTCAATACATTCAAAAATTTAAAACTAAATTCTGTTTGTGATCATACAGATTCTGCCTACGGCATTTTTGCACTAGAATATAAGGAGCACATCTTTTCTTCCCATGATAATTTTATTCTTTTCGTATATATTTCCATTAAATACATATCAGATTACATAATCTTCTGTTGTAAGTATATTATTAGTCACACAATCCCCAGTCCATGACTAGAAGGCTACTTCCAGTGATCTACTGGGTGTACTGTAAAGAGAATTTATATATCCCAGAAGAAGCTAGAGTCATAACAAATAAATAGAAAAAAAGAATACATTTATCATTTGTCACTCTTCTGCCCTCTTTCCCCCTTTTCTAGCTCCAAAATAACTATTACCATTTTCAAAAAATATCTCTTTATGGAGTTCTTAATTTAATATTCATCTCAGTCCAGTTTAGTAGATGTGGACTCAGGGCTCAGTTGAAAAATTATTTCACTATGATCAGCAACACAAAGAAGAACCTAGAAAATGTTTACATATATGCAGATCTGGCTACTGAAAAATCTAAAAGGTGAAATATTTTATTTTTATGATACTGAACAGATCCAAGTCCGGGTTATTTGCTAAATAGTGTTATTGGTTCTGTTTTCGATTTTACTTGGAGAAAGACTTATAAATACCCTTTACATCAACCCCACCCCACTCTCAAAATTAATTGAAACAAACAGTAACAAAAGAAATATATCTCTGTCATCAGTTCTGAGAATAGATTATTAATGCACTTAAAGAGTTGTATTTAATTTGTATAGGCCACTGTTTACATGATGTAGCTATGTATTGCTGGTGTTCATCAAACTCTTACATAGCCAAGGTTCATCCTTTGTCCATAGAAATACATATGATTGATCTAAATCCTGCAGTGTGCCCCATGCATATGTGCCAGTGTTACCCAAGCACCTTTATTGACGGAGCCTCAAAATGCTATAATGATTTTTTAAAATGCTACCCACTGGATCTTGATCTACTGAAAATCCCACATATATTTCATATTTTACAATAAATACATTCTAATCATTTTCCCCAAATTTGTTTTTCTATAAAAAACAACATATATTTAATTGAATTATTACTGCAATCCCCCTTCTCCCCCAAATGGAAAAAAAAAAAAGACAAACATCAGATAACTATAGATAAGAGACTGAAGAAACTTCTTGAGGCTTATGGAAATGGACACTGGGATGAACAGGTTACGGTCTTCATTTGTGGAAGAAGCAGACTGCTATGGTTGCCAAGGGAAACTCTGAGCCACAAGTCTATGAGTACTCAAAAGCTGAACAGCTGTGCTATGCAGGGTCACAATGTGGCCCAAAATGTGTGTTGACCATTTATTGTTTAAATTTAAATAGAGAGGGTTATGTTATTCACACCATGGTCAACCTCACTGCTTAATTCATATTTATAGTTGGCCTCCCCACCATCTGTGCACACAGCCCACACTACATCTCTGAGGAATTAGAGTGCCATTATTTGAGGACCAGATTCAGGAGGCAGGAAAAAAACCCAATCTATCACGTATGTGGGGAATAGAAGAGATTCATAGTAATATTCTTTCATGTTTTGGGATATCCCTCTTCATTTCATACCATTTCATCTGAATTCAATGGCAATTGAAAAAGGTGATGCCCCAAAGTGTCACTGACAAAACTTCGCAAGGAGATGATGAACATCTTCATAAGCCGACTTTAGTGAAGAAACAAATACCGACACCAGTGCTTGTCCCAGGCTCCTTTACAGACTCTCATACCTACACGAACCAGGATCTATGGGGATCACAAAACACACTAACACCTATTGAAAGGGGAACTTTCTGGTATATGAACAATTGAACGTTTACAATTCATTTATTGGGGTAACTTCAGAGTATTAGAAGATAAGAACTTTTCCTCACAATATCCATTTCTATGTCCATTGCATCAACATGTATTCTTGTTTTTTTTTTTTTTTTTATTTCAGGTCAAGTAACTTAAACTGTTTTTTAAATTAGTTATTTATTTTTATTTTATTGGTGTTTTCACTGCATGGATGTCAGTCTGAGGGCATCAGATGCCATGGAATAGGAGTTACACAGTTTTGAGCTACCATGTTGGTACTGGGAATTAAACCTGGGTCCTCTGGAAGAGCAGCCAGAGCTCTTATCCACTTAGCCACCAGTACAGCCCCAATTTAAGGTATTTTTAACAGATTTTAACGCATACTTGAAAAAACTTGATCAAACAAATCAATCCCATAAAATATGAATGTATATAACAAGTAAGCACAGATACATTCATGCAAGCACTCAACTCTAACTTTAGCCAAAAGTACTAAAGTAATAGTAAATTTACTGTTTATCCCCATATGGCTGTCTATGTTAAAATAATAAATAAATAAGAATAATAATACAACTGTACTCAAAATGCTTTATTCTTAGTGTCATTTGTGCTTTTAGGCCCTTGAGTCTATTTCTTATGTCAACATAGAGGTTCTTTAGGGTCAGAGAGGTAATTATGATCTGGAGTGATAGGACAAAGTCTGTTTTTCTCAAAATATCTTGTTCAAATTCCACCATCGTGGAAAATATGCGTGCATTTATTTCCAATGCACTTCTTTATGTTTTTCAGAGATCTTCTGTTTAGGCATCCTGCTTCTGAATATCCTCTGCCTTAGCTCCTGGCTTAACTTCACCACTGATTGTGTATCTTTTAGCAAGAAAGCTTTAGCCTTCATTTCATTCAAGTGTACAAATGAGTCTCTTCCCAGTTTTAGCTCATTGCTTTCATCCCTGTATTGTGAACAGCACAAGAAAGTTTCCATCTAGAACCCCTCTTCCCTCTTTCTTTCTCATGCTTGGCATCATTCCTCCTCCTCCTAATCTCTCTCTCTCTCTCTCTCTCTCTCTCTCTCTCTCTCTCACACACACACACACACACACACACACACACACACACACACAGACAAACACACACACACAGAGACAGACGGATAAAGAAAGAGGCAGAGACAAAGACAGAGGGACTCATCCCCTCAAAGGGATTTCTTGGCATCTCTATTATTGGATCATCTGAAGAAAGAAAAATTCATTGAAAACAAACAAACAAACAAAGACATCTTTCAGAACTCCAACCAATCCTTCAGCTCTATGGGAAGTTGCCAGAGAAGTCCCTGAGCATCTGTGTTCAGTTCTATCCACTTACACGGATGTAAGAATATTTTAAAAGTTCATATATTAGCCTTACATATACCTGTGTATATATACACACATCTAAACTTGCACATAATATCTCTTTATGTTTACATGGGATAACGGAACAAAAGTCAGTCACATAATAGACAGACAATCATATTTTATTGGTGGCTTTCTGAATCCATGTGCAAGAATGTTCCTAAGGTTCTGAATTCATTTGATATACAGGACAGGTAGCAGAATAAGACAGACAGACCTAATATAAAATTTCATAGAAGGGATATATCATAAACACACACACACACATGTATACCTTGATTATATAAATAATTTCATCCTTACTTTGAGCCACACAGAAATTATGTGAATGCTACAAATAAGCCACACACAATTGCAACTCTAAGCCCTATTGTTCCCACATCTTACCAGGCTTGGGGACAATCAGCTGGGCACTACTTTGGGCATTGCCAGCCTCATTTTCAGCCACACATTGATAGAAGCCTTCATCTGACTTGACCACCCCAAGGATCCGTAAGTTGCTTCCTCCCTAGGGGGAAAAAATAAAGAAAAGCAGATGAGATTATTTTGTAAATGGGGTAAAGACCTCAACGTAACAAAATAAACACAGAACACAGAAGAGTTAAGAAAAATCATGAGTCTATAGAGCCAATATGTTCTATGCTTTCTGGAAAATATTTCATATCTTTCATTTGATTTTCTGAATCCTTGAGCAGGATTCTGTGTAAGTCTGTAAAGAAAGTATACTCATATAACTAGACATTTTCCTGGATATTTAAATGCTAAATTCAAACTTTTCTTTATTAAGAATGAAAGAAATCCAGATCAATATCTAAAAAATCTGATTCCTTCACATTATGAAGGAGTGAAAACTTGAGGAGATAAATAGATGAATAAACAAGAATGAATGAAGAAAAACTCCCCCTCCTTGCAAATTCTAAAGAGAAAACTACTCAGGTTAAATAATTTCTGGAAGTATTTGCCCAATGTAGTGTCTGAGGATCCTTTAAAAGAGCAATTTTTTGGCATAATCTTTAGGGTGCTAGAAGTTGAGCCTATGATAGATTTTTATATCCATTTTGGTTTTGTACAAAGAGGAAAAATTTCACCTTCAGCAATTCATTGCGGAAACACAGTAAAGTTAACTCCTTTTGTGTATAATTTAAACCACAATCTGTTTCAAGGATGGATGATAAAATGATCTGGAGATAGTATTTAATTACACAAACTCAGTTTATCTTCAATATTAGTGCAAGAATTAGTTCAGTAAGTGAGACATGCTAAATCACTTCCCCTAAAGTCATTAAGAGATAAATATTACCTCACAGGGAATTCTTAATTGTTTTTAGTGTCTTGTAGTCAATTTTCAACTGATGTAAAATTCTTAGATAAAGCTGGCTAACTTCTAATTAACAATTCTCCTCTAAGTTACTGTCTGAACTCAGCATTGCATGTATAAAGCACAATGGCTCTCAGATTTCTGTAACTACTCAGGAAACATTTTTAAGCACATTTTGATGTGAATAGGGCATATACCATACATTTTCTTCCACCTAAAGAAAAGAGGCATTTGAATAGTTCAGCTATAATGACTCATGCTGTGAGAAAGATTATTCAAACTGTAGGGGAAAAAAATAAATGTTGCATTTTATCATGCGTCCTTAAGGGCACTCAACAATTTCCTTTTCATGCAAGTAGCATATATTTTAGGCACATGCACCACTTTTCAAGCTGCCCAATGGCAGGTCATTTTTTAATTCAGTGGCAGTGGAAAGAGCATTGCATTTAAAATAATGGATTGGTGTGGCATTCAAAAGTTAAGTGGTGCTCTCTCCTACTCTTACCCAACCAATTAAACAAATGAAAGTAAAAGCGAAAATGGAAAACAGAGACAGCGATGATAACGGTGTGGTGTAGAGATTTATTCTTTAGAAGTATGGTGTGACAAAATGCATACAACTAGGAGACTATGGACATTACTGAAATCTGTTTGATTGTTGAAGAGTCATTTACCAGCAAGGACACATAATGCCACAGGGGGATACCATGGGGGCCTCTCTGGATGACTATGCTCTAGTTCCAACTGCCTGGGTGACTTGACTCTGTTATGGCTTTTCTTTGACAGAGTCACATTTGTCTCAAATACAAAAGCTCCTAAGGCCACCTTCTTTAATCACACAGTTCTTTCCATAGTTGAAAAGTGGATTTTATAGTTCTTATATGCACATATGCCTGAAATCAGAACCTTTGTGATGAGCCTAGATCCAACAAAGAGTTTTCATAGTGCTTTTACAAGTAGCAAATGTTTCTTCTCCTAATGGAGAAGCCAGTAATCCTATGGTCTCCCACAAGGACACTGAATGTGAACTAGAATTTTACAGGGGTTGTAAGAAGTATGGTTCACAGTCAATTTTGTTTCCAACATGGGAAGCAGAGTTATAAAACCATACAGACTGTGTAGCTCCTCAGGTAGAGCCAAGACCACAGTAACAACGTCTGTCATCACTTCTCACGAGGGTTATCAGGCTCCACCTGGGAAAACAGTGAGGGAAGCAGTAGTGTCTATGTCTGCTGCAGGGCAATCATAATGATAACAAGCAAGTCTTCCTGAAGACCATCACTAACTGTGGAAGCTGAACAGCAAGCGAATCCTAGCTCCCTGCATTCTGCAACCGAGTTTGTAAATTCTAACCCATGAAATGACAGTGAGAAGGAGTTGTCTCAAATGCTTTGTTTCTCTTCTCTTCTCCCCTGTCTTCACCACCCTCTCTCTCCCTTTCTTGTTTCCTTCCTTTCTTATTTCATTGCTTGAACTATCCTTCCTTCTTTCCTTCCTTCCTTCTTTTCTTCCTTCCTTCCTTCTTTCCTTCCTTCCTTCCTTCCTTCTTTCCTTCCTTCCTTCTTTCCTTCCTTCCTTCTTTCCTTCCTTCCTTCCTTCTTTCCTTCCTTCCTTCCTTCTTTCCTTCCTTCCTTCCTTCCTTCCTTCCTTCCTTCCTTCCTTCCTTCCTTCTTTCCTTCCTTCCTTCTTTCCTTCCTTCCTTCTTTCCTTCCTTCCTTCTTTCCTTCTTTCTCTCCCTTTTGTAAAAACAAAACATGCTATATTAACTGCCTAAAATTTCAAATTTACAAATTATTTGTTTTCCTAAAACAATTCTTTTACCAGAAACTGATGTGTTTGGGACGCACACACAATTTCTGGATCCTCCAAAGACCTTGGGCCACTTCTCCAGCTTTCACTTTACAGAAGAAAAAATTTAAAGGGAGAATGCAAATGATGACTAGGATTGCAAAACAAATACAAAAAGAATATAATTACCACTATCTGAAAATAGTCACTCGGAATCACCACATCTCCATTCTTCATCCAATTCACAGTGGGCACAGGCTTCCCAGAAACTGCACATTCAAACTCAATATCCATGCTCTCATAGGCATAGAGGTTGGAAGGGTGATTTAAAAACCAGGGCGGAACTGCAAAGACACAAAACAGGGAATGAGTGGGCACATGGTTGTATGTGCTGAGGTATCACTAAAGTGAAAACAGTGCTCGGTCATTTCTCTTACTTACCAACTCTTAGCTTCCTAGACATGAATTTCCCCCCAAACACAATGCAATTAACAATGTTGGACCACATGAAAGGAATAAAATGTCTCTGAGAAAAACACATGCAAACAATATTTTTGAAGACCAAAAAGGTTTGTATTCATTTGTTCTATGAACTGAGAAGTAGATAACGCTTAGGAAACTGTATCTTAGGAGACAAACAGTAAGTTTACATATACAGGCAATTCAGATAATGAGATCAGAAAGATCTGTAACAATACATTTCATTGCACTTTAGTTATAGATGCTCTCTAGTGAAAAGAACCTTGTAATGATCTTATTAACACATACATATTGTTTTAGCAACTACCTACTGTATCATATAATTATACTATATATGATTATTTCCTGAGTATGGTATGTCATCAACTAATTTCATTTAACTTCTTAATTACCATAATAACAGTTGTTCCATAATGAGAGTGTTTTTGAAAGAAAACTACAATAAAACACAGCTAATGACACTAGCTCAGTTCCTCAAAACCAGGAGGTAAAACATTGGGTATGATTTACCCCAGCAATGTGGAGAGTTAAGTTGAAATAGGACTTGACTATTCATGTAGTCTAAGAAGCAACATAAAATTCAGTGAGGTATCAGCCATGAGCTTGTTTTATGTAGAAAACTTGCAGCTTTAGTATCCTTTTTCCAAGTCAGTCTTTGTTTGTATCGTGGTTTTACCATGTTCAGTATGCAGTGAGTGAGAGTTTCTGTACATTTGAGTAACTATACATTTTCCTACTTCAAACCAGGACTACCAGGCTTTCCCTGGACACCACCATAAGTATTCACAGAGTCTTTGTTTCTCACCAAGAACTATGGCAACAGACAGAGACTGTATAAACATCATAATTTCATCTTTTTTTTTTCTCAGTCTTGATTTGTAGCTAAACATTTGAACCTCCAGGACTAAACTCCTTTTAATTTCTTTAATCTTTCACTAGGGCAATTGATTTAGATGACTGGACACAGAGTCATGAATATTCATGCTCCAAAGTCATGAAAAGAAATGTCTCAGAGCTGTTCTAAACACTGTATACAGGGCTAAATTATGTATTTAATATTGATAATATTATTAGCATAATGATGGTTTTTTTCTGATTCTTTTGCCAAGTTCACTGACAATGTACCAAAAGACATCTGAAATATTTATTGAGTGCCTCTGAGGACATATATATGTGCGGAATCTTTACAACTCTGTCCTCAGTTTTACACAGATTTGCATCCACTGATTATTTACCAGTCAACAGGCAGTATTTCTTGGGTAAAGACAAAGTAGAATTTATTAGTCCACTCTCTTTATATTTAGCAGTTTCATCATAGTTCTCTGAGACATGATGTATTATAATTATTTTAAAGCAAAAAGTGTTACACTACACGGCATTTACATAACTTTCGTCAAAATTACACTCCTTGTAAATTAAGAGCCTGGCAGTCTGCTGCCCTGCCCCCATTCTTTACCACTCTGCTGTAACTGTCTCTTTTGCCATCTAACATTCTGGGGGAAGAGTAACTCAGAGATGTTTATAGGGTCTCAGAGATGATGGAAGTGTGTTCTGAGAGCTATTTTAGAAATGATAGCAACTGTCTACACACTCCAAACCACTCGACCTGTTTCTCCTAGGGCTGGGAAACGCCCTAAGCCTGCTCAATCAAACTGCTTGCTCTCGTCAGGTTTTGGAAATACATTGGTGCTTTGGAGGTTTGCAATATTGGACACATTCAGTAGTGTATCTTCAAAGTAATCACCTGCTGTGAAACAAATCAATAATATGAGTGTCTATATGCATAGAATATGTGTCAGAGTGGGAGAAGATGAAGAAAGAAAGAAATGACGTGAAACAGAATAGAAAGACGACCTAAAATTTTAGGAATAGGAACAGGAAGGGTCACGGTGCAAGAAAGGAGGAAAGGCATCTAGAATATACAGAGTAGCTACAAAAGGATGCAGTTTTCCCGAATGCCAGTGATGGAGTCAGAATGGAATGGGTTTTAATCTTACTCTGTGTATTCAGTATAAATGCCTCCGATTTTATCCTCACTTACAATGTAGAGAGAAGAATTGAGAATAGAGACAGGTGATGTAGATAAACAACACACATTTTCCAGGAAAACAGTCGCAGAGCCAACAAGAATGCATAGCTCGTATATTATTTTATTGTCCATAATCTATACAAATATCTTCATAAACGTGGACATTGTGTGTGTGTGTGTGTATGTGTGTGTATGGACATATGTAATTTCATGATATTTAAAAATGTATGTTATTTTCTTGTTTTTTTTTAACACCTTGAATTTTTTATTAGCTATTTTCTTTATTTACATTTCAAATGTTATCCACTTTCCTGGTTTCCCCTCTGAAAACCCCCTAATCCATACCCCTTCCTCCTGCTTCTATAAAGATGTTCACCCACCCACCCACTCTCTCTTCTCCATCCTGGCATTCCCCTACACTGGGGAATCAAGCCTTCACAGGACCAAGGGCCTCTCCTCCTATTGATGTCCAACAAGGCCATCCTCTGCTACATATGAGGCATACATAAAGGCAAACCACACAAAATTAAATTGTATTATGTCTATTTTTAGGTAGGCTCAAGTTTCAGCATGTATGTTTTGCAGTTGTCCTAGTCATCTATTGTTAGGAGAGGAAGCAAGTTTGATTACAAAGGCAGAAAGAGAAGTTAGTCTAATGACCTACTACTATCTTTATAGAACAGCACATTTTACAAGATTAGTCAGGTCAGGAATAGTTTCCAATGTCTTGAAAATAAAGGGAAAGCTAGGGTCCAGTTTGTACAAATTAGGGGCTTACATGATTTCATGTTAGAGAATTTTAATTTTTTTGTTTCATTTTGTTTTGCTTTTTGGACTCTCAAGTATAGTAGCCTAAACTTTAAATATAATATTAACTGTTACAATAATCAAATTATTTAGTGGAAGAAATTGACGTTTACAATGGTATAGTCAGGTTTTGTTGTTGTTGTTGTTGTTGATTTGTTTTAAAGATGGAAAAGCAACTAAAGGGTGAACATTGCTTATCTACAGGTAAGGATTAGCTTCTGCTGAGTCATGGATCTCTACCTAGGATGGACTCCTCAGATCAGAAAAATTCTATTCCTTCTGTTAGAGGCAACTTGCATTCCAGTTGTATGTGAGGTTTTGTCTTTTTCTCCTTCACTTAATATTTTAGCTCTGTGTTCAATATTTATTAAGAAGTGTTAGCTAAGTCACATTTTATATGTGTTATCTCCCAGCCAGATGAAGGGTCTTGAGTGCAACGCCCTGAGCATGTGACTGGTTTTCGATCTTCTTTTGTTTATACATCTGCCTTTCCATTCTATGAAAGCAATAATTCCAGCATTTGAAACTATTTACTTGCAGCCATTGCTTTAAAAGGAAAAAAAAATAAAACCTGAGTACCATGATATTTCAAACCTATCAAATATAAATGATACAATGACAGTTTCCAACAAGATATGGATTTTAATTACATTTGACTTCTTTGGATAAAATGAAACTCGTGACTGGAAATAACAAGGTTTTGATTTTCTAGGGTCTTTATGTCTATGTAGTACATTAAAGATTCTGAAAAATATTATAGCCAAGAAAATGCTGATCCAAGTCAACTGTCAATGAACAGGATGCAGAAAAATATAACAATTCTTGAATGAGATTTTTATCTTCAATAAAGATCAATCTACATGACATATTCCTTCAGATGCCTTCTGGCATAGATAGGGCAGCATAGGTCAAACTTACATTTGGGTATGTTTCCTCTAAATGTATTTGACTCCCTTTATAATATCTGTGTGGTGTTTAGTCACTTACATTAACACAATAAAGCTGCTTTTGTTATTTGAGGACCAAAGTCCTCAACAGCAACCAATCTATTGGAATGGGTTTCATCAATACCATGATTATCCCAAATGTATATTTAGTTCTTTTTTTGCTCCATGATCTTCACTCATGGCTTCAAGCATTTTTATATTTATATAAGTTATTGTTTTTCTTTATTAATATGTTTTAAATAAAACAAAATTGTATAATTCTCATTTTTTAGGTCTGTAACAAACATTATTATTTTAAAGATTTTTATTATACAAAATTAATGTTTTCAGTGTTATTTGGAGTTTAAGAGGTTTTATACATTTTAAAGATTTGTCATAGCTCTTTGAAATGACAAATAACTTCTTTTTAATAAATACTTTAACTTTAAAAAATGTAATTAAAATATAATTCCATTTTCCCTCCGTTCTCCAATGTCTTCCAGGTCCATTCACCCACCCCACCCTACAACCTAACTTGCTTTCAAATTATGACCTCTTCAACAATGCCTTTCTGTAATTCTCGTGGCATAAATGAACAGAAGGCAGTACAAATCACTTCAGTGAATACCTAACATGCATCATAACATACAGTTTTTGTTAGGAAAAATCTACATGATCTTTTAGTAACCACCATTTCTCTGTAAGAATGATGACCATTTAGCATTGGATAACCAATTGGTGTGCCTTTCCTTCTCTTCCCTGGGGCAGGCAATTATTACTACTTTCAACATTCAGTCTTTACTTCATTCAAAAATGATCTAAAAGTAACAGTATATAGACTAAGGAGGTTATATTTAAGAATACAATTATATATAAATATAATGCATATAATAGCTTTTTTTTTCAATTTTTATTAGGTATTTACTTCATTTACATTTCAAATGCTATCCTGAAAGTTCCCATACCCTCCCCCCACCCTGATACCCTACCCACCTACTCCTACTTCTTGGCCCTGGTGTTCCCCTGTACTGGGGCATACATGTAAAGTTTGCAAGACCAAGGGGCCTCTCTGCCCAATGATGGCCAACTAGGCCATCTTCTGCTACATATCCAGCTAGAGACATGAGCTCTGGGGGTACCGGTTAGTTCATATTGTTGTTCTACCTATAGGGTTGCAGACCCCTTCAGCTCCTTGGGTACTTTCTCTAGCTCCTTCATTAGGGGCCCTGTGTTCCATCCAATAGCTGACTGTGAGCATCCACTTCTGTGTTTGCCAGGCACTGGCATAGCCTCACAAGAGACAGCTATATCAGGGTCCTTTCAGCAAAATCTTGCTAGTGTATGCAATGGTGTCAGCGTTTGGAGACTGATTATGGGATGGATCCCCGGGTGGGGCAGTCTCTGGATGGTCCATCCTTTTGTCTCAGCTCCAAACTTTGTCTCTGTAACTCCTTCCATGGGTGTTTTGTTCCCAATTCTAAGAAGGGGCGAAGTGTAGCTATTAATGTAAGAATATGCCATGAGTTTGAAAGAGATCAAAGAGGGATAATTCAGATAGTTTGAAGGAGGAAAGATATTGAGGGAAATGATATCATTGCATTATAATTTTTAAAAAGGACATAATAAACTATGAATAAAATAAAAAGTGAAAGGGTAAAAATGTAAAACCCAGTGGGTCTTCAGAGGGGGCACTTTGTACTTGATCTACTCATTTGTTTTTAGAACAATTGTAGTAGTTCTTTCTGGAATGTAAATATATGAAAAAAACTAACCACTCAATAGCTGAATGCCCCCACCCCACCGTGTCTGTAGTGCAGAAAGAATTCTCCATGCGAAAACCAGTGACTAAGAAGCAAACCACCTGGTACCAAATGCGAGCTTAGCCATACTGCAGAGTAGGAGAGAAAACCACACCTAAACAGAATTAATGTTCCCAAAAGACTGCCCAATCCAACAATGAGAAATTGATCTCATTTTCCAAATGTGTTTTGTTTAATTTAACCCTGTGCCGACTTTTGCTGTCCAAGAAACTTTTCTTCAAGGAACTTAATTTTAAATGTAAAAATTAGTTCTTTTATTTACCCAGTAACAAGCTTCCATATGAAAACTTCCATCTAGGCCTGTCTTGTGTGATGACACAATTGAAATCTGTTTAAAATTTCTCGCTAATCTTGTTCAGTATCACTGCTCTATCAGTCTTCTGCTTCAGGACCAGTTGTTGAGCCCTGCATTTCTTCACTTGTTTCTTTCACGTACCTATCTATACTTTCCCAAGACCATCAAGGTTGGGATAAGTTCCACATTTAAATGGTAGGAATATGATGTGCTGGGTATAAAAACGTAAGTTTTTTTTTTTATTGCAATTAATCTTAATTGGAGTTTTTGTAATACTTTTAAAGCAGTTTTCACTTTGTATTTTCTCTAATTTTGTTATTCAAGATCTTTTCGTATATTCCCACAGCATATATATGTTCATATTATTAATAATAAATGTAATGTATATTATTATATGGTCCTAAAATTTGCTAGTGTACACTGGTTTTAATATATATATAATATAGTATAACACACACACACACACATATATGTGTGTGTGTGTGTGTGTGTGTGTGTGTGTGTGTGTGTGTGACAGGATATATCTTCTGGCTACAGATGAATAACAACCATAAGCCTGGTAAGAAACAGCATCTATGAAATAAGGAATTGTTCTTCTTCTAACATCAACATGAATTATGACAGCTGAATACTAGCAGCATCATTGTAAAGCTTAACTGCTGTTGTTGCCACAGTCAGTATTTTAATCAGTACAGGGAAATGAAAGTTCAGATCTTTTGAATTTCATTTCCACTTCCGATTAGCACTCGTTATTGTGCACACAATCCGTGAAGAAAATCTTTCTTCTATATAACACAGCTTCTGTATGAGGCAATGAACAACATCTGATTCTCAACCTTTACTTCAAAGTCCTTCATACATACTAGGAAATGATTTCAGATCTTTCCACACAATTTTCTTTATCCAGACAAATAATCCCAGTCAGTGCCTTTCCCCATTGCTGGCTTTCTCTGTAATCACGGTTGCTTTTCTCTAAGTCCTGACTGAACTTTTCATTTCTCTTTTCAATTGTGAGAGCTATAAGTAAATTGGAAGTGTGAGTCCATTAGGCTCAAGCCTGTGATGAAAATAAGAGGAGCTCTGCCCCCAAGCCCTAGTTCTATATGCACAGTGATGTCGAAACCACCCCTTTGTGTTAAGAAAGGGATGGGAATTAGTTCACTAGTGCAGATACTGCATATCACCAACAATTATGCTTGCATATAAACACACACATGTAAATATGGTAGTACATATAAAATTGATAAACATTTTCATCTTCTGATTTTTTTTTGGGGGGGGGTTTCGAGATAGGGTTTCTCTGTATAGTCCTGGCTGTCCTGGAACTCACTCTGTGGACCAGGCATCTTCTGAATTTTTACTTGCACTGTGAAGTAAATAAAAAAAACCACACACATGCACACACAGACACACACACACACATATGCACACACACATATTTATAATATAAGTATATATATTAGAAATATGCCTCAGTACAGGGGAATGCCAGGGTCAAGAAGTGGGAGTGGGTGGGTGGGGGAGCATGTGGGGGAATTTGGGATAGCATTGGAAATGTAAATGAAATAAAAACCCAATTTAAAAAAAGAGTCTTTTTGAATTTTGTATTGCAGAGATTTTTAACCCAGTACCTGAGAGTTACCTATAGGCTCCTGGATAGATTTTTGGGGAATGGTACCACACTTTAGTGGAAAATCAATAGTAGCATTACTTTGTACCAACCTTTAACCAACATGCTAACTGCATTTCCTTTCATTGTGACTTCATGTAATAAAAGAAAGTATTATTAAAAAAAAGAGAAATATCTGCATAACCATAATTAGAAAATAGAACAAATTATTGTTACTAATATTACAAACATAAATTAGACACCAATCATTTCCTGTTAATCAGATATAATACAGTCTGTCCTTTTGGTATTTGAAAGTAGAAAAATGTAAAGGTTTTAGATATTTGAGGAAAATATCCTGGGTGAAAGCTATGTTTGCTTATTTTACACTGAACCAGTTGAAGAGCTAGATAAATTATAACAGAACTTTCCCAACTTATCATTATCATATGAGGAAACCTTTCAGTACACGCAACCAAGTTGATAGATTCAGTTGCAATACTGAACCCACTTCCCTGACCCATGAAAGACAGTGAGTTGCAGATAATCGTCTACTCACCAGCAACCTTTCCATTTACACCTTTAAACATGAGCTCATGTAAGATCTACAGATAGCCTACATTTTGCCTCTTCTCATTGAAAAGGTGCTATGGTTATCAAGGAAGCATAAAATATTCTTGAGTTCTAGTTGTTCTAGTGTTTTGTCGTTGTGGTTTCTGTAATAATAAAACAATGGCAAGAGTAACTTGAGAAGAGGCATGTTTTAGCTTTCTGGTTGAATCATCACTGAGGAGAGCCAAAGCCATGACCTGGAGACATGAACTCTGATGCAGTAACTGAAACACATATCACAGAGGAAATATGTCAACTGATGTGCTTCCCTTGGCTTGCTTGGCTACCATCCTTACAGAGACCATGCCCACCTAGGGATGCCAATGTCCACAGTGGACTATGTCTTCCCACATCAACCCACAATCAACAGTGTGCTCATAGGTATGACTACAATCCAGTCTTATGAAGCCAACTCTTAAATCTAGGTTCCCTTTTTGGAGGTACAGATGTTTGTGTTGAGCTGACAAAATCATCCAGCACAGAAATAAAGAGTTGATTGGAATATTTTTTTTACAAGTTCCTCTCTAAAAATAGAAGTAGGAGATAGAACCAACCAGCTGATTGAATGGTCTATAAGAGTATCATGCAGCTTCATCTGAAGCCATTGTCCTCTATACATTTGTTATTTACACATCTGAAAACCTGGATCATCCTGCCTCAAAGTGAAGTTTAAAGTATCTGACGAAGGTCAGAAGTTAAGTTTCCAGGTAACCCTTAATATACTGGAGCAAACATAATATTCATACAGAACTACTTAGATGATTAAATTTTAAGATATGTGATATATCTTAAAATTTATTTATTAAATATATGTATACACATATATTTTTGTATATATATATGTGTGTGTGTGTGTGTGAATAAGGGAAGGATACAATGCAATGAATAAATAAAGGACACACCACAGAATAGAAAGACAGCTTTCAAGTTGCTTCACACAATGGAGTTGCTTAATATGTAAAGAGATTAAATGAAAATAGAGGTCAAAACTTAGATGGCAAAACAAGAGGCAGAAATAAAATGGGAGAAAACCAAATGAAAAAATCCAAACCTCATCATTAGAAAACCAATGTACAAATCACAAAGCGTAAAAGAGATGCAGCAGAAAATCAAATTACCAAGAGACAGGAGACCTGAAATATTCACAGCAAAATGTCAGTGGAAAAGGCAAAGAAAAGAAGTAGTGAAGGCCCAAGCTGTACTGAGGCAGACAGGATAAAATGAGGCTTCTTTAATACAACTGGCACTCACGATAACATGAGTGCAGAGATAGAGCCTCAGATAACTTTGGGAAATGTCCCTCAGAAAGAAATGTGGATTTGCACATTGAAATACCGCTCCAAGTTTCTGGAAAATTGAATATATAATTAGACATGGCAAGATAAGAGGTAGATCTAATTTAAACTATTGAACCTGAAGGGTATAGAGTTTCTTGGACGTCCAGGAATAAAACACCTGCACAATGGAAAAAGGCAAGACAGAACTCCCAGGTGGTAGTCCTCACTGTCAATAAGCAATGGAACAATGGTATTCTAACGTACTACACTTGATTATTTATTTATAAAGCCACATTCTCCGTGATGACAGAATACAGCACCTTTTACATTGTTGAACAACAAAGAAACCCAGGCAATTAGGAGTCCCATGAAACCGGAGAGCTCTACACAGTGCAGAACAACTGTTGACTTGCCACATGTTTACAGAGAGAAATGATAAAAAAACCAAAATGGAAATAATGAGTATGGAAGAGAATGGCATCACTATACACCTAAATACAGGGAAACTAACACTTTACCCAAAGCCTGCAATTGGGGAAATGATTGTGACTATAATGATGATCTCTGTTCCAGGCAGCCTTTCCTTCTCAGCATGGGGCTCTGTCATGTTCCTGAATCTTGAACCTGAAAAGACTACTATCCAGAGGATCTTGCTGTAAGTGTCGTTCACTCAAAGCTTTGTCAAATTACACAGAAGGATGTGTAAAATCTAAAGATTTGGGGAATTAAATTCACACGATTTTCTTTTCAAACACAGTACAGTGATTTTTATGAACTAAGGTTGTACATGTGTGCAATTGTGTGTGTGTGTGTGTGAGTGTGCATTTGTGTATTGATGTGTGTCAGTTTGTAACTGTGTGTTGGTGTGTGTGGTTTGTGGGTGTTGGTGTGTAGGTGTGGGTGTCTGTGTGTGTCTCTGTGTGCTTGTGTTTGCACTTGGAATCAGAAGATTTCGGAAAATTTTAAACTTAGTAAATACACTGCAAAACTTGTCTCTGAAAACAACAGAGAGAAGGAAGAGAGAAAAAGCAAAGAGAGACAGAGACGACAGAGATGTGGGAAAGGAAACATGGTAATGTGGTTGAATATAAATGTGCTTTCATTACTTATCTCTGTTTCTGAATTTTAAAAATGCTGTGAGTGCCTAAAAGTACTTCACCAAGAGGAAGTGCTGTGACTGTCTTCCTCTAAACTCTTCAATATCTTGATGTGTAATTAACTTTATGTATTGATTTCTGTTTATGTTACATATACTAAGCATCTACATAAATTCAATGCTGCACCAGAACGTTCTCTGTTGCTAAGACAGAGTGAAGGATTCTCAGGCTTTCTTTCTATATTTAGCGTTGTTTGAGGCTTCCTACATGCAGGTGTTTATAGATGTCCAAATACTGTTCAGGATGAACAATTTATATAGCTTCAATTTAGAAAAAAGAACAGGGGGAATAAAACTTCCAGCTTACTTTTTATGCTGCCACTAAAATAATATTTGAAGAACATTAATGTATTGCTTAGCACAATAAATGCCAGCCCAAGCATCCCATAAAACTCACTGAGAGTCATTCAAAGGCAGGTCAAGGATAATTATTTCATTTTCTTAGTGAGAATACTCCTTTTAAACCAACAAATACAAGGGACTTACCATTAAGATAATTTGGTAAAAAAAAAAAAATCCAGCACCTATAACTTTGATACTTGTATCTGTCTCTTGTCTAATTTTGTGACTACTGTGTGTGTGTGTGTGTGTGTGTGTGTGTGTGCGCGTGTGCATGTACACAATCCCTTGGGCATCAATACAAGGTCAGGTGTGTATTCTGTTTTCCACCTGGTTTGAAACAGTTTCTTTGTCTTTTTATTTTTGGATATACCATGTTTCTGAAAGCCTTGTGCTTCTGAAAATTCTTGTGTCTCCACCTCCTATCACCCTATCAAGGTAGTGGGATTGTAGACACTGGAGCTAAGTCTGGCTTTTTGTACCGGAGCAAGGCTTTTCTTCATGAAAACATCTCCCCAGTCCCTCTCTGCCTTTTTAATTTTTAATTTTTGGTTTCTAGAAATCCTAAATATCTTACTTCAAATTAGATCAGATTGCATAATTAAAATGGAAATTTCAAAAACTGAAAAAAGAATGTATATCGTGAAGTGTTATAAAATCTTACCAAATTGAAGACCCATTTTTTAAAAAAATAATAGCTTTTTTTTCATAAGAAATTAAATTACATTTAAAAAATCTTTGCACAATGTATTTAAATCATAGAGGAGTAAAAATTAGAATGTGTGTGATTCACAGTAGTATTGTGAATTAAAATTTAGATTTCATAAGGCATATATTCTAGTGTGGTGTATTAGCATGGAAGTTTAAATCTAATAGATTAACAATAAAATAAAAACTTTGAAAATATAAAATTCCAGATTATGTAGAATATGTATAAAATTAGGTTGTAACATTTTACTGATTACTAATGATTCTACTGTATTAGTCATAAAGAATGAAATATGATATGTCACTTGCAAAAAATGGATGCATCTGATTAGTAAGAAATTGATGATTTCCTATTAAGTTAAATGTACTGTGTTAATAGAAATATCAATGTGTCTGTTCACATATGCTCACATAGATATGTGAAAACACACATATAGTAGTGTATGACATAAGGGTTTTTTGGAAGTGGAAGGGGTTGTACGAGCTTGCAATCCCACCAACAATGGAGGAGTGTTCCTCTTTCTCCACATCCTCGCCAGCATCTGCTGTCACCTGAATTTTTGATCTTAGCCATTCTGACTGGTGTGAGGTGGAATCTCAGGGTTGTTTTGATTTGCATTTCCCTGATGATTAAGGATGTTGAACATTTTTTCAGGTGCTTCTCTGCCATTCGGTATTCCTCAGGTGAGAATTCTGGCGGTTCCTCAGAAAATTGGACATAGTACTACCGGAGGATCCAGCAATACCTCTCCTGGGCATATATCCAGAAGATTTCCCAACCGGTAAGAAGGACACATGCTCCGCTATGTTCATAGCAGCCCTATTTATAATAGCCAGAAGCTGGAAAGAACCCAGATGCCCCTCAACAGAGGAATGGATACAGAAATTATGGTACATTTACACAATGGAATACTACTCAGCTATTAAAAAGAATGAATTTATGAAATTCCTAGCCAAATGGATGGACCTGGAGGGCATCATCTTGAGTGAGGTAACACAATCACAAAGGAACTCACACAATATGTATTCACTGATAAGTGGATATTAGCCCAAAACTTAGGATACCCAAGATATAAGATACAATTTGCTAAACGCATGAAGCTCAAGAAGAATGAAGACCAAAGTGTGGACACTGTGCCCCTTCTTAGAATTGGGAACAAAACACCCATGGAAGGAGTTACAGAGACAAAGTTTCGAGCTGTGATGAAAGGATGGTCCATCTAGAGACTGCCATATCCAGGGATCCTTCCCATAATCAGCTACCAAATGCTGACACCATTGCATATACTAGCAAGATTTTGCTGAAAGGACCCAAATATAGCTGTTTCTTGTGAGACTATGCTGGGGCCTAGCAAACACAGGAGTGGATGCTCACAGTCAGCTACTGGATGTATCACAGGGCTCCCAATGGAGAAGCTAGAGAAAGTACCCAAGGAGCTAAAGGGATCTGCAACCCTATAGGTGGAACAACATGATGAACTAACCAGTACCCCGGAGCTCTTGTCTCTAGCTGCATATGTATCGAAAGATGGCCTAGTGGGCCATCACTGGAAAGAGAGGCCCATTGGACTTGCAAACTTTATAGGCCCCAAGATAGGGGAATGCCAGGGCCAAAAGAATGGGAATGGGTGGGTAGGGAAGTGGGGGGCGGTATGGGGGAATGTTGGGATAGCATTGGAAATGTAATTGAGGAAAATATGTAATAAAAAATATTAAAAATTAAAAAAAAAGGAAGTGGAAGGGGACAGTATGAGAGAGTCAGGTTTTAGGAAGTGGTAATAAGGCATTGGCAAAGAACGGCATATGTAGAGCTGTCCTATCCCAAGGCAGTTAAAGGGATCAGAGAGGACAGTTAACATGTATCTTCATTTTGCTCTTACAGTTAGGGATTAGCTCCTTGCCTGCCTATAAAACGTCAACACTGTGGGAATAGAGAAAATCTCTTTGGGCTTTAAAGATGGCTCAGTGGTTAAGCGCACTGACTGTTCTAGAGGTCCGGAGTTCAATTCCCAGCAGACACATGGTGGCTCATAACCATCTGTAATGGAATCTGATGCCCTCTTCTGGTGTGTCTGAGGAGAGCAACTTTGTTTGCTCAATCTTTTTTAAAACAGGGAAAAAGAAAAAGAAAAAAGAAAAAAAGAAAAACAAATTTCTTGACTCACCCCAAGCACCACTTCTAGCTGATTCTTTGGCTTTGCATTTCATCCTGAAATCCTCTAGTACTCAAAACATCATCAGGAATTGATGAGAGAATTCTTTTAGGGAGATATTTGATGTTTTCTTATATTTTATACAAAGTTTATATAATTTCTCATCCCAGGTAATTACATAATTGCAATAATTATATGGCTCATTACTTAAAAGAAATCTGGTTAGAATGCTTATGATACCATTGGTTCTGAATCAAAAATAAATAAATGTGCTTCTCATACAACTTCTAAAATTTTCTTGGTGTGGGTTCATACTTGCTGTTCATATTTGCTTCATGCATACACACACACACACACACACACACACATATATTTACATTTAATTCCTGTTCTCATACCAGACATAGCAGGCATATAAATCAACATAAGATTACACTTTGTGAATAATCAGTCATCTATACATACAGCTTTGCAAATCAATAATCTATAAGCATGCGCATGCCTTTGTATGGTCTTGACTATATTTACATGCCTTTAAGAAAAATATAACCCAAAATATCAACCTCTGTTCTTATGTACATACTTTAAAGCTTATTCAGATGTCTACATTGTGAATAGAAAAAAATAACTCCACCAAGCTACATGTCAGGTTAATATTACATTAGAAAGAGGTATTTTTTTTGCTTGTTTGATTTTGCTTTTAAAATAAAGCTGAAAACCAAATGGAGCATAAATGTAAGCTGTAAAGCCTTAAAGAGAGAACTGTGAATAATTATTCATCACCTTATATTCTAAAGCACTAACTCTTGAAAAAGATGCTGACTTGATTGACTAAGTGGGGTTCATAAAGTGCTCAGAGGCTTAATCCGTCCTTTACATTTTATGGATGAAGGAGTTAATAGAAAATGACTTCTATGGTATCACACACCTTATAAATACCAGAACCAACATTAAAACTATGCTGTCTAAATTCCAATCAATGACCTTTCTCTGTTATCTAACAACATTTAAAAATACCAAGTAAGGTTAAAAACTATTTTTTGCGTCTCCACAATGAATTTGGGTCTTGAAACAAAGTAGACCTTCCTTTTTCTTTGTGTCAATCGAAATTATAAACTATATTATTGTTGCTCTACATAGTAAGGAACATGAAAGTGAATAAAATTACCAAAAATTCTCCGTTTTTATATTTAAACATGTTTCTCTCTACCTGATACATTGTATCACTGAAACAATTGTCCACTGTGTTTTATTCCCAAACTCAACATTCCTACATTAATCTGTTAATATATACGTTATTAACGTGCAGGAGCAATAGTACTCAGGTTTCATAGGAATGTAGACTGTGAGCTCTGTATGGAGAAACTAGACCATCACAAAACAGCTTACTCCTGCTTTCACCTTGACACTCAGATACGATGAGTTGAAGAAGGTATTACAAGATATGAGAGAAAAGTTAGTAAACACGGTGGGAAGAACAGCAGAAGTGAATGCTTGCTTATGTATAGAATTAATTATTTGAATTTAATAGTAGAAAAATTCTAGAGTAAATTAAAACAATTAAGCTATGAAAATTGCACTTTGGAGATGTGCTATTCAGGAAACAAATTTGATATTTTGTGATACCACATATACTGTTTTAAAAAGTCAGGATAAAACCTAGCAATTAGGCAATCACTTCCAAATCCTCCATTGGCAAAGAAAATCACCATAAGATCATTGCATTCTGGGCCTATCATAGTGTTTATTTGGCTATAAAATGATTGTTTCTCTTATTTCAGTAATCTTGATTTGAAGGTAAAACTGTCAGGTAGACACATCCTCACTTGATGAGTTTGTAATCCTCTCCTCAAAACCTTTTGTGTGTGTGTGTGTGTGTGTGTGTGTGTGTGTTATTCTCATCTCCTTCATCTTCAAGATTCTCTCTCTGACTGGATGGTCTTCTCACTTCAAGCTGATACATTTTAGGGATCACATATTTGTAACTGACTGATACCTTAGAGTTAGTAGTTCTTTGGGTGCTTTCTAAGCCACTCCAGCACTTGTTATACTGAGTTATTTTCTTCTGTTTATTTATTTTTCTTTTTTTCCTCCCATTAGTTTTGCAAGAATGCAATGTCTCTTTAGATATGTTCAAAAACGTCATAAAAGATTAATGAATGACTTTTGGTTTTTTGGGTTTTTTTGTTTGTTTGTTTGTTTTGTTTTCTGAGACAGGGTTTCTCTGTGTAGCTTTGGCTGTCCTGGAACTCACTTTGTAGACCAGGCTGGCCTGGAACTCAGAAATCCACCTGCCTCTGCCTCTCAAGTGCTGTGATTAAAGGCGTGTGCCACCACCGCCCAGTAATTCAAAACAACATATTAAAATATTTAGCTCACATCAAATTTAATGATTGTGTATCCTTGGATCTATGTAGTTCTTTATGCAGCATGTTTGTGGAGTACTCCAGAAATAAGCTTTGAAGTAATTTTAGTAGTGCACTTTCTCTAAAACATTAGTTCCAAAGAATATTTTTGCCAAATTATATTATATATTTTGATGAAATTTATTCTTCACTACCACCTCCTAAACCCTGAATCTTTCAAATACTCTCCTTCCACTTGCAAAACTTCACCTTATGTTGTACATTAAAATATGTGTATTTATACATATTTATGTGTCCATATGTGAACACACAGATATTTCTATTAATATAGGACATTTAATGTAACAGGCAATCATCAATTGTATCCATATTCCTGCAAGTGACATTTTTCATTTTTTATTACTAAATAGAACTTCACTGTGTCTATTTAATATATTTTCTTTCCTGTTGATGGTCACTTGGACTAATTAAATTCCTCAATTATTGTGGACAATACTACACTAAATACAAATGGGCATATGTTTCTGTAGTATGGTGACTTGGATTCCTGTGGGAAGATTCACAGGATAGTACATATAGAACATAGAATAGTTCTAGTTCTAATTTTGTGAGAGACCATCATATATATTTCAATAGTGGCACTACCAGTTAAAATTCTTCCAACAATTTAGAAGTATTACTTTATTAAGCATCATTTGCTATATTTTTATTAATGCTAGGCATTATAACATGGTTAAATGAAATGCCAATATAGTGTAGACTCAGTTTTCATTTTCTTCACATGTAGGAATACTGAGATTTTATGTGTCCATTGTCTATCTGAAATTCATTTATTAAGAATAATGAGTTTATTTTGAGAGATCATTTATTGACTGAACTCTTTGAGGAAAACTGTATTTAATATTATAAATTATTTATATATTCTAAATATTGGTCTCCTGTTAGATACATACATGAATATTCTGTACCATTCAGTAGTCTTATTTGCAGGACAGAACCTATTAATTCCACACAGAAACATGTGTGCTTGGAGAGAGCAATGCTTGCTTGCAGAGTTCTCCTTGGAAAATCTTTGCGTATGTATATTTTTGTTGCACTTGCTTTGATTTTTTTTCCCAAGAATTTGAGATTTTTCAGATTTTTATATCAAGGTCTTTATTTTTCTGTACAGTAAGAGATATTGATCTAGTTTCATTTTTCTATATGCAAATATTTAATATTCTGAGTATCATTTATTGAAGAGGCTATATTTTCTCTAATGGAAATTTTTGACAAGGTTATCCAAAACTAGATATCTCTCATTATGACAGTTTATTTCTTGGTTCTCTATTCTATTCCACTTTCTGTTTTTCTTCCAGTTCTATGCTGTTTTTCTCTTTTTTCTATGGTTGAGTAATACAGATGCAGGGATAAAAATGGAGCAAAGATAGAAGGAAAAGCCATCCAGTGACCAGCCCAACTTGGGACCCCTCTCATGGGTGGACAGCAAACCCTGACATTCTTACTAATGCTATGTTGTGCTTGCACACAGCTGCATAGTATGACTATCTTATGAGAAGCTCTTCCAGCAGTTGACTGAGACAGATGCAGATACTTATAGCCAACCATTGGACTGAGGTAAAGAACCCCTATGGAAGTTTTATGGGAAGGACTGAAGGAGCTGAAAGAAATGGCAACCCCATGGAACAACATCAGTGTCAACTAACTGGGACCCCATAGAGCTCCCAGTGATTATGCCAAAAGCCAAGGTGCATGCACAGGCTGGTTTGTGGCCTGGAGCACATTTGTCGCAGAGACTGGGTTACATTTGGTTAACAATATTACATCAGATCTTCATTTGGATCCATTTTCTTGCAAAAGACATAAATTTAGTCAATTGTATAGTTAAAAACACATTCCACTATGTAGAAATACTACATTTTATTGATCCATATTTTTGTTGGAAAAATAGATTTCCATAAAACTGGTGCTTTAAGTTGAGCTAGTAAATAGTCAGTGAACATAAACATAATTGGGGGGGGTATTTTGTTTGTTTGTTTGTTTTTTAAATTAGGGAACCAGGGATAACAGATAAGATCATAGAGAATGATGACTCAGTTGACATGGGGAAGACCCTGATTCCAATGCCCCATGTCTGAATCGCCTTAACTAATGATCAGTGAGTATATGGGAACTTAAAAAGGTCAACAGGATTTCATAATGTTGATAACACAAGTATATGACAACTTAAATATTCTAAGTTTTAAAAAGGTAGCATTCCCAATAGGCTATGACAGAGAAGAATTCTATGAAAGTAAACATTAAAGGGAATGGCAAGGGAGATTCACATCCTGACTGGAGAACAAAGAAAAGAAGTCTTTTTTCCCCCCATTCACCACAGAGTTGACTTTTTACAGGTAGGTCAGCAGCTAACCCCTAACTGCAACAACAACAAAACCACCAATATATGTTAAATGTCTTCTCTAAGCCCCCTAAAATGCCGTGGAATAAGAAAGCTCAACGCATAGAAGGCTTTGGTAATACTCATTTTGGAGAACGAAGCTCAAACAGGAAAGAAAATTCACACATATAACTCTCCATCTCTCAATTGTATTCATAAAAAGAGAGGATTTTATGCTTTCATCTGCATAAAAGTTAACCAGAGATTACTTATGACTACAAATTGGTTGCCGGAGTTGCGCGGTGCTGCTATTGCTTACAAGCTGGCTGTTAGAGCACAGAAGTACAGTAGCGTAGCAGTGAAGACATAAAGAAAAGTTTGATCTGTGTTTCTGAAAATGGAAGGAAAAAGCCTCATATTGCTAGTAGCTCCAGACACAGCCTTCTGTAAGATCCATCCACAGACTTCTAAGGCCGACAGGATCCATGTGACATGGACTGGATCAGGTAAACCAAGTGGATTTGGTTGTTTTCAATATATTTTTTTTCTAGATTCTAACCCCTCACCAGAATGGCAGCTTATTGGAATATAAACAATTAAGGCACCACAAAGACCACATTCCCTTTTTCAAAGTGCCCTTTTCTTTTATGCTCAAAGTTTTAAAACTGTCTTTCTGCTGCTATGAATAAAATCTTGCCACAACAATTGGCACAAATCTAATCAACATTGCATCTAAAGTATTTTTTTTTTTTTTTTGGATCTTAAATTCTAAAGATAATTAAAGATACAATGTGACATGGTGAAAGAGGCCAGCCTGAGACATCAAAGGCAGCTGCTTGACTTAATTTGGTCTCCGGTTCTTACAAGGCAGACCATTATGGGACAATTAATTTACCCTAAGTCTCATTTTTCATCTGATAGAAGAAGAAAAACACTCATAATTTGGACTTTAATGATTTTCCATACGTGTGATAGGATAAATAGTTATAACTTCTAAATGTGTATCTTATTATTTTTAAACTATGTACTTTATTTATTTACATTTCAAATGTTGTCCCACTTCCTAGTCTCCCTTCCACCCCAACCCCCCACATCCCATCCCTACCCACTGTTGCCTCACTACTCTAGCATTCTCCTAAACTGGGGCATCAAGCCTCCACAGGACCAAGGGCCTCTCCTCCCATTGATGCCCCAGATGGGCAATCCTCTGCTACATAACTGGCTGCAGACATGGACCCATCCATGTATACTCTTTGGTTGGTGGTTTAGCCCCTGGGAACCCTGGAAAATCTGATTAGTTAATATTTCTGTTCTTCCTATGTGGTTGCAAGTGCATCAGCTCCTTCGGTCCTTCACCTAACTCTTCTATTGGAGTAACCATCCTCCATTTGATGCTTGGCTGTGAGTTTCTGCATGTGTATTAGTCAGGTGCTCTCAGAGCCTCTCAGAGGGCTACTGTACCAGACAATATGATAATATTTGCAGGAAAAATATTAAAAAAATTATATATAGATTTTATATATAGATTATTTTTAAAAGGCGGCTATACTGATAGAATAGGGATGAAGAGTGAGGGAATCACTTATGTTCATTGCCCGATCTACACAAAACATAGAAAGATGTCTCTTGAGTACAGAGTGAGTGACAGATATTTGTATTCTAACTAACCAACCAAACATCCAAACAACCAAACAGCCTGTTTTGTACATTTCTCTTAGTATTTTCAAATTTCAGAACTATGAGAAATAAATGTCTACTCATTAAGCCATTAATATCCTTGGTATTTAGTTAGAATGAACTATTTGTGTATTTGTGTGTATATGTGCCTGCATTTTTGTGTGTGTTTGCTGCTATCTATAATTGTTATCCATAATGTTAAGCAAATTAAACCATTGTTTTTACCAGTAATGATAATCCTAAAACATCAAGTATGAAACAAAACTAATTGTTTCAATTTCTGAAATGTAGACACAAGAAACTACCGAATCAGCGCTTGTATAATAATATTTTATGTCCATTATGTGTATTTGTGTGTTATAATAAATATTCAATATTTGATGAGGCTCAAGTGAATGTCTTCATGGATCTAAAGAATGGTCCTGAATAATGAGGTTTTTCTTCTGTGTTCTGGGTATCACTCTTTTCTATTTCTATAGGTGGAGGCGTGTTTTCATGCTTGCTTTCTGTTCCTGTTACCTTGGGCTTCTCAACCCTTTTAAGGGTCATAGATGTCCAGTTATTTCATTCAACTTTATTACAACCATTCTAAAAATTCATTTAAATAATTTTCATCAGTTTTAATTTTACTGATATAGCTACTCAGGTTCATGAAATTGAAGTCACTTTCCTCACATTATGAACCCATAAATGGAAAGTCTACACGGTATCTATGTCTTCCTGGCTGAGATGCTCATGTTTTCAGAGTGCTTCACCTATTGCACTCATAGTCCAGAGATGATGATGATGGTGATGGTGATGGTGGTGGTGGTGATGATGATCATGATGATGGTGCATTTTTTATTAGGCATTTTCTTCATTTACATTTCCAATGCTATCCCAAAAGTCCCCCAAACCCTTCCCCCCGACTCCCTCCCCACTCCCACTTTTCGGCCCTGGCATTCCCCTGTACCGAGGCAGATAAAGTTTGCAAGACCACTGGGCCTCTTTACTGTCTTGTTACTGCACTTATTATAGAAACCATGATTCATTCTTTCAGAATTAGTAAATATGAGAACTAAGGTCTTTTAGATAACAATCTAAATTTATGTTCTAGTCATAATTTTTGAAAAATTCTGTCATGAAAACAACAGGAAAAAAAAGTGCCTAGTTGTAACAGATCAAGACTGTAACAATGTTGCTTATGATCATAACTGCAGACACAGCAAAATTGAAAAACACAGTCCGCCTGCTAAATAAGTAGTGTATGTCATTTTTGCATGTATGTTTATTTCTGGATAATTCCTCCTCAGCATTTGTCTTCAACTATTAACATCTGGACACACACCTATAATTTTTTTCTGTGTTGGCTTTGTGGCACTTGTACATAACGAGATGTAGGGTTAGCAAAACTTTCTGATTAATATTTCATTGTGGCATAGGACTATTTAAGCATGATTGATTGTGTTGACAAATGCTTTTCTGTTTTGTTTTCCTTTGTTTTCTCATTGTTTTGTTTGTTTTTATTTTTGAGAAAAGGGCCTTGCCTGATACTCTGAAATCATTTACTGTATTGATAGATATTGCTAAGAAAATAATTCTGTTAGCAGAATTTTGGAGGACTGATATTAACCCTATTATGTTACCTATTTAAAAAACATTCATGCCTGTGATATATTGCCAGTGTATGTCAAATTTGAAGACATTTTTTATCCTCTAAGGCAATGATGGATACAATCGTATCTGAGATGAAAGGAATGCTTAGAAGAAATCATCTCCCAAAATGCGCCAAGGAAGGTTTTCAAAATGAGCTACTGAGTTCTAGTACTGATTGCAATGGGTACACCGAGTCCTTCTTTCTGTGTTGCAGTTTGACCTCTTGGGTTTGCCTGCTCTACCCATAATTTCAGATAAGAAAAGGGTGTATGAATAGACATAACACATTCAACGTTGCCTTGATTTAGAAGGCCCAAGTAACACTCAGTTTGGCTGTAACTCACGATGTGTATGAACATCATGTGAGGCAGCTTTGCAACCCTAAATTAGTTTCTCTTTAAAGACAGAAGAGTTTGAAGACAGAAGTGATCGAGTGTGGTACCCAATAAAGTGGAGATAACAGTAGAGATTGCAGGATTCCTTTATGACTCATGTTTTCTAGTGCAATATCATTTTCCTCAAGAAATCCCATAAATATGAAAAAAGACATTTTTTATTGTAATTAAAAGTTTCCCTACAAAATCAACCACTTTAGAATAGACCAATACTTCATGAAAGTATTTTCATCTGTGCATTTAATTGTGTTTGTGTGTATGTGTGTGTGTGTGTGTGTGTGCAAGTATATATGTGCAGATATACATGCCATGGTATGACTTGGAGTTGGTCTTCTACTACTGTAGATTCCAGGGATGGAACTCATGTCATCAGTCTTGGTGGCAAGTGCCCTTACCTGTTGAGCTATCTCCCTTGTCATGTGCATCTTCTTCAAAGGCTCTAGCAGAAATGACAGTATCTTTGGTTGACATACAGTTTAATCCAGTTAGAAAAAATTGAACTACAAAGCTTTTCAACTTCTCATTTTATGAAGACAACACACTTGCATCTTATTAAAATAGCTAGAAATAAAAATAAATGGCTCTTGTTCTTTGTGAGAAAACTTTTAATGATGAATAAAGAGTTAAAAAAGTTTTGTGTATTGATTCTAGAAATATAACAGATAAAAATTATTAAACTAGGGTAGATATTAATGAACAGAAAATTATTTACACTAATTATTTGTAACGATAAAACACTACACAGTCTAACAAAGGACAAATACCCAAGGATTTTCAGACATTTTTATTCTATTCATATCTCCTATTTAGAGAACAGATTCTTTTTTTTTGAAGTACTGTAGATATTAAAACTATGAAAAGTTATGCAAATGCTTACAGTGAATAAAAATTATCAAATATATAATAATGACTGTTATTTAAATTAATTAGGATGACTGTGAATACATTAGCACTCAGTAAGGATTTACTATTATCCCATTAAACACATGTATAGTATTAGTGTGCCAGCCATGAAATGTTAATTTAGGTTAATTCTAGTTTTTCTATAATTACTATAATCTCCTCTATTAAAAAAAGATGCTTTGGGCAATATGCTTACAATATTTGGAAGACAACTTTTAGCTTTGACTTTGTATGGAATAACCACCACTATATATTTAGTAGTGTATTGACATAATTTTTTGTTCTGTTTTGGTGAAAATCACTCTTAAGATCTGATAAAAACCTCGACCTTCAACATTTGCTCCTGTTCTTGTGGAGCCAAGGAAAAACATCAATTTTTTTCAGGGACTTCATATTTTCCTCAGGGAAATAGGACGCCAAAATATTCATAGTTAGGGATATGCAGATTAAAGTGTTTGAAGAATTGAGAGAGACATAGGATGGTAAGAAATAATTTAAGGAGCAAGACCATCTGAGAAAAAGGGAAGAGGCAAGCTTGAAGTTACAAATGTCCAAGAAATACTGAAGGTACCACCATAGCTCAAGTGAAGGGAAGAAGACACATGAGCTCAAAAAGGCTGTTTGAAGAACCTCTGCATCTGCTCTCTCTGAGTGAGAAAACAATGAAAACCATTTGGGCACAATATACAACACAGATTTAGATTAATCAGAATCTCCTTCCTCTGGCAGCTGAGGTACAGAAAACATGTGGTACAGAACAAATGTGATGAAGTCTAAGAAAGCAGGTAGAAGCTTTGAGCACATGAAGGATAATAGTCATTTGGGCACAGCAAAGGTTCTAGGTCTTCACCATTTTTGAAGGTGTAGTCTTATGGGAATTACCATTAAATAGGAAACATGTTGTAATGTGGGAGAGGTATTAAACCAGTTTTGTGCTTCCACTTGTCTGTTTGGCCTAAGCAACTGAAATGGTGCCTTTGTACCAATAAGAGGAGAAACTATCTGTAGGTGTATCACAACTGGGTTGCTTTGATGGGAAATGAATACTTTGAACATAACCAAGGGACTGCATGATATTGACTAGATATCTGAAAACATGGCCATGTGATATAGCATGGTGAGCAAAGGTTTTATTGGGGAAACATGAGGAGTGTGCAAAGGTTCTGTTGGGAAAACATGAGGAATAGACCAAAGAGCCTCACATCCACACCCATACACTCACATCCTCACCCACCCCCACACTCCTCCCCACTCCCCCATTTCCCCCACCATCACATCTAGCATGGAAATGCACATCTGTAACCTCGTGGCTAGGAGAAAATGGGAAATAGGCAAATCCCAGAACTAGTAGGTAGCCATTCTAGGCAAACTGAAGTACTGTCTCCTTGCCTGCCTTTGGGATCCTTTCCTCTCACTGGGATGCATTGTCTAAGTTTAATAGAAAATGCACCTAGTTCTATTGCAACTTGATATACAGAGGAGGATTACTATCCATGGGAGGCCTTTCCTTCTCTGATGATATATGGATAGGGGCAATGGGGTTAGGGCAGAGAGATAGAGGAACTGGGAGGTGAATAGGGAGGAGAAACTGTAATGTGGAGGTAAATTAAATTTAAGTAAATAAATAAACACATTAAAAATAAGGAAGTAGTAGTAAATGAAGACACGAAGTGCCATATGCACTTTCATATGCAGATATGCACACATAAACATGCTTCATAACATACACCACACACAAACCCACAGATAGACAAACAGACACATAGGCACACATACATGCACCTACTCACATTATGCCAAACAGTACCTATGAGTGAAGCTTTCAGGAAAGTTCTGGTACAAAAATAAATATTGTAAAATATATCAATACAAGATGCACAATAAAATAGGACCCAGAGAGACAGCCATCTCAATTTTGAAAAGAAGTGAATTAAGAATTACACCATAGAAAAGTACACACCATCCATCAAGGAAATAGGAGAGAAGTTCAACTTGCTAATAATACTAAAAGAAATAGAGAGTAAGGTACTCAGAAAAGATCAAGCATTTCATGAGGAAGGATTTTCAACTTTACCAAATATTATTTACAAGTTGATTGTGTTCAGGCTCAAAAACAAGTAGTCAGGCTCTTAGCAGGGACAGTATAGTCAGTCTGATGCCATGAAATTTGAGACAATGTGTGTAATACAGTGTGTTAGAGAATTCTTCAAAATAATTCAGGGATAAATGATATGGGGAGAAAAGTGGGCTTTAAGCTTATCTTTTAAAATATATAAAATATTCTAGAGCAGTTATTTTCACATGGTTTCGGAATGATCTAGTTGAGAAAGTTAGCTGACTCAAGGAGACAGGAAAGAGAAGCAATGAGGGGATGATGTCCCAGGGAGCTTGACACTGCACAGCCATCACTTACAAGGGACACAAGTGCATGCATGAAAGCAGCACCTGCTGGATACGTTTGGCATCCCAGGTGTGTCCTGCTCTGATGTCATCTGTTTCTTCAGTACAAAGAGAAGCATTGTCATCATCATCAGAGACTGAGGAAGATGTGGAGGAGAAAGAAGAGAGAGACCACACCATGCAACAGTGTGACTCATAGATCCTGATGCACTGATCAGAGTATGGAAACAGACACAATAGTAAAGAGAAGACAGACATCAAGGTAATGAGACTCTCCTTACCTACACTCTACCCTCAGGGCTTGTAAGCCTTCTGGATGAACAGCAGTTGGAGACACCTTGGGTTGTGCCATCTCAGTTCTTGTATTATACTCTCCCTGAAGCCCAAGATACCCACACGTTTCTAATTTTGTAATGTATTATGTTCCCTGTTGACTTAAGCCAAACAGGGAGTATCCAGACATAACTTCTCTGGGTATTCCACTCTTTATAACTCCAGTATAGCAGTTATCTTTAACAGTGAGTTCTCGGCTCCGTAAGCCCCTGTGTGAACACTCAGGTCTGTCATCATGTTTTTAAGATTTCATGTGGGTTGCAGAGAAAGTCAGACTCAGAGCCGTGGGGTATTTTCTTAAAGACTCTCAATTTCCATCTCAACTTCCTAGACTGTCTTGAACATCAGGTTATGGATTTTTTTTCCATTTTATTATTAGCTTTCTTCCTTGGCAGTCAACTTCTATGTTCAAAATATTGCCCAAAAAAAGAACCTAGTATATTCCCCAAAGACTGTTCCCTGAAGATCTTAGAACATTCTATGAGAACATGACCTTCTTCCTTAACACTTAGTGTGAGTGCTTTTATTCTGATTCACTGTTTCATAGAACTGCAAAACTATTGAATGTAAACAATTGCGATTTCTATATTTCTATCAGTATAATACCTGAGTGTGGGAAATTATGCTTCAGATTCACAAGACATAAAGATTTCTGAACACCTACAGTTTTTCTTTAAATCAAAGAAGTTGTAGATATAAATTAAACTTCTCTTCAAAGCAGAAGCCATGAATTCAAAATGTTTGTCAAGACAAAAATAATCCATATATCATGAGACAAAAGGTAGATTAATGAATTCCTGTATCTATGGAGTAACCATTGGACCCAAAATTATCTTTTTTATAAGTGAAAATCTGTGTTTTCTTTTCATTCATTTTAATTTCATTGCCAACACAAAAATCAAAAGCAAACTGAACTCTTTTCACTTCTCTGTTTATCTCCTTCCTTCTATTCTTTCTTCTTCACACTCTCTTCTTTCACAGTTCACTAGAGATATTTTTCTTCCTCTTTGTAGACTTTGAATCCTTGCATAGTAACTCAAAGATGAAAATGTGTTTTATATCACTTCTCTGTGATGGCCTTTTCTTTTGAACATAAATAACAGAGAGGCAGATAGTTTAACTCTAAAGCATAATATAAATATCACAGTTTGTATGGCACTACATTCTTATGTCTTTAGTGTAGTTCAACCAAGAACATTAAATTATCTATATGTTTGGAGAAAACTTATCAGAAAATAAAAATTAAAAGTGTCTATATATACACTTAAACAATCAGCAACATATTGATTTTAATACCAATAGAAGAATATACCTACTCTGATGCATATGTCAAAAACAATTTAGAATGCTTTATAGACTAATAAGTTGAAGATATTTTAACATATTATATATTTAAAATAATTTAAAGATAACTTTTTTGTAATATTTCTGTATAGGCTTTGGCAAGACCTGAATTATATGCATTTTTGGATATTCTAACACAAAAAATTTTACAACATATTATTCTTTGATTATTTATTTTCTCAACCTGAGCTTTATTGTTATCAAATTTTAAAGGTTCTAAGTGATTAGAATCTGTTGATACATTTCATTTTCATGGTTCATTTCTCGAGATCAGTTTTAATTCAAACTATCTTCCAATTTTACAGTCGAAGGGAATTAGAGTCTCATCTTTATAACTTCAAATATCTGCTTTTTTTGAAATGTAAATAAAGAAAATACCTAATTAATAAATAATAAAAAGTATCTAACTTTAAAAATAATACTAAAAGAGAACACATAAAAGTTTTAGTAAGAAACTAGACGAGGATGCCTCTTCACTGAAAAATACAAGATTATAATGTATCTACTCTAAAAACTAATTTATCAAAATACTAAACAAAAACACATGTCAAAAATTATTTCAAAAGATATCCAGGGATTCATCTTCAAATTATGTGGACAGTTTTGATGTATGGATGAAACTGTTCAAAAAAAGAAGATAAAAATCCAGTGTACCCACCTTTTGTTCCATTGTAATTTTGAAAATGCATTTCAGGAGAGTAGCTTTTAGCAGTTCCTAAAGATGTCATGGGACATATCTAACACTGTGCCCTGTAGTATTTATCCCAGAAAAATGGACCCTATAATTTATATCAAGAATACTTTTGCTTTGAAATAGAGTATTATATATCATGCAATAACAATCCATAGCTATGGTTGTACCTTTACACAATTGTAGATATCATGTTTGAAGCTGAAAGAATTGGAGTACTTAGCAAGGACAATGTTAATCCTGACTACAAGACAGAATATCAAAAAGGAAATTAAAGCAAGATAGCTCTCTTTTGTACCAAATAAGAACTATTCAGATACACATAAAATCTAAAATCTTTATTAAGTGTCTATTATGTGTAAAGACTTCTTTGTACTAAGTATATTAGTATGGTCTAAAATAATGTTGAGATATTAATGAAGACTAATAATTCCTTTTTTTAAAAAAAAGTCTCTCTTATTTTAGCAAGGTCACCCAAAGTTATTTTGGACTTTGTTTTATTTGGGGTGGGATGACAGTACAATAATCAGCAGAATGCCTATTATTTAGGAAGACAGAGTCTTTCTTGTATCATGTTTATGATATCAAAATCAAATTCTGGACTTGTTATTCCAATGTAGCTGAGGAATCCAAGAAAGACCTTAGGAGGTGACACGCTGCACATAAGGGAAGAAGTTCAGATTTATCAATATCAGAGATGATGTCCTTTCTGCTTTGTGAAAGGCAGAACCTGTGTTGTGAATATGCACATGAACTAAATTGCTGGATCAAAGACACTCTGATTTCAGGCTCATCAATATCCCAAGCTAAGTATAAAGCAGTGCACAGTGCCCTTGTTGAGACAGAGAATGGATAAGACTATAAAAAAAAATGGGTTCACAAGAAAATTGATGAAACTACAAAAACATTAGACTAAACAAAATAATCAAAGTTTTGAATGACAGATAATATATGCTTTCCTTCATATAAAGTTCTTGGCTACTAACTGTGAAATACAAATATCTTGGGGGTTGTGAATTCAAGAAAAGCCTGGATAGTACAAAGATACTTTTCTGATAGGAAGAAAATCAAATGTGCATGAAATTCATGTACTAAAATCTATTTTCCAACAATATAATAATAATAAATAATGATATGTCTATCAAAAACAAATGGGTCCTCTCTGTACACTCTACCTCACCCCAGCTCTCATTAGTGGTGGGCAATTATTAGGAGGAAGGAACCCTAATGATAAAGCTGAATAACTTCTCTACTAAAATCCACTTCTCAAGTCAATTTAAGAAAAATATTGATATATATCGTTTTGGTACTTCTAAGTTGTATAGCTACAAAAATTCATAAGGAAGGCAGAGCATAGAAACTGACTTTAAGTAATTGATAGAATATTGGCATGTAAAGGTACATAATTTTAAGGGAGTACATAAAAGTAGCCATATCCAAGGTACATGAGGCTCATGAAGAAAGTATGAATGAGTTTTTCCAATAATTATTTCTTTTCTAACTATATCTGTTGAAGGACTTCACTAAGAATGGCTTTTAGATTAGAAAAATATAGGAATTGTCAGTTAGAAGATCCATCACCTTAATAGCTAATTGTCTATCAGACCAATACAAACATCCTGACTCATTTTTGTCCAATGTAGAATCATTATCATCCCTGTACATTTATTTGTGTTTCCTTTCTCAACTAAGTACTATTTTTCCAATAGTTATAAGTAGCCAAAAGCTGGACCTTGACAAGTATTATGGTTATCTTTGAATATCAACTGGATGGGATTTAGAATCTCCATTGAGACAAACAACTGGACGTCCCTGCGACGTAATTTCTAGTCTGAGTTCATTAATGTAAGAAGACTCTAACCTAAATGTAGGCACTAGTGTCAAAGAGCTAAATATGTGAAAGCAAGGTGACCACAAGCATGCACTGCTCCATGCTTCCTGATTGCATCTGCCTCTCATATAGGAGCCTGCAGGTCTTCCCCAACTCTAAACCACAACAAATCCTTGTTTGCTGAGGTTGCTCTGTTCAAGCATTTTGTCAAGGCAACAAGAAAAAGACACAATGCAGACACTTGAGTTAATTTGGTTATCAGCTGATTCTAAAAAGCAAAGATGCTTATTTCTCCCACAACTAGAGGTCAAAAAGAAAGGGGAGGGCATCTGACATCCTGTCTCAAAAAAGTAGCCAATTTCCAATGCTTTATAATGTCTGATCATGAGCTTATATAAGAATAATGACTTTTGAAATTCTTTTTCAGTATACTATTTTTCTTTATTTTTACATCATTGCTGCATCTTGGAGTCCTACCAGTTATATAGCACGTAAGATAGATTTTTCAATATATTTAAACAACATAAATATCTTGTGGAAATCATTTTATTAAACATTGAGACTTTTGTATGTGTTGGGAATGTTCAACTTAAAGTAAGATGAGAAATTAACTTTGAATAATTAAAAAGTGACTAATAGGCTAGGAGGTGTTGAAACTCTAAGCCTAATTTGAGATGACCATATCGCAATTTTGAATTTCAGAAACTCCCTCATATGATTGATAAGAGCATACTAATACTGTTTCCTATAAAAGCCTTAGAATACTGTGCATACATAATTTTATGGGTCTAGAAATCCATTTACATGATTTTTTTTCTACTTAGAACTGATAAGCGGGGATAGGTAAGGCCATTGCCTTTTGTTATAGGGTCATCATTATTAGCCTGAGAAATATGTAGTTGAGGCATTTATTATAAGATCCATCTTAATAAAAGCAATGTAAATCCTAAAGTTGAAAAACCACAACATAAAATAAAAACATTGGGTTACTGCTAATGGTTCCTACCGCACATTCTGATCTGGGTAAGCACACTTCCAATTACCTGTTATAGCGTTATTCATCTGAGCTGGACTCACTTGTGTGGGCAACATGAGCAATGTCTTTTCTATGAGGCTATTAACTCGGGCACCCAGCATATTTTAGACTGGCTACCTGGGCCTTCTGGAAATTATATATTTGCTCTTCCATTAGCATGAAAATCCCTTTGCTGTCCCTTAATATTTCCTTATCAGTGTTGCCTGTAATCAGTTTCTAAGCTTGCATATTACTTTGACTGATGCTAAAGATCTTTCTTCTGAACTCTGAAAGTGCCTTACTGATATGAACCCATATTTGCCTACTTGAAAATATTGCTGTCCTTTGGTGAGATTCTCAGCAACCATTACTTGAATTATGAGTAGAAGCTATAGACAAGCACAGCACTATCAATAAGTCATATAAATTGGAGACTCTCAAGAAAGAAAGAGAGGAAGAAAGAACAGAAAAATAATGAGACAAAAAGGAATGTGAAAAAAGAATATTCAATGTGTAATATCTGAAACAACAGCAATACCAATATTTCTGAGTGTTCTTGTACAATAGACGTGGTCCTTTCAAATGGACCCAAAGACCTAAGAGAGAAATCTATGACTCTCTAGTTGCTGTCCATTTGCATGTGGATCAGCAGATACAACCTGACCTGTTTAGCCCAGGTCTCTTGTTCATCCTCTGGATGTTGCTTATTCCTCCATTGATCCTCAACTTCCCAACTTCAAATTACCCATATATTTTCATGTGATAAATTGTAACAATATTTCACTGACAATGGGAACTCTTTTGATTAATGGATTTCAGATTGCTTCACATTTGCACATTTGTGTCAGAATACTGCTGTAGAATTTATCAGGACTTTTTTTTTTTTTTAAGTAAAACATGTTTGAAGTAATATACAAGAGAATACCATGAACTTAAAATATTCACCATACATAATCCCAAATGGTCATATGGTACAAAGATTGAATCATACACTACAAGTATTTCTTAATTTAGACCACATCCTGGAATTGTTTGCTCAATTACCATGTCCTGTATAATTCTAAAATACCATTGGATGACTAAAAAACATAACATTATACCAACAAAGGCTACACATAACAAGCACTGTGAAACATCATGGATCCATGGAATTATAGGAGGAGTACACAAGATTAGTCCAATATATTAACTCATTTTTCCTCTGTTATTCCTTATTTCTTTCTGAATTTATGTAGCTACTGAGGGAAATATTTATTACTTCCTAAATGTGCTGTTTAAGCTAAAAGAAAAAGATAAGGCCTTTGAAATCAAAAGGCTGAACACTCTGGGGAATCTGGAAAATTAAACAAAGGCAAATATTGAGTAGAAGTCTTCACCTAGACTGACCCCTAGGTAATAATTTTCTACTAAATTTGAGAGAGCAAAGAACATAGGTGACAGGGTTGTCTTATAACTCTGTCTTTCTGTTCTGAGGAGATTGCTCAGAGATGGACAGTCACAGACGCTGAAGAGGTCATTACAGTAAAAGTATAATGCAGAGGCTGCTTACACTACTAGTAACTAGTTGTGCTAGGATGTAATACTAGAAAGACTATTATAATCTGGTTTTCTATATTTAGCCATAAAAAATCTATACATAAGAAGACTGATAGGATCATTTATTTTTATAAAGTCATATAAAATATAAACTTTAGGTCTATGAATTATCCTCAATGTATCTTTGCCATATGGAGGAATCCTTACTACCTTAAAATTTAAATGTGTATAAAGAAGAAGAAGAAGAAGAAGAAGAAGAAGAAGAAGAAGAAGAAGAAGAAGAAGAAGAAGAAGAAGAAGAAGAAGAAGAAGAAGACATTGTTGAATCCAGTCTTCCAGTCTTTAGTTCTTAGAGGGATTCTTAGTTCTCAGACAGGCTAGTTTTGATAGTTTATGATGAAATTAAATTATACCATTAAAATGTATAGTGTCTTGTGTTTTCCATTGCTGGATTCTTCACAGTTATAGTGAATATCAAATGTTCTGCAAACAGGGAAAGTGAAAATTAACTTCCTCTTTCTTCAGGTTTTGACTTCTTTCTCTGTGTCTTAGTCACTAAGACAACTCCATTATCCTAGAATATTTAGTTGCATCAATATTTCATCTTCTGCTTTAGTTCATTAATATTTTTGTTTGTGTTATATGATCTTCTTGATAAATAATAATCTAGGATCTCTGTTTCCAAACCATACTGTAAGATACATTTATTCATTGGAAGCTTGAAATAACTTATCACATGCAATATGTTTGTTGAGAAACTCTACTTATGATAATAATACACGGTAGCCTATACTGGTAGTCATAACCCAATATAAAATCATCATCAGAAAGAGACAGTGAGGGAGACAGAGATAGCATTTTCTCTTACTTGAGGATTTTTTTTTCTTTTACTTCTTAAGTTAAAGATTATGTCTTATAACAAATAATTTTTTTATATACCAAAACAATACTTAATTCTCTGACATTTAATCATATTATTTTTATTAAATGCTAACATGGGCTTGCTGGACTCTGGATATATAACATGTACTATTTTTTCCTTGTTTATCACAGAATTTTCTCCATTCTGGAAATTGGAAGAAGAGTGAGGCAGGATGTCAGAGTCCCGATGAGGATTATTTCAGGTTCCTGTGTACTGTGGTTTCATCTCTCCCTCCTTGTTCCAAAACATTCCCGGAGACAATGATCTTCTAGGGAGCTATTTGTTCCCTAGTTACCAAATGTTCTCCTAAGCCAATGCATTATGTTTCTGTTACCTCACTACATGTCAGTGCTACATCTCTCATATTTACCATCTTAGAGTAGATATAGTTACAAGGAAAAGCAATGTGCTTTTAGTGTTCTAATAAAGAGAAAGAACCTTGTACTACATTTTGAAGACTCTAATATTAACTCCAATATGAGACCTAGATAAATGCTTTTAAAAATGAGTATATAAAATGTATAGAAAAAGTATCATCTACTTCCTAGACTGGATAAGAAGCAGGAATAGTACCAATTGAATATTTCTCAGTCTAAAGGACATGACAAGTGTCTTGATGACAGATTTCTTATGTAAAAAAAAATATATATAGGAAGCCTACTGATTAGCAAGCATGATTTTAAACCAGGCTATCCATTTCCATATATATATAATTATTAAATGCTGACATGGGCTTGCTGGACTCTGGATATATAACATGTACTATTTTTTCCTTGTTTATCACAGCACATAAGCTTTCTACTCTGGCACAGAAGTTTCTGATTTCTAACTGTGTGTATCTCACTGCTTTATCAACTTTTTGCTGAAATTACCTGCATGCAATATAACATAATTACACTATAACTCTTGTGAGATAGGATTCATATGGTTTACTATAAAATCACCTCTGGGCCCCCAAAATATTGTAACTGTTTAGACACATCTTCTCTTCTATCTCTGGTAATTTCAGTAAATCACATTCATTTTATTTCATAAGAGGAATGTGATTAGGCCCCAAACCAAAGTTTGAATCCAACACAGTGGTAGTGGATGCCAAGATGCCTGATTCTGATCAATACACGGGTCATTTAGACACAAACTAAATAGCAAAACTCTAATTTACATGACATTATAAACAAATTGGGACCGACATACTCTTATGCAACCCTGCACTAAAGAATACTTTCTTTTTTCTCACAAACCACGAGTCTTTCAAAATCAGTCACCTAGTAGACATAAAGCATCTCTCAGCAAATGTATGAAAGTCACACTAACATTCTGCATTTTACCTGGCTGCAGAGGCATTGGAGCTGGACAAAGAACAAGAACAATATAAACTACTGGAACTATACAAACTCATCAAAACAACGTACTACTCAATCAAAACTGGAACAAAAGAGAAATCAAGAATCAAATTTGAAAAATAATTATGGCACATTATTATGTGGTAATAAAATTTCATATGGTGAAAACACACCACACTAAAACTCATGGGACACAATGAAGTCAGTCCTGAGGGAATGTATATTGTCCTCTCCCTGGATCCTAGCTCTGACAGTAGCAAAAGGTGCCATACATGTTTCTAAGGGAGGGAGGCTACCAAAGGTCCTACACAACTGTGTCCTATGAATCACTTCAATGAGCAGTATGGCACTGTAAAACTACAGATACAGAACTGGAACAAATACCTTGGCACTAACTGGTTTCTAATTAGACTTAACACCTGTTCAACAAGAGAGATAACCCGTACGGTATTAAATACCTAGCAAATTTCACTTAGCTAGAGAAGTCACAGTTACTGGAGTAGAATCTAGAAGTACTTATTTAATAAAGAGGATAATCTCTCATAAGAGTCTGCAAACATTTGTCCTTTTACCCAGAATTAAGTGTAGTCTTCACCCCTCATCTCCTCTCTGTAACGTATAAAGACCACAACCAATCAAAATGTAGAGTTGTGGAGTGCAGTATGAATGCCTAGGGTTTAAGAAACATTGTGAAAATGGTGAGGGGGTGGGGTGGATGGATATTGTAAGAACCAGAAGATTAGCAAGTTTTCTGTGAGACTGTATTCTAGTAATGTCAAAAGCTATACTCATAAAGTCATAGCAAAAGGACTGCCCAAATGTGTGCTGAACAAGGATAGCACCAGGAAACTAATATGCTTCTTCCCTAGTGACGAACAATTAATTGCTTATTTATTGCCAAACAATCTGCCCTATAAATATAATACAGGCAGCATCATACAGGTTATACAAACAGAGCAGGATATATTTAAGAATATATACATATACATATACACACATATATACATTCACCCACCCCATATATATACATATATATATATATATGTATATATATGTATATGTGTATATGTGTATATATATAAACAAACACATATGTATACATATATACATTTATGCATGCAATAAAAATTTGCAAAAATATAGATCATGAATTTGAATTAACGTGCAGAGCAGCAGTGAAAGTGTTTGGAGGAAAGGGAAGGGAGAAATGTCATAATTAAATTATAACCTCAAATTTTTTAAGAGATCACATATTAATATCTTAATTACAAACCCAAAGGCATAAATCATAAGAACAAATAACACCTGAAAACAGTAAGTGCACAGAGATAATCAAAATCAACACTAGAATTAATGAAACAGAAATGAAAACAATTACAAAGAATCAGAGAAACAGTTCATCCTTTGAAAAGATGACAAGTTTTGCAAACCATTAGCAACATCAACCAAAAAAAATTTATAGAAAACTCAATAAAATCAGAGATAAAAGGGAATATTAAGAGAGACATTTTTATATTCTATAAAATTATATATATGTATGTATATATATGTATATATATATATATATATATATATATATATAGAGAGAGAGAGAGAGAGAGAGAGAGAGAGAGGGAGAGAGAGAGAGGGAGAGAGAGGGAGAGGGAGAGGGAGAGGGAGAGGGAGAGGGAGAGGGAGAGGGAGAGGGAGAGGGAGAGGGAGAGGGAGAGGGAGAGGGAGAGGGAGAGGGAGAGGGAGAGGGAGAGGGAGAGGGAGAGGGAGAGGGAGAGGGAGAGGGAGAGGGAGAGGGAGAGGGAGAGGGAGAGAGAAGAAAGTTTTACAATAATTTTTCTGGTGAGCATAGACTCAAAAATTGTCAGTAGAACATTGGAGGAAATACGGGGACAAAATGTGGAGCACAGACTGTAGGAAAAGCCATCCAGAGACTGCCCCACCAGGGGATCCATCACATATAGAGACACCAAACCAAACCCAAACACTATTGCTGATGCCAAGAAGTGCTTGCTGACAGGAGCCTGATATAGCTGTCTCCTGAGAGACTCTGCCAGAGTCTGACAAATACATATGCAGATGCTCTCAGCATGGGAACCCCAATAGAGGAGTTAAGGGAAAGGACTGAAGGCACTGAAGGGATTTGCAACCCCATAGGAAGGACAACAATATCAACCAACCAGATTCCTCAGAGATCCCAGGGACTAAACCACCAACCAAAGAGTACACATGGAGCGACCCATGGCTCTAGCTGCATGTGTTGCAGAGAATGGCCTTATCTAGCATCAGAGGGAGGAGAGGCCCTTGGTCCTGTGAAGGCTCGATGTCCCAGTGTAGGGGAATGCCAGGGCAGTGAGGTAAGATTGGGTTTGTGGGTGGAGTAGCACCCTTATAGAAGCAAGGGGAGGGGGGATAGCATAGGGGGGTTTTAGAGGGGAGACAAGTAAAGGACTTATTTATATTTAAAATGCAAACAAATAAAGTATCCAATAAAAAAAAGAACATTGCACTAAAGAAGACATTGCTTACTACAGTAATATGAAAAATTTCTGAGGTGACTTTATTCCCTCTGAAAGTTGGCATTCCCATTCTGGATTCTCAGAATGGGAAAGACATAAGGAAGAATAAAAAAAGTAATTCTCTCATACTCTGAAAAATAAAAGGAAACATTATGGATGAGAAAGATGGATGGAAGGAAGACCATGGTTCTTACAGGATTTAAAGTGCCATGGCTTGTACTCACTGAACACACATAGACCCAGTGTCTCATCAGTCGGACAAAATCTTTCTTGGTATGACCTGGAACATCTCTTTCTCTAAGATTGTCTCTATATGAAACAATCTATAAACAGATCTATAAGCATGAACATTATGAAGTTATCTTCAACCTGGACTTAGTCTTAATTTCCTTTACAAAAACACATAAATATTTCCCTATACTCAGTAGTTGAGCATTATCTGCTAAATGTAAATTCCTTCTGTGCATAAAAAAGTACTTCTACCTAGTGTTCTGCGCTTTAGTTTTTAGTTATTTTATTATGGTTTTAGTTTCTACCTACTAACCCATAAAAACATTCTCTATTTGGAAGTAGGATAGTATATTTCTCATCAGAGTCATGTATCATAACTTTGCTGTAAAGTGGTCATTCTATAATGAGGATAACATTTTTCTCTGTGTAACCCGTGTCGCAGAATGCCTGCCTTCTTCATATATCCTAAACAGAGAGAGAACAAGATAGGAATATTGAGCTCTTTGATCATTTAGGCTGATCTATGACCATTTGTTTTCTTATTACTTATATTTCAGTATCATTAGAAAGCTTCATCCATTATCCTACAACCCCCAACATTTTCCAAAGGATTGCAAAGTTTGTTGTTGGTCTAGAATTTCTACCTGTTAATCTAGATTATTGATATTATTAATCATGGCATAGAATATGTTTCAAGTGGCATTTCTGCTAAGACTCTCATTAGTCTCAGAAAATGCTCATACGCCATTTCTTTGTCTTCTATAAAACTGTAACTAGATTTGAGGTTAAGTGCACATGTCATATATTGAAGCTGACTGTTATTATTTTTCCCTGTAAAGCTGAGACATCTTAAAGAATCACCTTTTATGGAACATAAAAATCATGATTTTATAGATTGTTTCTGTAAATGAAAAGTCTTAAAATGGGAAAATCTACATATGGCTATTTTAGTTTTCCTATGGCAATATGGGTAAAGACATGAGGTATAAGTATGAAAAGTAGTTTATTAATATGCTGAGCTATAGCAAATCTTTAGTACTTATAACTATAAAATATTAAGTAACATTGTATCTATTAAGGCTTAGAAACTGCAATCCCTTTATCCATTGCTCATAAAAATTTAATGTTTATTAATACATACACTGACAACACATTCCAGGTTTAGATCGGCTTTGTAATTAGTGTCTGGCTATTACTCCAAAGTTGATCAAAGAAGTTGAGAACAGTTGTTGTCAAGTCATCTCTAGTTTATTTGCAAGGAACTATTGGGTCTCCTTTGCCCAAACAAACAGCCACTTCCCTTCCCTTGCGACACATCAGAAGAAACCCCTCATCTTTTGATGAGCTCCGGCTTGAGATATTTTGTCCTGGATGAAGTTATGTAAAAACATTTGAGAGCTATCAGGAGTTATTCAGATACACTTGTTAATACTTACTTTACAGTTTATGCTCCCAGGATGGATTTCTGGAATTGTATAATGAGTATGTTCTTTAGAGTTTAAATGGGAAAGTAAAATAGAGGATAGTAATATGGCCTGAAGGAATTACAGAGATAAAGTTCAGATCTGAGACAGAAGGAAAGACCACACAGAGACTGTGCCACCAGGGGATCCATCCCATAAACAACCACCAAACCCAGACACTATTGCATATGCCAGCAAGCTTTTGCTGAAGGGACCGTGATATAGCTGTCTCATATGAGGTTATGCCAGTGCCTGGCAAACACAGAAGTGGATGCTCACAGTCAGCTATTGGATGGAACACAGGGCCCCCAATGAAGGAGCTAGAGAAAATACCCAAGGAGCTAAAGGGGTCTGCAACCCTATAGGAGGAACAACAATATGAACTAACCAGTAACCTGCCCCCCCTCAGAGCTTGTGTCTCTAGTTGCATATGTAGCAGAGGATGGCCTAGTAGGCCATCAATGGGAGGAGAGGCCCTTGATCTTGTGAAAATTGTATGCCCCAGTACAGGGAAATGCCAGGGACAGGAAGCAGGAGTGAGTGGGTTGGAGAGCAGGACGAGGGGGGGGGGAGCATAGAGCATATAGGGAAATTTGGGGATAGCATTTGAAATGTAAATGAAGAAAATACCTAATAAAAAATAACCGATTGTGCACTCAGAAAGAAACATGGACACTTCTCTACATTTCTTTTTTTAACTTCTTTTTTCCCATTACTTAATTTACTTATTCACTTTACTTCCTGACTGCAGACCCATCCTCTCCATCCCCAGATCACACATCCCCTCCACCACCCCCTCCCTTCTAATGTACTATTCACTCTACAGTATTATCAGTTTTGTGTGAACATTTTTATGAGAAAAATGAGCCTGTTTTCTTTTTACAGTTGTGAACATGCTAAATTTTACTCTAAAAATTTAGCTTTAGAATCTGTCCTCTCTATACTACATGTGGTTTTCAAAAAAAAAAAAAAAAAAATTGGCTTGCTTCCCTATCCTGTTGTGGTTTGTTTATATTCCCTATAACAGTCCAAACATTCTTCAAAATTAATTCATCTAGATCATGTTATTTTATAACATATCATAGGTATTTTCATTTGTGCTATAATTTATATGCAATGTACACATACTTTAGTATGAATTTGAAGAATAACGTATAGAAAACAGTTCTTTTTTAATTTAATTTAATTTTATTTTAATTAGGTATTTTCTTCATTTATATTTCCATTGCTATCCCAAAAGTCCCCCATACCCTCCCCACCAACTCCCCTACCCACCCACTCCCACTTCTTGGCCCTGGTGTACTGAGGCATATAAAGTTTGCAAGACCAATGGGCTTCTCTTTCCACTGATGGCAGACTAGACCGTCTTCTGATACATATGCAGCTAGAGACAGGAGCTCCGGGGGGTACTGGTTAGTTCATATTGTTGTTCCACCTATAGGGTTGCAGACTCCTTTAGCTCTTTGGGTATTTTCTCTAGCTCCTCCATTGGGGCCCCTGTGATCCATCCAATAGCTGACTGTGAGCATCCACTTCTGTGTTTGCTAGGCCCCGGTGTAGCCTCACAAGAGACAGCCATATCAAGGTCCTTTCAGCAAAATCTTGCTAGTGTGTGTAATGGTGTCAGCATTTGGTGGCTGATTATGGGATGGATCCCTGGGTATGGACTCTAGATGGTCCATCCTCTCGTCTCAGCTCCAAACTTTGTCTCAGTAACTCCTTCCATGGGTGTTTTGTTCCCAATTCTAAGAAGGGGCAAAGTGTCCACACTTTGGTCTTCATTCTTCTTGAGTTTCATGTGTTAGAAAACAGTTCTAATTGCTGATGACACAGTAGCATCGGTGGCACTTGAGCAAATATTGCAATAGTTGAGACACCAATGCATTGTCATGGTAAACAGACCATATGGAGGACTCACACATCTGTAGCTCACACATAGCTCAACTTTTGAGGCAGAAGTTACTATTTTAAAACTGTATACCATTACTAAAAGCATCTACTTTCCTATTTTAAGTATCAGAAAGGATAAATCATTATGTTCATGCCAAAGTACATTGTAAATAGTTTGCTTAGTTCCAGGGTTCAGATCTTTAACTTTGATGGAATGCTGCCAATTCATAGAACACATAAGTAGAATTTTAGGGGAAAAAGGTTTTTTTTTTAGGATGACCTGGTAGTAAATAATATCTAGTTATAAAACCACAGTGGGTCAGGCCTCTCAATCCTCAGGTCCACATAATTAGATTAAGCCAAAGACAGAAACATTCAAAGTGAAAAATTATGTTATGATTTATCATGTGCAAATGGCTTTTCTTATATTTCCTCAGTTTGTTTCATAATGATTTATACAATGTTTATACTGTGTTCCATATCATAAACAGTGAGGTGATGCTTTAAAGCATATAAAAGGGCTAGAATAGGTCTTATGGAAATACTATGTAGTTTTACATAAGGGACTTCAGTTTTGATGCTTTTAATATCAATGAGGCCAGTGATAAACTGAAATAATTAAAAAATAAATCCTTCTAGGAATCCATGGCATGACAGAATTCTTAAAATGAAACAAACAAAACCCCAAAAGACAAAAAAAAATATAAAAGAAACAAACAAAAAAAAAACCTGCAACAATTTTTCCCTGAATGATATTCTGTGGGTTTATAAATAACTTACTTTCACACAAGCAAATACTACTGTAATTCTCTATACATATTAATAGGGTGAATTACCTAATATAAAATCAAAACAAGAAACCAAACCACAAAAAATTTAGTTGAACTTTTCAAGTTATGGGACCGTGCAGTGGAGCAGAGTAAATATTTTAAAAACGTATCTTCCAAGTGACCAGACCCATGATGTGAGTGAATCTCAGTGTGGTAACCCCTTCACTCTCTCCTTGGTATGAAACTTCAGGATAATGTCAGTGAATGTGAACTCAGTGGGCGATACACACTGCTAATTCTCAAATGAATGAGAAAACTCACTTGGTAAACTTTTCTATTGTTATTTTTTTTCATCTTCACATGTTTCATTATCAAATTTGAATTCCACTCATTAAGCTGACCAGAAAATAATACAAATTAATATCCTTGCCATCCCAATAGCTTTGATAAGTTGCTATGTCCTATAACAAGACAGCTGGTTCTATTCCTGTATCAAAAACATCTACACGTTAATGGAATATTGTGATATTTTTTTCCCAGATCAGTATAAAACAATTTTATATTGAATTTAGAGTTCCCCCCCACACACACACATGTCATGGTCTGGGTATTTACATATTCATATCTGCTCGTAGGGAAAGCAGGAAAAGATTTCACTAGTGTTCCCTTTGTTCCTGGCATCATTCTAGGTACTTTGTAATTAATAAAACGTTTCAGTTTTCAAAAGCCTCAAGAGGGCAATGATATTTTCCTCAGTTTAGTGACGAGGAACATGAGACTGAGCGGAATCACCTTCTCATGGCCATGCAGTGGGTAAGCAGCACATCTGGGATCCAGGCCAGATGTTGCATGTTTAGGGTCTGTATTATTAAAGGTCTGGGCAATAAGAACAAACAATTTTAGGTAAAGCATTCATAAAAACCTCCCAGGAATTTGTGTTCATGCAGAAACCTTCCCAACTAATTTTCCTGAGAAGTTATTTTTGAAGTGATGCACTATAATAAAATAAAGACAAAATCTGAACCAAAGAAGCACTTAGGTAAATCCATATGATAAAATAAATCTATGTACCTATAAAACTATACAGTATTGTTCATATTAACATAGGCTAAAAACTGTTTAGAATAACATGCTAAATATTTCAATTGCAACCAAAATACCCAAACCAACTTAGTCAGTTTCATCACAGAGTGATATTCTTAAAGTCCAGATAAAATGAGTGCAAGCAGTATCTAACTGCTCCTTATCCAAAAACACTAAGGTTTTCTAGAATACTGGAGCATCTATCAAGTTATGCATATTTATTTTCCTTATCAGTGCAGCCTACAACTAGCATTAACAGTGGAGTGCTTTATTGCTATTACTGAAACACCTGCAGGAGCATGGTTTGATTAAAGCAATCAATTGACCGCCCAAACTAAATAGCCATTTAAGTTCAGTATTAGGAAACCCTCAGCTACTTCACAACCTAGTATCCTTCTTACCATGGAAACCGTTCCTCCAAAGCATATGCATGAATGTTTATTTGGAGAAGAAATCCTCTGTTTACTTCTTTCTCTCAGGTGATGCTATGAAGGGCTGCCACATTTTGGTCTGCACTGTCTATCAACCTCACTTGTCTTCTTGGCTCACCAGACACACAACAGAACAAGGTATAATAATAGTCATTAGCAGGCATCTCAGACAATCTCTGCAAAAAGTATTCACTCATCGCTCATTCACTTCAATTGCTTTATAGAAAGACCTCCCAATTTATCTTCTCCATTACTGTTTTCAGCTTTGGAAGACCATACAATTTTCAAAGGTGAGAAGGAACATTTCATGTGTCAAGATAGAAAGTAAATGGGCTGATCATTTCCTTGATGTCCCTCCGGGGACAATCCCCACTTAGGATACAGCCTGTAATGTGATCTGCAGGCTGAACTTCATGAAACAAATCAACAGTCTCCTATCCCAGGCTTTCAGTGGGTCCCACAGTAATAGGGACCAACAGGAAACAGATATTTAGAATACAAATGGAGAAAAATACAAACATTTAGAATTTGTATGCTGGCTTCTGAGCTGCAGCAGGTTGATGAGCCATCTCTACAAAAGCCTTCTTACTCTGACTTCTACAGCATCCTTTCTTAGAAAAGATGTTGGTCTAGATCCCACTGGTCTAGAAATGCTATGGGACGACAACAGGCATTATTGTTTACCAGAGGTTCAGCAGAGGCCTGTTCCCTGACCTTTGTTACATTTTTAAATTAGATGCCACTTTGTTTCAGTCCATTACAAACTAGTACAACCACTGTGGAAAACAATCTGGAGGTTCCTCAGAAAATTGGAAATAGACCTACCTGAAGACCCAGCTTTACTACTCTTGGGAATATATCCAAAAGATGCCCCACCAATGCCACAAGGGCATGTGTTCCACTATGTTCATAGCAGCCTTATTGTGATAGTCAGAAGCTGGAAACAGCCCAGATGGCCCACGACAGAAGAATGGATTCAGAAAATGTGGCTCATTTACACGATGGGATACTACTCAGCTATTAAGAACAAGGGTATCCTGAGTTTTGCAGGCAAATGGATGGAACTAGAAAATGTCATCATGAGTGAGGTAACACCCATAAAAAAGTACAGAATACCCAAGATATAGTCCACAGAGCTCAAAAAGCTCAACAAGCTGAAGTGCCCAAGTAAAGTCCCACTTGGGAGGGAGAAGAAAGCAATCACAACTGAGGAGTTAGGGAGGGACAGGGGAGAGAGAGTGGGAGAGAGAAAAAAGGACTGAAGCCCTGAGGCCCAAGAGAAAGAACAGAAACAGAAATATCTCATCTAAGAAAACTGAAACTATACCTACCAGACTCTATTGAGCTGCCTCTGTATATGATAAAATTATTGGCCTGAGAAACAATTTAAAACAAAAATACAACTAGCTACAATTAAATTATTTGTTATTGTTTACCCTTTTCTTCAATGGATATTGGCAGATGTTCACCCAGGCCTAATTAGATCTCTTAAACTTTTACAAAGAAATATTAGATGTATTAAGGACTGTGGAACACATCACATTGATTGAGAATAGCATATAGCTTTTGTCTCTTTGAAAATCTTTCCACATCTCAGTTTTAATGAAAATGGGCAATTTGAGCATTTGAATGAAAAAAAAAATATTTCCATAACTTCAGGTACATGAGCACTTGGTCCCTTGGTAGTGATATTTGGGGAAACTGTAGAATTTTTAGCTGCTAGAGCTTTGATGGATAAAGTTTGACATAGGCATTCTAACACTTTGCTGTTTCGATTTCCTGTGTGATCAGAGATGTACATTCTAGTATTTTTAATGACTATGCTATTATAGGTTTTAAGAATAGTATTGAAATATTTTAGAGACATGCCAAAATTATCTATGTCATTATCTATTGTTAGTCATACTAGTAGTACAAAGTAAAAACTTTGTGGGAAAAAAACAACTGAATATGCAAATACACATACTTTAAACTGAGTTAATAGATAACCCATGGCCAAATTCTGGTCAAATTTAATGTTTTAGCTACAAACTTTCCTAAAAAATTGAAGGGCTTGGATAAGAATGTAAATTGCTATGGCTGCCTCTATGGCACAGTGGGGAAGAACACTTGCCTCCAAGTCTTATAACTTAAAATCCATGCCAAAAACCAAAAATTAAACAGGAGATAATGAAATCTTTCAAGCTGTCTTCTGATCTTCTAAGATGTACACACTCACGTGCACACACGCACGCACGTGCACACACACACAAAGTAAACAATTTAAAACAATTAAACATAATTTTTCTGCTTCTCTTTTAAACGGTTGTGACATATGTTCTTTAGCTGAGTCAAGCAAGTTGAGCTGGGGATAGAAAATAAATAGATGTTTCCATTATGCTGCTTTGTCCTGTCTCTCATACTCTTTTCTTACCATTTTGACTTTCTTGATGTTCACTAAGAGGTGATGAAAATTGCTTTGTTTTGTGATGCCCTACTATCTGAATTATTGGTGAAGAAACCTTCATGAAAGTGAACTATTGCATAATTTAGTCATTTGAGCCTGTGCAAAGCTTCTTAACCAACCATGTATAATATGTGAAAATGAAATTGAGTATGTCTGTAATTCAATAATCCTATTTCGGAAAATGATTGGCCAGCTCAATTTGAGCCATAAACCTTAGATTGTCAATCTCTATTTCAATAACTCAGTGTATCTATAATATGTCATGCATAGAATACATTATAGCATAATGTTGGGTATTAATTAATATCTTCCGTATCTTGTGAATAGGAAGAATGAAGGTATTAGGAAAAGTGAATAGTAATATCCAGAAGATGGTTATTGAACGTAACCCTCTACAAGGGTTATAGATCCCTGAGCACAGAGAGACTGCATATATAAGAACTACAGACATGAACAATGGCTGGTTTTCCAGAAGTTTCAAACACAGAGAAGATGGGTCCTGGTGATCTTCATCACTTCTTTATTTTGACAGTGTAAAATTTCCTACCACATAATGAAATCCTAAAATCATATGATTAATTTTGGGGAAAAAAGACAGATAAAAGTATCATATTATTACACCCAGTGACAAGTGGAAGTGACTCTGAGACACTCATAAATAATATCAGAGCTGTAGGTTGCTCACATGGGATTGAGCTCTATGAATGTCTGTGTAAATAAGAAGCCAGCTATTGGGACCCTACAGAGAAAACAATACACTGGTGTCCAAGCGGACTGAGGATTAGGTATAAAATCAAAGCATGTCAGGGGGGATGGCTCAGCTGTTAAGTGTTTGAGTTATATTATGTCACACTCATCTCTGTATTTCTGTCTAGCTAAGGGTTGGTCTCGTGGTTGAATATGGTAATGTAGTGGGATCTTTCAACCTCTTCGATATTCATAATCAGTTTTAGAAGACCTTAGAGTTACATCTGCCAAATAATATCAATCAAAAGTGTGTATTATACATGGGGATGTTGTGTCTTTTTTCATGCTATTGCAACCCCAATCCTAGACACATGAAAACTATGACTGGAAGAAATAAGGTGAGTGTGGAGTACTAGATCTATGTCTACCCCTTTAAAACTTATTTTAAATGAATAACTAAATAAGGATGTGTGCATTTTTCTGGGTTGGGCATTATCCACTGCTTTTTTTTTTTTTAATAAACACTATCTGATTATCGGGTGTGGTATAGAGCAAATCAACATTGGCAAATTGTGTCCTATAATTCTAACTTAGGAATTGACCTGAATATTAATGTAATGCAATATTTTTACCCTTGGATATATGTATTCATCAATGGTTTTAAATTAAAAATCAGCCAAATAACTGGAGATGAAATAATTAAACATAATGCCATTTAAGATAAATGTCAAAAGAATAAAGCTTCTTGATTAATATATGCAATTTTTGAATGACTGGTAATATATAGTTTTAATTTTTGTTATATCAAGATATGTCTAGATCCAAATACTAAGGAGCAAACATATAGAATGTCTTAAGGAAATAAATGTATGTTTTCCTCATTTGTCTATAATCGCATACATCTGTGAAAATGTTTGAGATTGCAGTGTTTTTCCCATTGGTATTCCACAAAAGGCAAAGCATTTTAACCTTTATTGTGGAATTAAAGCAAGAGAACATTTAGGTTCTTACTATTGATTTAGCCCCATACAAGCAGGTCATGGCTTTTAATATGGTTTGTAGCATTTTTATATTCAATATTTCTTATGGATAATATAATAGAAACTTACAAAATAGATTTCCCCAATTTTATTCTCACTGAAAAACTTGCTGTATTTTTTTTTAATTAGTGAAAGGTTTAAATTGAACTGTTTTCTCTAATGTTTTAGCCAAAGCTAGGGCAAAGTCTTCAAATATGTATTTATCACTCTCATATCTCATTGATCTTTTCATTTGCATATGCTATCTCGCTCTTAGAGAAGCTTCACTGGTATTGGTAATAAAGGTTATGTGTCTTTTTGGCTGAATAGTTTTATGCCCTAAATGTAAAGCTAGAATGTAATTGCAATTATACGTTTGGCTTTCAATTCACCTTAGATTTTTGTTTAATGGAACTTAAAAATGATGGAAAAGGTAAATGAAAATATAAATAATTTTGTTCAGTGACAAGTATATGCTAAAACATTATTTTTAAAATATAATTCATTTATCTCCATTAGTTATCTGTCAAATGAAATAAAATACAGAAACTTATACTTAATTAATTTCTCCATGGCCAAAAATTATTCTCATACATTTTCAGACATTTTGGTAAAAATGTACATATCAGTAGGTCAGGGATTTTCAGGAATTTATCAATGGCAGCAGTAGCGTCTCCAGTTAATCACAATCAGTGCTCCTTCATTTGTGACCCACGGCAGTTGCTCAAGTTTATATCCAAGTTGCATTTGTTTATACTTGCAGTAATATTGCAGGTAGCAGTTCCAGGGTATAATTCACATGTGAGGAGTAAGTCTCTGTGATCCCTCATTACTCATGTACACGTGCATTTTCCTTTTCAAAAATACATTGTAATCATAATGCTATATTTGTTATAGTATTTCCTATGTGGCATAATATATATCTAAAACAACTAACAACTAAACACAAGCAACTCAAAATTGATTTAAGTCATAAAAAATGTCAATCAACTTGCCAGGGAAGATCTGAAATTGCAATCATATTTTAGAGCACATAAGATTAATGACATCTGTAACTTTTAAATGTCAGTGAATTCAGAACCACAGGGAAGACTCTGCTTAGCTTTTTTTATGATTGTCACAAGCTAGTAGGAGCAGAAAAATTTCAGCTATTTTGTATTTGGAATTTTCTAAATGCAATTTTCTAAAAGAATTAAAACTAGTTAGTAATAAACTTTGAAAAAGTGCTCATGAGCAATTACTATCCCAGGAAGATTACCAGTGTCACTAGGGAAATATGTAGAGGTAGTTTGGAACCTAAATGTAGTGGTTGACCATTTCTACACTCATTTACTCCTTTAGCATCCCAAGTATGCCTCTTGCCTGACTTCAGATGCACATCCATCATTAGTCTTAGTCCCTGGCTTATACTCCTTCCTTCCGAAGCTTAGCGTGGGGCCTCATCCAGTATGCCACCCTGAAGATCTTTATACCCACATTCTTATCTTCTTTGTGTGAATATAGAGACACATTCTAGTTGAAGTAAGCACATCTAAAAGAGCCTAAACATTTACCCATACTTTCCAAGGAAATTCTTGACTTGAAATGTATGATTAAAAAGTTTAATAGTTAGCTGGCTCATAAGCAAGGGATCCCTCTTTTTCACTACAACAGACCAAACATGGATTTCCTCACAACACGATAGCCACCTAGATTAAGTGACCCCCCACATGCACAATAACACACCCACATACACTCACCATCGTTTAAAGGACAGGTCCTATAAAATTAGTGACCTTTAACTGTGATGTTGAGATAGTCAGTGCCTTCACAATGTTAAACACCAGCAGTTACTTTCTTAGGGAACAGATATACTGAAACCATTCACGAGAGGTATAGCTCGATCTGGCTTGTATAATATCCAACTATAAGTCTTGCATTCTGGATCACTGATACTTCCCCCATTAAAAACAAAACAAAACAAAACAAAATAAAACAAACAAACAAAAAAAGAAGCTGATTTAGATATATATATATAAACACATTCTTTCCCCCATTTAAACTTTTCTTTCTGTTCATCTATGGAATTAGCAGAGGTTTAGAACCCTGATGGGATGTGTACTAAATGGTAAAATAATTAAGAGAGCCACACGTAAGCTGGGTGGAAAGGAGGCAGTCAAAGTAAAGACAGGCTCGCATATTCAAGACTTTTAAGTGTATCTTCTAAATTTCCATATAAGGAATGTTCATACCATAGTATGTATTCACTTATAAGTGGATTTTGTCTCAGAAACTATTTAGACCTGAGCTATATGAATCAGTATGCAAGACATGGGAAACAAAGGGGATATCTGGATGAAAAGTAGAGATTTTAATCCAGTTCCTTTTTAGTAGCAAAATATCTGTGAGTTCAAATTAATCTGTAAATTTGTACAAAAGCAAAAGAAACCTGAGAAACACATTTTCCACTAAATCAAATCTGTGCGGCATTTTACATCCATTATAACATTCTGTTAGTTTACATTATTATTAAATACATTTATTCCTAAGAATTTATTGTTATGCCCCAGTACAGGGGGATGCCAGGGCCAGAAAGCAGGAGTTGGTGCGTTGGGGAGCAGGGCACGGGAGTGGGGGGATAAGGGGCTGGGGCTTTGGAGATAGCATTTTAAATGTAAATCAAATGTAATTTATTGTTATAATAGTTATGTCCTCACAACATAAAAATAAATACTAAATTTTGTAGAGAATTTTAAATATGTGTATAAGCCCACCTCAGTATATGTACATAATATACATATGTCCCACATTGGACATAAAATATCATTGGGAAGTGAAATTGCAGGTACTTCTGTTGGCCTTGTCTATACTTAAAAATGCTAAAATGCAATAAGCATTTTTCCATGGCAAGTCACCAAATGTAAATAAAGAAAATATCTAATAAAAAGATAATGTTCTATTTAATGACATACAGAAAAAAATGTTTTTAAATTAAAGCCATGGATATATATTGAAACCTGAAAATTACATTTCTTAAAAGTGTGGTAAGTAATGAAATGATAAAATGTTGAAAAATTATTTCAAAAGAGAATTGATTCTTAACTAAATATTTTAAAAGTTTGAATGAAATAAAAATAATAGTTATATATTAGCTTTTCAATTATATGCAGTTAGAAAGCTATGCCAGTGCCTGCCAAATACAGAAGTGGATGCTCACAGTCATCTATTGGATGGAACACGGGGTCCCCAGTGAAGGAGCTAGAGAAAGTACCCAAGGAGCTGAAGGGCTCTGCAGCTCTATAGGAGAAACTACAATATGAACTAACCAGTACCCCCAGAGCTTCTTTCTCTAGCAGCATATGTAGCAGAGGACGGCCTACTCAGCCGTCAGTGGGAGGAGAGGCCCTTGTTCTTGTGAAGATTCTAGGCCCCAGTATAGGGAAATGTCAGGGCCAGGAAAAGAGAGTGGATGGGTTGGGGAGCCCGGGGAGAAGGGAGGGTATAGGGGATTTTCAGAGAGGAAACTAGGAAAGGGGATAGCATTAGAAATGGAAATGAAGAAAACATCTAATAAAAAATAAATCTTAAAAAGTAAAAAAAACAAGTAATTTTAACTCTTTACATAAAATTTAACAATTTTAACTGTACATTTGGAAAAATAATTATTTTGTGGGACATTACTTTTGTCTATTTTGGAACTCACTGTCTATACCAAAACCAGGATGGCTTCTAACTCACAGAGGTCCTCCTGTCTCTGTCCCAGTAGTGCTGGGATTAAATCCCAGTAGTGGTATTAAATACATGAGCCCCTATGCCTGTCTAAAAATCAAAAATTTTAAAATCAATAAGTGATATAAAGCAAAACCATTTTTGACTCTGATAAATGATTTAGTCTAAGTATTTATTAATTTACTTTATGATATTTTAAAGAGTAGATTCATTAGCATATTAATACATGATATATATATTTAATATTTAATACTATGAGTCAATAATTTTACTTTAGAGCCCATGAGCTGTAAAGATTATATATTATTATAATATAATAACATATAATAATAACATTTCTCGTAAAAACTAATATTAATCTACTTTTTTCTTACTTTTATTATTTTTAATATTTATTTCATTTTAAAGCATGTGGCTATCACATGAGCATGAGAGCATATATGGGGCAGGAGAAAACATTTAGTCCCCTGGCACCTGACTTAGAGTTGGCTTTGAGCCACCCGATGGACATGCTGGAAACAGAATTCTGGTCCTTTACAAGAGCAGCAAAGGATCAGCATCCAAGTTGTATGTTTAATTCCTTGTTTTGTACAGTATGTTCTAATAGCTGTCTTGTGAGAGGCTCTTCCAGTGCCTGACAAATACAGAAGTGGATGCTCACAGCCAACCACTGGACACAGCACAGGGTCCCCAATGGAGGAGCTAGAGAAAACACCCAAGGAGCTAAAGGGGTTTGCAGCCCCATGGGAGGAACAACAATATGAACTAAGCAGTAACCCCAGACCTCTCAGTGATTAAACCATCAACCAAAGAAAACACATGGTGGGACTCATGGCTCCAGCTGCAAATGTAGCAGAGGATAGCCTAGTAGGTCATCAATGGGAGGAGAGGCCCTTGGCCCTGTGAAGATCATATGCCCCAGTATAGGAGAATACCAGGGCCAGGAAGCAGGAGTGGGTGGGTTGGTGAGCAGAGGGGAAATTAGGAAAGGGAATAACATTTGAAATGTAAGTAAAGAAAATATCTAATAAAAAATTAAAGAAAATAAAAACAATAAAATTCAGTTTAAACTTATTCTTCTTTAGTTACAAAAACTAACCAAAAGCTGGGATAACCAATGATATAGTTTTAAAATCCTGGCCATCAAACCTCTTTATTTTAATATTCTCAATTTGTGCCTGCTCACTTATTTTTGAGATTATTAGTTAGTTGTCATATGTTTTCCTTGATTTTCACCCTCCAAAAAAGGAGTTCTCAATATGTGAGTTATCACTCCTTTGGGAATAAATGACGCTTTCACAGGGTCACCTAAGACCTTTGGAAAAACACAGATGTTTATATTATTATTCATAACAGAATTAAAATGACAGTCATGAAGTAGCAATGAAAATAATTTTATAGTTGGGGGTTACCACAACATAAGGAACTGTATTAAAGGGTTACAGAATTAAAAAGGTTGAGAACCACTCACAAACTCTACCAACTCTTCTTCAAATTAATGGCCTTCTCTTTCACTAATTGATATTGCATGTATATGTGTATATTTATATGCATATATATTCTTAAATATAACCTGTAGAGTCTATGTAATGTTTTTTGTGTATATACATTCAGGACTGAATATATGGAGCGGGACAATCAATTGGTTTGTGTGCTCTTCCCTGGGGAAGATCTGAGGTTTTGCTCAGTTGACTGGAGTTTTAGTATGGCACGGAGACTTCATGAACTTTCCAATGCCCACATTAACATGCTGTTTGATGTCTTCCTTTTTCATCTCAGGTTTGCGTGGTCATGTTGCTGTGACTTTATAAGTGTAGCTTCTGTTGGTACTAAGAGACAAAATTTCAAACAAACTTCCTGAACTTCTGGTTCTTACAATGTTCTCACTCCCTTTCTGCAATGTGCATTTAGTTTTCAGCTTTATATTCCAATGTGAAAAATGTCAGCGTGAAATTGATTTATCTAGAATATAATAGCCACAGCAAAAATTTATAATTACTTAGGTTCTAAACATATATGTTTATATAATATTTCAATCAACTATTCAATAAGTTGTACTAAATACAATTAGCCCAACATTAAATATATTAATTAGAAAACAGGGAATATTGAATACCCTTAATACATATTATCAATAAATAAGCATAAATAATTATATATTTTACATTATTCATTATTATATACTATTATTTAAACATTATTAAAATGGCTAATAGAATTAATCCTATTTAATAAGTGACGATAATATTTGAAAAATATCTGCTTTGGATTGAAATCTGGATATGCAAATATAAATATTGGGGATGTCTTAAACTTGGCAAAATTAATTCCCTTGACTAATGAACTAGATGAAAACAACAATTCATTATATTCTTCAAGGATATCTAATAGCCAAAGCAAGTTGAGATTAGATTAATTAGAAAAAAACATGAGCATCCTAATTATATCACTTTAGAAACAAAGCGGTATCAGCTCATTCTTTGCAGTCACGACTACAGATCAAATTAGACAAGGTATTTTGTCTCAAATTTATACAAACAGATCATGGCATGACAGAATCTTGGGGATAAATTAGATTTTTGTGAAGATTAATTGCAACATTAACTTAGCTCAACACAACCAGTGTGAGGCAAGATCTAGGAGTGGGTCTAATCAATTTTGAATGAATTTAAAGCACTAATATTTGATAGATTCGATTTTAATCACATCTGTCCATGCGTTTCCCAGCCCATCTCCTGCTGCTTTATTGCACCTACCTAGAGCAGTCACTCTGCGGCTCCCGGACAAAGTCCAGGACAGGAAGGGATCAGTAACAATGGTGTTGTCTAATCAACACAGCACAATTTGGGCTGACATGCATATAGGAATCTTTTAGGAATTATTATTATCTATTAGGAATAGATACTATTAATATTTATTTAAATATTATTATCTATTAGGAATCTAAAATAGATTTGGGGTTCAGAACTTTTTCCAGTGGTGATTTTTAAAAGTTCCCAATATCCAAGCAGAAACCTCTATCCAAACCATTAAATGCCATAATTCTTAATTACTCATCTTGCTATTTTCATAATATTTTTCTCTGGGTATCTGTGATCAACATGCAGATCTATCTCTGATCTAGACAGTTTGAAGAATATTCATAGATATAAAGTTCAAACGTCTTTAAAATAAAAATGTCGTCTTGTTTGGAAACCTGAATTCAAAATTAAATTCCTTATCTTAGACTTGTTTCATTACTTTTTTTCTTTTACCTTTGCCTAAGATAACTATTTCCATTTTAACAATGTCATTATTGACAAAATGGGTAGACCAGGTACATCATTCATTTACTGTATCACACCTGTAGTCAACTCTGAGCCTATAGAAGTAATATCAGGTATGCTCTGATATCTGGACTAAGAATTCTAGAGCTTAGAGAAGAATCCTCCCTTTTCATTACATTATATCCTTTTTTATTTGAAAAAAAAAATAGGTTTAAAACATCAGAGAATAAAAGTAACAGAATAAATCTCCAAAATATCTTTGGGTTTCCTCCATATTATTGACACAAAGTTCTAAATAAGTAAAAATCACGTTTGAATATATGCCTAGTTTCCAACACAACTAATTCTTCCCAGCACCCACAAATATTATAAAATGATGTTATAAGGTGAGGAGACTACAGGGTTGGATGGGAGTGGATGAGTTTGTTTACTGTATTCTAGATCTATTATCCCATCTTACAAGTTCAGAGGTCTTCTTCCAGGGTTTGTTGAATGAAGTGTTCTTCCATACTTAATCAAATTTCTGTGGCTAGAACACAGGATGTGAGTTTCACATACAGAAGTCTCAGAAACCTGACATGTGGTATTGTTGATGCATGCTTAAACTCTTTCTAAGCTGCTCTTTAAAGCAACACCAGTATAATTTATTCCATAGTGTATGAGTATAAAATTGTGATGTTTAATGCTAAAATAACTTAAGATGTTTATTATATTTTTAAGGCTTGCTATTATCAACTGTTACCAGAATAATACATTTATCCACCTATTTATTTTTAAGCACTCATTGGTATATAACTGTATATTGTGCAAAAGTGGACAATGCTATCAAACTGTTTAGTTTTGAAAAATGTTCGCAGATTCATATATTTGATACTTACACAACAAGCTGATTATTAATTAAGTGAACGTTGATGTAGGAATTCAACGAACTTGCTTGCAACTGAAAAGCTTTACACTGCAAGCACTTGCTAGACAGAAGGCATTCTTATTCCTTCCTCCATTATCCATGAAGGATAATCATTTTCGAGAAGAAACAAATGTCACTAGACAGTAGCATATCCTGGAGCAATGAAAGTGTGAACATTTTAGTTTCCAACAACTTCTTTGGGACGAAATTAAGAAGAATTTAGTGAGATATCAACAGAAGTGTAACTAAAGAAAATAGATACTAGTGATAGATAGCAGACATGGTCCCTACTCATCAAAATATCTTAGCACAGTGAAGTGTTGACTATCTATAAAAATGTGGTCTAAGTCTCTTGAGAAATACTATAAGTATTTCTAAGAATAAAACTACCTGCTGAAATTTTAATATTTCATTATTATAACTAACTTTCTATTCTGAGAACTGCAAAAAAATCTACAGATTCAATCTATAAGCATTCTTCAATAGCACTGCCTAAATTATAATGTTATTGAAATGTTCAATATGGAAATTATTAAACCTCTTTCATTTTACAGGATATAGTTTTAGGCAAGCTTGGCCCAAGTAATCATTCCATATCTGAGAATGTGCCTGTTTAAATCACTATCATTTGACTTTACTAAAGACGGTGTTTAAGTCAGAGAGTGATTGGGAAAGATTTTTAGTGGCAAGCCATCCACTTGAACATAGTTCCCAGCATTTGTTATTTGATATCACTAGGGACTTCATGCTGATAATCATGCTAAGTTTTGCCTTTGAGAGAAAAGATGGTATACTTTGTGCATGAGTATGTTCATGTATGCTTCTGTGTGTGCTTGTGTGCATGTGTAGGTTTGTGTTACTACATACATGTGTATTTATGTGTACACAGTCAGAAAACTAGGGGATGTAGTTTCCATTCTCAAGGCCACAGTTTGACTCTGACTCTAAAAATATTGTACTTAAAACTCAACGACTGAATTATATTCCAAATGAGGTTCTTCTCCCTTGTAAACACGGTTGCCACCTCAGCTCTTACTCAGTTCCAGACAATATATTTTGAAGGACTTCTCTGCAAGTTGTCAGTATTTGCCAAGCGATGGTGCTCTCTATGGAGCTAGCAATTCAAAGGGAATTAATTCTATTTGTGCTTTGATTACTTATTTAATTGGCTGACACCTCCAAAGTTACAATGAATTTGTTATAAAATTTATCATTGTCAACTCGGGTTTCTCTATAAGTAACTACATCTCCTTGAATTACGATGACCATTATAATTCAACCACAAAGCTTTTCCAATGAAGAATTGATATTTAAGTTCCTTATGCCAGATGCAACTCATTTTGTTCTATGTCTGAAGCTTAGAGTACTTGTAATTTAATTAGTTCTTTCATTCTCTTTAAGCCTTTATATTCATTTATTTTCATTTATTTTTAAATCTCTTTGACTTTCCTACAGACCAAGCTATCATCTACCTTAAATCAACTCTTGCTGACTAATAAATCCAGTCTTTGACACAGTACCTCTATTGGTCCAACATATATTGTAAGCAATCTCTTAAATGTCCATGGCTGCTTTCTTTTGCAGGGAGTGGAATATAAGGAGCAAAGGATGACCTCCTTATGTCCTCGTGAAAGTGGTTTAGTAGCAGAATACTTACTGATGGGATTCGAGACTGTCACTGTCTGATGATTCTACTTCTCGCCAGAACTGACAAGCTCATGGAACTAATGAAGTTGATATAAACTGCTGTGTTTACAAGATGGAATGGTGTCTGCCTTTGCTTGTCTCTGTATGATCAGTGTGTTGACTAACAGTATATTGTGGTAGAGTTCATCTTACCAGGCTACAGCCTACTTCCAAATGTTCTGGGCATCCATCTAATATTCTTGAATGTGGCAGCTCTGGACTGGAAGTTGATTCTGACTCTTTATTTTAAGTTTAAATTTTTACCTAGAAATGTTTTATTATAAAATTAATTTCCAAAGTTATTTTGATTTGCTAATACTTCCAGTTTTGCACTAAGGTTTAATTTCTTTAGATTGTTCTCATGGATTTAAAGTGTGTACCCCCAGATAGGATAGGAAGAGGTATGGAGTTCCACATTACTGTTTCTTGTGAGGCTATGCCAATGCCTGGCAAGTACAGAAGTGGATGCTCACATTCATCTATAGGATGGTATACAAGGCCCCTAATGAAGAAGCTAGAAAGTACCCAAGGAGTTAAAGGGGTCTGCAACCCTATAGGAGGAACAACAATATAAACTAACCAGTACCTCCCAGAGCTGTGTCTCTAGTTGCATATGTAGCAGAGGATGGCCTGGTCAGCCATCAATGGGAGGAAAGGCCTTTGGTCTTGCAAAGAACATATGCCGTAGGACAGGGGAAAGCCAGGGGCAAGAAGCGGGAGTGGGTGGGTTGGGAAGCAGGGTGGGGAGGGTATAGGGGGCTTTAGGGATAGCATTTGAAATGTAAATGAAGAAAATATCCAATAAAAATGCCTTAAAAAACACAAAACATTTCTGAAAAGCCGAGTTTCCTTTTTATGTTGAGAAGCCTTGACAGGCAGCTGCCCTTGGTGTCAGTAACTTTAAAAGAAAGAAACTCAAATAAACTTGACCATGCCTATTTCTGGCATTTCTAAAGACCAGGTGCCAGCATAGATATCAGTATTGAGCCTTTCACTGTTGCCTGGAAATTTATCAGGTGCAAAACTATGCCTCTGTCATCCAAACCTCTTCTATTTTCCCTTTCAAGGCTAATCCACTTTAAAAACAAATGCTTTTAAAATATCTTTATTGTTTATTTTCAATTTTCTCAAAGTAAAAGAAAGTGTGTAATTATAAGGATGGTGCATAAAGTCTTATCAGGAACTGGCTGCTTTACAACATCACCCAAAGCCAAATAATATTCAGTATCCATTTTGAAACATTCATACATCCTGGGTATTCATGGTCATTTTACCTATAACCAGCAGGGTGGAACAGTCTTGCTAACTTAATAACAAAAGAAGGCAGGCTGAATGACATTCTCAATTCATAATTGTGATGTTCATAACTCTTTGAAAGAAAACTGATTTTGTAACAAAAGCATTTTTTAGTCCAAAGTTTAATGTTTCATGTGTTGTGTTGAATCTTCCAGTTTAAACATTCCATGCTGGAGAGAAGGCCATTAAGACTCAGGAAGATCTAAACTAGAAGAAAGCAAGCTCCTTGACAATCAGGAACCAAACCCCAAATTCTCAGCAAGTTCTACAAACAAACTTAATCAGATACACGAGGTCCCACTCTCTACAAAGTTGTATAAGCAGTGAGGACTGAGGAGATGAAGGAGGTGTTGAGGTGTCTGAAAGCCATGTAGAAATCTCCAGAATTCCTGAGGGGTTTGTTGTTGTTGCTGGTGGTGGTGGTGGTGATAGTGATGGTGGTATTAGCTATTTTGTTGTTGTTGTTGTTTTGTTTTGTTTTTGTTTGTTTAGTTGGTTGATTTTGGTTTCGTATCTTTTTATTGTTGTTGTTTAGGTTTGTTTTGTTTTGAGTCATCACCCATGCTGAGGTATGCTTTTGGTGATATATCTGTCTTTGAATTCTTTATAGTCCTGTAAGTGATCATTCACCCACACTCCTGTAAGGAACCACAACAAAATTAATGGTTCAACAAGTTGGGTTTGGTGGTATCTGTGGAGATTTGGTCTGTTGCTACAACTTGTCACGCTAAACACTATACCCCAAGGTCTAGGCCTATGAGTGACCCGGTTGGTGGAGGAGAGACCAACGGGAGAAAGAAGAATGAAAGGAGAGGTGGAAGCCTCCATAATGGGAGATGAGCACATGGCCAGGAGAAACAGCACGTATCTGGGGTACTCCCCTGGAAGGTAACCAGACCAGCAGTTACAAGAGTAGAGCAGGGGTTCCCTCCCCCACTACTTGTCAAAACCACATTAAATAACTATAGTCTGGGTCTCATTTACTTGTAAGCTAGTCAGGGTGAAGCTTTACATTAGTTGTACGACAGATATCTTTTCTTTGGTTTATCATCAGTCTTCTCTGAGGTGGGACCCTTGTTACAGGGTCACTGCCATCTTAGCAAAGAGAATTACTTGTTTCCGTAGAGAAACTCAGACATCCTTGTGCCAGTGTTCCTCTTTCCTGTTGGCTTTGAAAAGACCTTCTCCAAAAACATAATCAAGAAGCTTTATGCCTGGGAATGGAGTTGAATTTTATGTGTCTTAAGGGTATTTGTACATTGCTAGAGGAACAATTTTTAGCTGTTACATGATTTAATTCCTCATTTCTGAATTGTAAATATTAATGATAAAGGAGTCATGTATCAGAAAAGTATAATCGCTTACTTTTCTATTTGGATACCAGAGTTACAAAAATAAAGTAAATGATTTTAGAAATGGCTATTTTAAAGGAAGAACACACTGGCAGGCAGTAAGATATTTCTTGTGTTCAAGATTTTCTTAGTCTACCAAATGTAGTTGATAGATAAAGGAAGTTAATAAATTGCAGGATACTTTCAGAATCACCTACATGGGTGCCAGATTAGTTTCTCATAAGGTCACACTTAGGTTGAAAATTCTACAGGGGAAAAAAAGAAACTGAAGAAAAATCAGCATGAACAAAGGTGTTTGCCCAAAACTTCCATTGATACAGTTCATTGTTTGAGATATAATATATTATCTTCCTGCTTCTAGAAATGAAGAAAGAAAATATCAAAAACAGAAACAATCATTTTAGGTAATTTTTGTCACAGCTAGAAAAATTAATCAGTGAATTAAAGGTAGAATTAATAGTTTCTGGAAATTACACCCAAGAATCACTATAATAGTTCAAACGCAAAATATAATTTAATTCTAGGCTAAACAATTAAAGTACATGTTTATGAAAAAGTCAAACAATTTTCTCTTCATTTGATTTAGGGCAATTGTTCATATTAGCAAAAGGAACAGGGTCATATCTTCTTCTTTGAGATTTTTGGAATTTGTAAATTGAAAGTTCCTTTTCTGGAAAGCTCATATCTAGAGCTACAGCAGTAGTGTCAAATGATCTGTGAATTTTTCATAAGAGAACATCTTATTTGCTCTCATCCCAGAGCACTCATTTTAACCCAGTCACATATCCATATATAATACCTGAACCCATGGATAACACCTCAGATACACAGAAGAGGATTAGTCACATCTGACACCTTGGTAACCTGGCAAAGAGCTTTTGAGCTGGTATTACTGAAAACTTTCAAGAGTAATATTCAGTAATATTCAACAGTTTCTCTTGGAATCTGCTTTTTCACCATGACTGATATTAAGCTGTCATTTTATACTCCTGAAGATAGTTATGGAAAGAAATTCATGGTATGGTAACAAATATATAATGTATGTAATGTGTGTGTGTGTGTGTGTGTGTGTGTGTGTGTGTGTTTGTGTGTGTATTATAAATACAATAGATACAAATGATTTTAAGAACACAGACAATAACAGGATGTAGTAAAAACTAAAAGGAGGCAAGTTTTTGTTACTGGATCTTACCTTGTGTTTATTGGCATACATTTATATATAAGTTGCTATAAATTAATATTAATAATGGCCTTAGATTCTGGCTGACACAATACAGATCACTTTTGAACAACTGAATATCATGCGAATATCATAGCTAGATTGGTGACAGTTATGACTGAAGTCAATTTATAACCCAATCCTCTTGTATTGTAGGTGTTAGATAACTCCAGCTATATCCTTCTAATCACAGTGAGTATTTCTAAAATCTTGACATCAAAAGAAAGTGAGTGTCTTAGACTCCCTTGGTAAGACTAATAAAATCTATCAATCTTTGGCCCCAGAAAATTTTACATATGAAAACATCAACTTTTGCTCATAATTTCAAGAACCATTTTGGAATTACCAAACAAGTCATAAAGGAACAGCAGGGTCAATCATTAAACTATGATTTAAATGTATGCATCTTCTACTGTTATACTTCAACATATGGAAATGAACTCATCAAGTAATGTTGGAAATTATGATTGCTTCCTAGTGCTTTCATTTCTAACCACTGCAAGCTCTGCATCTTAAAACAATAGAGATAGATTTCTTCTCAGTCTAAGAGCTATGAATTCTCACATAAAGCTATCAGTAGAGGCAAATAACACCTAGAAGTGTTCTCTCTCTGTGTTCTGATAGGTCCACATAGCTCAATTGTGACCTCAGCCATCTAAATCATCAAGGACTTATTTTTGTGCATTAATTATATTATCATATTATATATGGGGTACTACCAGTTTAAATTTTCAACCTCTTTTTGGATGACATAATCAAGCACTCACTTAAAAATATTAATTGATTATTTAATAAATTACTTTTAGATTAAGATTAGGGTAGTGTATGCAGGTTTTTATCATACAAAGAGTGTAGAATAAGAGTATAATATAGTAGCACTGTACTTTCATAGGATGTAAGATAATAAACTCTGATGAAGAAGCTGGCCCTGCATCATTCATTGAAGCTAAAGAACTTCCTCAACTAGATTTGAGGCCTGCGGTAAATCCTAGTCTTAATTGTTTCTTTCTTGGTGGGCTTGTGATATTTTTGACAAGAAGATACTGTACATCTCTGAGTACCCGAAAACTCTCTGAGTACCCAAGACTGGTCTGAAAGTCTGAATTCTCCAACCTCCATCTCACGCATGTTGGATTACATGTGTACATCACTATAGTTAGTTCCACATTTTCTTTTTCCCTCACAGAATAACTGTCTCTGGTTTTCCTCTCAAGGTTTTTACTCTATGCAGGCTCCTATATCACAAACGACTTTCTAAACAATAGAAAGTAAAGAAATCCCCCAACAGAGACAATGTGAAATCCCAAAGTTTGTTCAACGTAATACAAAAGGAAGCACATTATAGTCCCTTCTCCAGTGCTGCAAACAGCTTGAACCTTAAAAACACCCGTGGTTCTTAGCTCCTTTTCAAATGTTCTTTAGTCTGTGCTGTGTTTCCTTGGCTAGAACTATGCAGGTTTTGAAAACAATGAGTAAAAACACAAAAAGAAAACTGAAACTATTAATGTTTTAGAAATGATTAATAAGTCTGTGGGGCTTTCACTAAGCAGTTAGAAGAATGGCTTCAAAAAAATCAGGTCTTATAACATTTGTTAGTTCCTGAATATTCTTTGTGCATAAAATTTTCATACAGTTGAGGCAGTTGATGAAATGACAAATGCCACAAAACTTAGCATTATTTATTTCTTATCTGTCTCTAATCAATGATGTTTAAATCTGATATGACCTTTTTCCATAATTATAATTTGTATTCGAGGTGACTGTTTGATCTCTGGCAGTTATGGAATCTCAAACGCAGGTTTCTATCTTCAGTTCTTAAATATAATAGAACATTTTAGAGCTAGGTTGGTTTCAGTAAATGCTATCGCAGAGAAAAACAACACATATATTTTTCATATTCTCAAGCAAAGTTTAGATCCATGTTGACAGTCAGGTATGGCAGGTGACAGGTAGTCAAACTTTCTCAAAAGTTTCATGAATCTTCTCCTGTGTTATCAAGGAGAATGACTGACTCTCAATTATCCCCTTCTTGTTGCAACAATTACCCTGTCCTGACAGGTAAGTACCAACCTTGAAATAATTTAGAGACCAAACTCAATTTCTAATGAAAAGGTCTATTTCATTTTTAAACAGATCAATTGGTTTGTATTCTAAACACGGATCTCCTCACGCTCCTTGAGAAATTGTAGCCTACGGCTCAAGAAACACAAATCTTCCTTGGTTTGGGTAGCATAAAGCATGAGCATGGCCTTACTAGCTTCCTTCACTTTTGCTTTCTCATCTCTTCTTCCCCTCTGTATATCATGAACTACCCCAGAAGAGGAGGTTGTTGGGAATCAACAAGAGATCTCAGTGCAGCATTGACAATTGATTTGACCAACAGGAGACTGAGAACTGATGGAAACATTCCATATCTGCACAGATGAAAAATGGTAAGTGCTGTCCACCCATACCTGTTGCGAACATGTGAAATAAAGAAGGCTAACTCGTCAACTTGGTTTTCGGTAGTGTTCGACTTGCATTTAGATCTTTGTATGTGGGGATACCACATTGGACAATGAAGGTGTGATGTAACTGACAGGTTCATAAACTTAAAAATATAACAGACAACTTTCAGTTCCTGGCGCAGAGGCCTGACTGATGGAGATGAGGTTATGGCAGTGTTATAGCATAGCTTTGAGAAAGTGATGTCTGAACAAGGATATGATACCAAAATTATCTGGGTGAAAATGTGGAAACAAAAATCCCTGAAAGAATATCATAAAGATCACAAGGGTTTAAGAGAATGCATTTTAAGTAAACTGCTTTAAAAAAGCATCAGTTTGGGTAAAAAAGAGTTGTTTGTGAGACACTGAATTCACAGCTTCCCAGAAATTTGTTTGCAACTCATTCTGCATCCACATTTTGTTTTGACTTCTAGGAAAAACATGAGTCTGTTTATTTGAGTAGTATACTTCAAAACATGTAAGTTAAAATTAGCATTGATTTACACAAAACTGCCTTAACTAGATTACTTTTAATTAGAAGAGTCTTACAACAAACAATTCTTACTCTAGCTGCAAACAAGCCAAGTATTTCCTATCATGTATGGGCCATTGTCATTGTGGCTTTCAGAACAGCAAAGTAGGGTTTGTATGTCTATTTCATGTCCTCTATATAATGTTGTACCATGGTTTAGCTTTGTAAACCCTTTAAATGTTGAATAAATATTGGATAAACATTACAATCCAGATTTGTGTTATTCACATATTTTAAACTTGTAAAATCTTTGGATAACAGTGTTAAAAAGTCAAAATTCTAAATAGAAAAAGAAGTGGTGACTTATATATAACTCTGCTACTAGAGTTATATAGATGGTTGCAACCTGTCATGAGGTTGCTGGGAACTGAGCCTAGGTTTTCTGCAACAATCGCCAATGTTCTTACCACTAAGTCACCACCACTCCAGTCCCACTTCCCTCTTTTATTCTTAATGGGTAAAATCTCTGTTTGTCTTGAATGGTATCTTCAGTACAGCAAACACACTTGTACCCATTTGTAACATGTGTGCAGTTTGGTTGTCATATGGGTCCCTAACAATTGGAGCAGGGCTATCTTTGATTCTGTTGCTTGCCATTGGATCCCCTTCTCTAAGATGGGCTGCCTTGCCTGGCCTCAGTGGGAGAGGATGCATTTAGTCCTTTGGTAACTTGATGTGCATACTAATGTACACATGGATGGAGGATGGGTGTCTTCCACTTCTCTGAGGAGAATGATGAAGGTAGTAGGGGAAGGAGTATGTGACAGTGAAACTGGAAGGAGAGGAAGGAAGGGAGCTATAATCAGAATGTAAAGTGAATAGATGATAGATAAATAGAATAGATAGATGATAAAAAAGTAAAATTATGAGTAAGTGAATACTGTCTACTATCAGATTAATCTTTGTATATGTGGGGTGGGGAGTGGGCATAGATTTTTCTGTCTCCATATCTTTCTTTTCAACCTTCTTTTTAAATATTCCTTCCTATGTTCCTTCCTTTCTTATAGTTCTGGGGATTAACTCTTTATCTGTGTCTGTCTCTATCTGTCTCTGTCATTTTCTCCTGCCATTCCATCCTCTTCCTCTCCTTCTCTATCTTACCTTCCCTTTCTCTCAGCCTCCTCCTTCTTCCTTCCTTATCTTCTTCTCTCCCTCCTTCAAACTCTCTTTTAACTTTCCCTATTTCCCTTCCCTTGTTTCTACCTTTCTTGCAGTCTTGGATTATTGAACCCAGGTCTTTATGCATGGTAGGCAAATTTTCTTCCATTGAGATAGCTATCCTTCTGTCTAGTCTGGTGTGGTCTGGGTGGTAACAGAGTGACATGGTTCCTATCTCTGGGACAGGCCCCCAGTGTGAGTTTCCAAGAGTGTCTATGGATGCTGTGGGCATAAGGCGTGTTTGTCTAATAATATACCTATTTTCTGGACCCACTAGCAGTGGATGATTATGTCCTTGTGAGGAATGCCTTCCCTGTTAATTTTAAAGACTCCATGATAATTAGAAACAGCATGAGGTCAGAAGTGCAGTGTGTGGCTATATATTGGCAAAATGTTAAACACTGGGACCTTTAGGATACCTCTTATGAGCTCTAACTCTATGAGTTTGAAAATATATAATTTCTCAACTATGCAAAAAATATGGATGCAATATAAATTATGTGGGGGCTTCATGAATCTAAAGAAACAAAGTTGTCAGAAAGATACTAAGAAAGGAGATAAAGAGGTTTAGGGAGTGGTAATCACAGGAGATCCTGCCCAGCTAATTTTTTTTTATGCTCATAAAAACAGAAAGATTCCTGAGTTCAGGGTCAGCCTAGGAAAGAGCATGGTTAAGCTCAGGTATGGTGGAAAAGGTATATGCAGGGTAGGTCCATCTCACCCAACTAGCTTGTCCTCTGTGCTTAACAAAGGCAAACAGATCTCTGAAGTCTTTAGCAATATTAAGAAAAAAATGTGTACTTGCTGTCTCCTAAGAATAAAAGAGCTGGGCTTATAGGATGCTGATTCCTAAGTTAATCAAAAGGAAACCTGGAATAAGTGATTAGATTGATGTGCAAAATAAAAGACTGGGCTTGTGTCCTGTAGGACATGAGCTATCCAGACAAATTTTCAGGATAAAAAGAGAGAACTGCATGGAGAATTCACACACACACACACACACACACACACACACACACACACACAGAGAGAGAGAGAGAGAGAGAGAGAGAGAGAGAGAGAGAGAGAGAGAGTACATAGACAGAGAGATCTCTTAGAATATCAAGCAAGCAGAATATAGACAGAAATCTTCACGGAGAAAGCAGAACATAAAGAGAAGCACACTGCAAAAGCTACATCAAGTAGAACACAGGTCATCATCAGCTTGGATCCACAATTTGATTTCAAGTTGTTCTTTTCGAAACTTAGAGACCCCTTTTCCCAGAACCTCTCTCCAAGGTGGCTTGACATCCTTCTTTATTGTTGGATTGATCTCACTATGTTGAAAGCCATCTGCCTCTGCTTATGAGTGACTTTTCCAAGACCATAGTTGTTATTAAACAATCTAAGATTGTGTTATCTTAGAAGAAGGGGAGGGAGGAAGGGATGGAGGAAGAATTGTGATAGGGAGTTACCTGGAGTGGAGCAGTGAGCAGGATGTAAAGTGAATAAGTAAAAAATAAGATTAATTTAAAAAGATCTTGTTATCATAACTAAAATTACATTTTAGACATACATTTAGTCATAGCACTTAGAATTAAAGCAGTTTATAACACTAGTTAGCAAGCCTATATAGGTGAGGTATATGTCACAAGGCACCTCCAGATGAAAATGTTCAATAGGAAAACTAGTATCTGCTGAGAAAGGGGAATCAATTTTTTGTTTGTTTGATTTGTTTCTCCAGTGAAGACACCTCTGATAGGTTATCCAAGTTATCAGTCCCAAATACATGCACATATAAGCAACACTAAATGGGCTCAAAGATAAGTTCATAATTAAGTAGAGGGAGACATGGGAAAATTTGCAGAGATGGGGTCAAAATGGTGTAAATATGGCACTTGTATGAAATTCTTACAGAAAATTAAGTTTAAAAATTTAACTTAGAATAAAACAAAAAATAAATAATGAATTAACATAGGCACACTTACATGTATGAAATTTTCAAAGATTAATAAAAATATTTAAGAAAATAACTATGGTGAAGTTTATATCAATTTATACTGATTTCATAAATGGATAGGATTTATAAGATTTATAATGTTATCATTTTAAGTGAATCCAAGTGGAAGGGACATTCTTTTGTTAAGTGTTCCTTTGAAGGGATCATTTTCTAGAGCGCAGACTTTATAGTATACTGATAGATAATCAAGAATGTCCTATGTTTCAGACATAATCATTATACAGGAGAGTTTTTTGTTGTTGTTGGTTTTTTTTTTTTTTTTTTACTTAGGAATCAAATTAAGCTATCATAAAATGTTGTATTGCTCTCAGGGTGGATAGTATTCCACATAAGAATAACATTTTTTAAACTAAAGTTACTTTAAGAACATATATACATGTACTGGAAATGTCCACATAAAAAATTCACACCATTTTCCTTCCTAATAGAAGATTTAAAATTTTATAGGCAAAACATAAACAGACCTAAAATATTTGATGCTGCTAGACACATAAATATTTGACTAAAACTACTTTATCATGGACAATATTTGAAGCAGCATAATTTTTTAAACCATAGACTCTTAATTCTAATAAATTTTACAGCTGGGTGTTTAATGTTTGATAACCAAGTAGGAACCAGATTTTGAAACATAACTGAGATGTGTTTAATTTTGAAAACATGTAAGAATTCTGTGACAGAAGATCTTTCTTTTATATTACTTTGGTCAAATCTACAGAGAAGCAGAGCTTTCATATATAGAATGAAAACATCTGTCAGTTATCTAACTGTTTTCATATGCACAGATATTCATACAGTACGTGAGCCCTCTGTTATACTTTTTTTAGTATGATATTTTGTAAACATTTGGTGCTTTCAAATTGGGTGAGAGGATTGTTGTTTAAAAAAACAGAACAAAATAAAAACCACACGTTTATTACATAGTGATTAGATTCTAAATCTCTCTGGACTATAAACTTTAATGTTTAATGAATTTCAGATCTTTTTTCTAAATGAAGTTCAGAGTAAGTAAAGAAAATCCAAAGCACAATTTTCATTAACCAGCCAGAAATAAAAATTAGGTGAATTTCTGAACTAATTTAAAAGAGTGTAAATATTGGCACCTTTGCTGACTAAACCTCTTGAGCTTATTGCTGGGTAATATTGATAAGCAGGTGAAATTATTGCATTAGTAGAGGAAGTGCATTGATTTAATCAATATATAAAATCGAGGACTCAGACAGTTTGGAAATATTTTTTCATACCAGGTTTAGCAAAGCCCGAGTAGTTAGGGTGTTTAGTAGAGAATATTGAGAATATTGAGGAGTGGGGAGGTTAGTGAGTATTTTCTGGAACTTCAGTGCTAGTATCCTTAGAATGTGAGGTGCCACAATTTATCTCATATGGAATCAAAAAGCTGCAGCCAAGACTTGCTCTGGTCTATTGACCATATTCACAGTTTTGTATTACAGTCCACATTAGGTTAATGATGTCACAATGAAAACCTAATACTGTCTTAGTCAGGGTTTATATTCCTGTACAAAACATCATGACCAAGAAGCAAGTTGGGTAGGAAAGAGTTTATTCAGTTTACACTTCCACACTGCTGTTCATCACCAAAGGAAGTCAGGACAGGAACTCACACAGGGTAGGATCATGGAGGCAGGAGCTGATGCAGAGGCCATGGAGGGGTGCTGCTTACTGGCTTGCTTCCCCTGGCTTGCTCAGCTTGCCCTCTTATAGAACCCAAGACTAACAACCCAGGGAAGGCACCACCCACATGGGCCCTCCTACACTTGATTACTAATGAAAAAAATGCCTTACAGTCGGATTTCTTGGAGGCATTTCCTCAAGGGAGGCTCCTTTCTTTGCTAACTCCAGCTCTTGTCAAATTGACACACAAAACCAGCCTTACCCTGTGGTTTTTGTTTGTTTGTTTGTTTTGGTTGTAGAGAAATCAATGAGCAAATATAATGCATCTTTCTAGGTGCTACTACAGAGGATATGAGGTAAAGTTTAGCAACAGTTGTTAAATTAACAAAGAGAACTTGCAATGTGGTGAGCTAAGATTATAAAACAATTTGACTATACCAGTGTCTAGCAGCTGAAGAATTTCTTGGAAACTGGGTGAAGTTCTCTTATTTCACTTTTGGTAGACATTGTGAATGAGCAGATGCAGACTGAGAACTGATGATAGCTCCTCTCACTGGTAGAAAGTCCATTATGCTTCTTGTTTGTCACCCAGAACATGAATACAGAGTGGGATGAGAGCAAGCTGAGAGCACTCTTGTATGTACCTTAGCATTATTGTTTCTGATATCAGAAACAGTATCAGACTTAGCTTTATTTTTGCCTCCTTAAAAAAAAAAAGATGCTGGAAAAGTTAGGGGAAGGACTGAAGGAGCTGAAGGGGATTGCAAACCCACAGGAAGAACAACAATATAAACTATCTGGCCCTCCTGCAAGCCCCCAAGCTTCCAGGGACTAAACAACCAACCAAAGATGGAGGCATCCATAGCTCCAGATAAATAAATAGCCAAGGAGGGCTCTATCTGGCATCAATGGGAGGTGAGACCTTTGGTCCTGTGGAGGCTTGTTGCCCATCATAAGGGGATGCTAGGGGGTTGAGGCAGGAGTGGTTGGGTGGATGGAGGAGCACCCTTTTAGAGGCAAAGGGCAGGGGATGGGATGGAAGGTTTGCATAGGGGAAACCAGGAAAGGGGACAGTATTTAAAATGTAAATAAAAACAGAACCAAAAATAAATAATAAATAAATAGGCTAAATAATTGTAAAATTAAGCAGTGTAAATAGTGATAAAGGACAATGGCAAACCGTATGACAGGGAGACACTTTCTTTGCACCAATGCCTGGATGACAGAAAGTAGGTACTGTCATATTGTTGCTTGAAAGAGAGATCTGGAGGTAAGATTTCTATAGAGAGAGCTAGCAGGTAGGAAATGGGAACAATAGAAAAGCTACCTGTTCTGTCACCAAGCAAGGACTGGCTGAGTGACACTTAACAGCCAGATTCGCTCTAATTTTCAAGATTAAAAAACTTCTTTTAAAGGCACATAAGATTTCCACACAGAGGGTAGAATGTGAAGCCATTCTCATTACAGAAACTCTTCAGTATTTCTGTCTGTGAATTGCGCTAGCACAGTATAGAGAAGCCTGAAAGTCACACAGGAGTTTTGCAATGTTTTTTGGAGAAAAAAAATTTTGCATGCTTACCGAGACTTACCTTAGCAAACAGATTATTTCTTTCATAAAAATGTATGTTATCAACATGTAACAAACACACAGAGAAAATCAACTATGCACCAAGGAATTAAGGTGATCCAAAAGACCATGAGAAACTTAAAAGTCCAGACCGACAGAATGAACAAATGAGCTTCCTATAGCTTGTTATTGATTTGTAAAATTTGATCACCGATAGAAACAGAGAAGTGCACCATGAACAAGACCAAGAACAAAAAAGACCCTTGAAGTCTAAACTTCAGTAAGAAAATAGGAGAAAATTTTGAGAAAGATGGAAAGTCTCATTTATGCACTGAATGAAAAGATAATGAATATAAGCTGTAAGAAATAGCTTAAACACATATAAAGAATTAACTCAAAATAGCCCTATCAATCTAGAAAGAAATTAAAGAGATAGAGAGAAAGTTTGTAATTAGATACAATCATGATAGGCAAAATAAGCCATGCTCAGAACAATATATACATTTTTCTCCCCATGTATAATCTTTGGGGGAAAACAGAAATAATTAAAAGCTGAAAGGAAACTATTAGCAGATAAAGAAGAGAAAGAATATAAGAGGGAGATATGATCAGAGTATCTTACATACATGGATGAAAATTCTATAATAAAATCTATTGTTTTGCACAGTGCATGGTATTTGTTAACTTATTTAGTAAAGAAACTAGGACTAAAAGATTATCTGACACCAAAATCCTTAAAATAAAGAGACCATTTTATGGCTACATGTCCATTGGGATTCACATCTACTCGACTCAAAGAAAGCCAGATTTCCAAAGGTACATGTAATAATCTAACAGCTTTCACATAACAAACATTTCTTAAAAAAAGAGTCAGAATATGGTCATCATTATAATCCTCACTGAGATTGCTGAGTATCCTAAAACCATAAAGCTTCAAATTTTTGAAAAAAAATATAATTTTGAGCTTGAAAATATCATGCTTGCTACATTGTTAATTATGGTAATATCTGTTGTTTATATGGAATCAAATATTTTATTGTCCAAACTACTCGCTGAAATATTTCTCATAGCATCGAAACAAACAACGAAAACCCAAATAGGAAACCCAAGCATTGAGTTAGCCCATAGAAATCAAAACATAATGAATATAAAAATGGACCGGGAGCGCTCAGGAAACATCCTGGGATGGTGGGTTTAGTACAGAGTGGAAAACAGCTACACAATTACCATGATATCAATAGCAACAATAACAGTGCTATCTTCAGCAATAACAGTGATATCTCTTTACCTTAATAGGACTTTAGCTGGGTGTGATGGTTTTTTAATGCCAGAACTTCATGCTTTTTTTTTAGAAAATCACTTTATTTCAGGGAACTATTCAGTGGGTATAGTTTCTGCCTCTCATGTAGTCATGAGCCCAACCTCCATTACTGCAATACTTAACACAGACTTCTAATTCTAGAATTTGGGAGCAACAGGCAAAGGCCTCTACTTCAGAGCAAGTTTGAGGGCAGCTTAGGGTACAAGAGACTCTCCCAACGTAAAGAAAACCATAAATAATGGCATAAATCAAGAGTTTAATGAGAGAAATCAAGAGTTTGGTTACAGCATCCATATAAAATATCTGGTATGGCTGTGAGCATCTGTAACTTCAGTGTTCTCAGAGTACAGCAGAAGGCACTAGTAGGCTTGCTTGCCTCATGCCTAACTCTACATTCATTGAGAGACCCTAACAAGGGAATAAGATAGATAGTAAAACTTCAGGATGTCTGAAGTCCCCTTCTGGCCGCACTGGGTATGTGCATGCAACAGTGCACACTTGTGGACACACAACCACACAGCAAACCCATATATATTTCGAGTCAAAATGTTATATGTAAATATATATTATATAAAACACCAACCAATCAATAAGTTAATGTATGTCAGCATTAAATTCGGCCATTATAATTCAGGCAATTTATAAAGCAAGTTAAATTTTGTTGGCTAAAGCTGAAGATTTTCAACCCCCTTGACTTCAGAGAAACACATGTTTAGGGTAAAACTCCTCCTTTTTCTGGCCTAATTACAGCAATTTCCACTGTAGGGAAATAACTGGAAGATCATACTATGATAATTTGCCAATTATAGGCTTATTTGTTTAAATTTTATGATTCGTTTATAATGATGACTGACAACGAAAGCCTCTAAATAGACAAAGCCTATGCAACTGATCAAATATATCAGGCTGGTGAAGGTTCATGCCAAGAGACAAATAGTCCCCCTTTTTTTAGTTTCCCTAAAAGTTGCTTGAGACTATCATAATTGAAATTACAGTTATATTTTCTAGCTGTATTATTTTTATCCTTTTGATAAGTTAATTTTCAACATCTTTTTCTGTGAATGAACCAAATTCACAAAAAGTACAGTAAAACATGAACCATATTTACACTTATTTAAAGAAATTCTCAAACCCAGGTAAATCCTAAAATTTGATTTGAAAAACCTACCGTCATGTAGTGACACCTTTACATACTATTAAAAAAGCAAGTATTCTATTTCTATAAAGCTATTAAATAGCATTCAAACTATATTTTTGAGAGATAAATCAGAATTGATCATAATTACCATTCCCTATACTATAAAATAATTTTCCATATAGTTAGTTGAGAAGTTCTACCTGTATTCACAGAGATTGTAAATACCATCCACACCACGCACAGTAATACACACCTATTTGAGTTTTCACATATTGGTTCCATTGTATAAAAATATTTCACAGCAAGGGTGTTCTGAAATAGTAAACATTTTGACTGGAAAAGACTGTCTTGACTGAGCAGGCTAACTCACCACATGCAAAAAATGAAAATGTAGGAGACAGTGAGAAACGACTAGCCATTTCTTTTCTCCCAGCTGATACATATCTTATTTATTCTTTCGTGTAATGTGTGAATGCTGCACCATTCCCTATTTTGTCTTCTGCCTCAATTAAAATGTAAATTCCTGCAGCCCATCTCTATAATTTCAAACTGCTCTAGGCAGGGGAATTTAAACTGCTTTTAATAAAACCAACTACAGATGCTGAAATAAGATTTCTTCCCAAGTCTTTGAAATCTATATATGCAGTGAAAGGCTGGGTCTTCTCTAGTTATGCTTTATCTATAAACATTCTAAGGGGGAAAAAGTGCATTAGTGCTTTTACTATCCCACAGGCAAACCCAGCCATGGGCACTGACCTGTCTCTCTCCTCTTGGACAGTTTCTAGTAATCCATCCATTATCTTTTGTAAAACATAAATGTTGGTCGCATTTAGAGATTTTTGGCTTCAAAATGCCACTACAAAATTTGCCATACAGGATAACAATGTGATAGGTAAATTAAAAATTGAAATCAAATTTGCATAAATGATTCCTGGATTGTCATTTTAGCCCGTTGCTTTAACCTCTCAATTTTTTCTATCATGGTGCTTCCCCTATTTAAAAACAACAACTACAACAAACTTATAACACTTTGTTACTTCTGATTTTGTGCTCCTTTCTGTTTAATTCTTGATTTTCTTTTAAATCTTTAGTACTCTGTCTCCTACAAGAAACATCACCAAGGGCAGCTAGAGAGATAAATTGTTCTCATAACTCCCTTGTTCTTAAAATGATCCTCTGCCCTTTGTTTAGGGACCCTGAGAACTCTGTGGGGACCTCAGACTGCACTTCCCCACCTCTGGGGTGGAGTCCTGTGGTTTCTCACAGCCCAACACCCACCTGGCAGAGGCATGGAGTGGTGTGCAGTCAAACTTCCCACATCCCACTTCCACAAGCAGCCCTACCCTTGTGGCAGACCAGATGAGGGACATCATTTTAACCCACACACATTTAACACAATAGTCTATTTTCTCTCCAAAGCAGTGATTTTCTTTTTGGAAGGTGATCTTGCCCAATGGACACTATCTGGGGACTATTGTTAGAGGATAAAGAGGTTGGTACCAGTGTCTGGGTGTCTTAGTTATTTTTCTATTGCTGTAAGATACCATAACACAGACAAATTGCAAAAGAAAGTATTTGTAGTTTACAGTTTCAGAGTATTACACTGTGAGCATCATGGTTGAGGAATATGGTGACGGCCTGGTATACACTACATTGAAGCAATATCTGAGAAGGAGAGCTATAGAGCTGATCGGAGTGGAATCATCTTTTGAAAGATTAAAAGTCATGCCAAGTGACATACTCCCACAACAAGGCCACATCTCCTATTCATTCCCAAAGAATTCCAGAAACTGGGACCAAGGCAGTCTAAGAGATCATGTAGTCTATTCTCATTCAAACCGCTTCACTGGCACCCAGGGGCATGTAGTGACAACTTTGGTATTTTGGTTTCTTAAAAAAAAAACACACAAATAATATAAGAATATGTTTTCATTTTAATCCCAGTGGTGTGATATGGAACTGCTTCAGATCGTCCACAGCAGTTGATTACAATTTGTCTCGTGCTTTGGCATGGTATGTAATTTGACAAGCTGCACATCATTTCTGTGACTGTATCACATTGGAATTTTGGGGACTTTACAGTGGGTATACAAAGAGGTGTGTGTGTGTGTGTGTGTGTGTGTGTGTGTGTGTGTGTGTGGCGGGGTGGGAGGTTGTTGACGTATTGTTGGGTTGTTGGTATGTTGTTGGTTGGTTGTTGATTTTTATTGGTGACAGTTTTTTTTCTTTTAAGTAGTCATGTACAGAGAAACAAGAACAATAAGAAATTTGATACCTTGAAGGCAAAGATCAAACTTGTCCAAGGAGCTTGGTGATACTATCAGGGAATAGTCTAAAAATAATTTTGCCCCTTTTTTGACCCCTGATTTTATTCAGACTTCCTTCCTTTCCCCTCTATACTTTTTCTTTCTTACCTAGTGTTAGGGGGTTGAAAAGATGGAGGAAATGGGATAGAGAAGGATGGAAGTAAAAAGAACCCACAAAGTTGCCAAAGACAAGCTACAGGAACATGGATTATTTTAAGCATTATCCAGGTCTACATATTATTAGTGTCAATGCTTAGAAATAGAATTCTTATAATGAATGGAATAATCATGCAATCAAGGTAAAGAGAAAAGGGCAGAGAATATCTGATGATCTTACATTTACTATAATTGTCTTTGACCCATAAAATAGGAAGGAAATCTAATTTGTTGACCATTCACAATTCCTCATTTTTCTACCCCATTTTCCTTGTTGCAGGGTAAATGGCAACTAATGAAAGAAAACAATCCTACATGCTAAAGTGGATATTTCAATCTAGAGTAAAACACGTAACTATTCTGGATTGAATTATCAGAGTCGATCCTTTCTAAGTTTTTCTCTCACCACTACAAAACAATGATCCAGAATCCCTGTTTTCTGTATTACAGCCTGGAATAATGCATGTAGCATGAACTCCAAGACCTTCAGCCACATGTCTTATCAGAAAACATGTTTGAAAGCTCTCTATGAGCAATAATTATATTTAGCCAATGTTTGAGTGTTTGACTTCTTGATAAGCTTTTTCAACTCTAACTCTTCAGTCTCTTCTACTTGGGATAGCTTCATACTTCAATTTTGTTTTATCCAAATCTAATTTTCTTCCAAAACCTTGATTAAAATTCTATTTCTGCAAGTCTTCTATCATCTCTATATCTACTTAATTCATAGCCAAATTATATCTCTTTTTTTTTTATTAGGTATTTACTTTATTTACATTTCAAATGTTGTTCCCTTTCCTGGTTTTCCCTCTGAACGCCCCCTGCTTCCCCTACTCACCATCCTACCCACATGTGCTTCCTGGCCCTGGCATTCCCCTACACTGGGGCATAGAACCTTCACAGGACCAAGGGCCTTTCCTCCCATTGATGACCTACTAGGCCATTCTCTGATACATATGCAGCTGGACTCATGAGTCCCACCATGTGTACTCTTTGGTTGGCGATTTAGTCCCTGGGAGCTCTAGGAGTACTGGTTAGTTCATATTGTTGTTCTTCTCTTAATCATTATCTTTTATGTATATTATCCTAATTCTTCCATAAAGATGATAAATACTAAAGAAAAAAATAAAACTTTTTAAATGTAAATAGTTATAAATGCCTATCATAATGTTAACACTTAGAAGGATGAGACAGAAAAATGAGCATGATTTGATACTATAAGTCCAACTTGGGCATGGGATAGATATTTAGATGATCTATCTATCTATCTATCTATCTATCTATCTATCTATCTATCTACCTATCTAACATTTATCTCTTCTGCTTCTCTCTCCCTATCTCTCTCTCTGTATCTGTCTCTCAGAGAAAGATTTAATACTCTTCAAATCTCTTATGTATGTTGAACTATTCATAAGGGGATATATAAAACAGTTAGTTATTGATTACATGTGGAGACATATCAATGACTAAATAAGTTTCTAATAATGTCAGTTTTAAAAGAGACTTTTTCTTTTTATTCTTAATTTTAATTCAATTTCAGCTTGTTGTCCCTCAGGGAAGAAGTTTAAAAGATATTCAGGTTTTTGTCAACTTTTTCATTATTGTTCATTCTCTACAAGACTGGAGGAAACTTGGAAGCAGAAATCAGAGGCCAAATTAAATTTGTCTCAGAAAAGTTGGCATCATAAGACAAATACACAATATAAAAGAATCTTTGCAATGTTTCAAATATTTATCAAACAGCCTCATGAGGAAGAGTGCACAGGCAGGAAGCATCGGGTCCATAAATTTTTACAGCTATTTCTTTCCTTGTTTCTTTGTTTTCGTTGTAAATGCAATCTCTCAAGAGGTTTATCATACTAAGGCAAATTTTAGATTTTATGGTGATTGGTTTCAATTAAAGGATACTTTCATGGGATGAGGTTTTACTTTCTTGGCCAGTATTTCTCAAATTGAAAAATAACATGCTAATGAGGTATGACGAATATCTATTCTTAAAAGTTCTGTATATAACCACAATTTAAAAGGACTGATTCATAAAAATATGTATATTTCAAGACATTATCTGTCCATTTAAATAGAAATAGCAGTGATTCATTTGTACGCTCAAAAACTGCGTGGTTTATTACTCAGTGATGCAGAACTCAAAAGAGACTAGTTTTCCTCAACTGATGCTCTATGCTAGACCTACCCATAGTTTTCTGACTTGTCTGTTTTATTATGTTAGGTAATCTTCCTCAACAGAGAACCAGATTTTATGTTTATCTAAGACACATTTAATAGACTGCTAGAGAGACTGCTCAGTGGGAAAGATCACCTGGTGCTTCTCCAGAGAAACTTATTTGGTTCCCAACACCCATGTGGTGAATTACAACCATTAGTAATGCCAGTTCTATACATTCGCTACCCTCTTCTGTCTTCCAAAGCCTTTACACATTTTGTACCCTGATATATATGCGGGCAGAGGTTCCACACACTTGAGAGTAAATCTCAAAAAAAGAAAGGGTCAACTACGGGTTGATTTGTTTATTGAAAAGCTTGTGGATTTGTTAATCAGAAATACTAGACTTCATAATTTTATGTGTGATGTATTTATTCATGTACAGGCTTGTAGGTGCTTTACCATGTGTGTCTATGTACATGTGGTGGCCAGAGATTAAAACAGGTTATCTTTTATTTCTCTGAAACTTACATGTTGGTAGGGGTCTCTCACTGAGCCTGGAGCTAACAAATTGAGTAAGAATAGAACCCTCGTGTCTCCACCTCAACACTAGGATTGTCCTCAACATGTAACACTGTCCCCAGATTTGTACATGGGTGTCCCGAATTGACCTCAGATCCTTCTATGTAGCAACACCCTCCCAACTAAGCTATATCACCAACCAAAAAGTTTTTTCATGTTTAAGACTCCTTCTTTTACTTCATACTGATTTCTATAATTTTGATTTAGCAAATAAAAAGTTTAATTACATTATGTTATTAGAATCCTTTAAAAAGTATAATTGCAAAGTTAGTTGAATGCTGATGTTATTTTTTTCTCTTTCTTTACTTTTGCTCAATAATGTTATTATTAGGATTATGTGAAATGAAGCAACAAGAATATACCTCGAAACTTCAAAAACCAACCAACCAAAAAGAGAGCCGAGAGAATTCTAGAGTCAAATAGGATTCTATGATTGTTTTCATGGTAAAATTTATGAATGTTTTAAGTTGTGATTAAATATAGCACATTTTACAAAGGCAAGCGGGTGAATCTAGTGTAAAACAAAACAAAGCCGAAATAGTCAATGCATTACACTGACCATTAATCTTCAAGCCTCCTGATAACTTTACTGAGGCAACAGCTACATGACGCAGGGCTAATCCTTCAGTGAAATTTTTGATAACATCTGTACATCTTTGGGACCTACAAAAGCATCAAGCACCACTCCGTTTCAAGTATGCCCCACAGGCAGCAGCTGAAGGTGGCGAGGGCAGATAACCGAATTAAATAAAGTGTTTGAACAGAGGAACATGTCCCTGTCTCAAATGGAGAGTGCTTCCTATAGAACTTGTAGAAACTTTCCTCCTCAAGTTGAGGTGACAGTGACTGGGCCACTTGTGGAAAGTGACTGAATTTGTCTCTTGTGACCAGGTTAACATACAGGTAAAAGGTCTGTCTGTCTGTCTTGAGGATTTAAAGATGTTATTCTTCCACCTTTCCCTCGGTGTTCCTGTGTGTTATTAATTCTATGTTTGTCTTCTTCATAGACACGGCAATCACTGTCTATTTACCTGAATCTGTTACCCGATTGGTACCTTTCTAATTAGGGCACTGAGATATAACAAAACACCAAAAATAGACACCAGTCCTTGTCTGGGAACTCAGGGCACAAACGATCCAAACCTTGACCCTGGCCATTCCTTGACTATTTTTGGGGACTGGCCTTCCTCGTTTCTAAGAGAAAAACTTAACTGAATTCATATGTATGAATTAATATGTAGAACGTTAAGAATATGCTGTATGAAAACAATGGCCATGCGTGGAGTGTTAACCATAGCAACACTGACAAAAGAAGTGTGGGAAGCAGTCAAACTGATAAGGCACAAACCTGAACAGGTTCTGTGACACCACTTCAGGGGGTGGAGGAAGGGAACTGAAAGTGCACCAAGCTCTCTCTTTCTAACCCTTAAATATTCTCAATTTCATTTTATTTCTTTCTCTCTCACAGGGAAATACAGACAACACCTGTGTACCCTTTTCTCTTCTGACACCCTGCTCCCAGCAACACACCTTTATAGCAATTACACTAATGAGGTGTCTTCTGTCTATCATCTTTCTTTTGCCTAAGGCGGCACAAATCTTCCATTGTAAACTATATTCACACTTGTATATTAAGGTTCCCTCAAGTTGCTACCACACAATGTACCTTTCACACAGAAGCATTTCAAGTGCACACTTCTTTACTCTACTCTTGTCTACATCCCAGAGTTAGAAATACTGAGCATTTACTGTGATCTCTGCTCATTGAGGCCACTCCATTTCTTCAATGGGGCACAACCTTCAGTTCTAATTTACCTTTCTGAATCTGAATTAGGAATCTGCTTTTTTCAGATTCATCCCATTATCCTCACTCCTTGCTTTCTGTTGCCTGTGTGGACTTCAGCACAATATTATCTGCACCTTGACTTTTGTTGCTTGGTTGGTTTTAGATTTGTCTGTTTGTTGGTTGGTTAGTCGGTTAGCTTTACTTTACAAAACAAGTTACAATTGGAGTTACTCCTTAGAGTTATGTCAATGAAGTGAGTTAACATAAATAAAGCAAAATTACAAAATGTCTGCTATTCAATATTGCACAGCCATTATTATAGATCCCCAGTAGAGGGTTAGACACAGCTGATCACCACCTTTAAGTTGAAATTATCATTATGTTTAGTTTCTATGCAACTACCTTTTCCAAGGATTACTTACTTCTCTGTTAGCTGGCTGCTCCCCATTCCTCTAGCTCCATTAAGTGCTGGCTTTATAAGACATCTCTCTCATAAAACTATATATTTGCTAGAAATGATTTTATTCCTCTCTGTCTCTCTTTTAATGCATTGGTCAGTTTTCACACTTTCTGTAGCCAAACTTCTTTTCTTAAACTTGACTATACGGTAACACTCCCAGGGAGAAGTCTTGCAAGCTCTGAATGCTTCAGAAACATCAGCAGCAGTACCAGCCCCATCTTTCCTTTCCGACTGAATCATTTCACCTAATCACCCATTTCTGAAAACTGAAAGGAGTGACAGCTTTTTAGTCCATAACTTCTTCCAGAGAAGTTTTTGTCCTTGTTTGAATCTAACGAATGACTTGGAAACTTTATAACTGCTCTTGTTTTTATTTATTTATTTTTGTATTGTTTTTGTTTGTTGTTGTTTAATCTTGTCTTCCTTCTCCACTTCTGTTTCCACCGGCTATTTCTGTAATCATGCTTTCTAGGGCTTCCCACCTTATACTGTTTCACAAACCATCAACCTGTCACATTCAAAGTGACCTCGGAATAATACAGAAGCCTACCCTCACTGTCCAGTTTGTTATTATGATACTCTCTGGACTGAAACAAATTTTCAACTCCTTTGTATTTATGCAAGTGTTCTTTAATTCCCCAGATTTTATATGAGTAAGCAGACAAATGTGATTATCTAAATTGATAGCCAAGCAGAGGTATGCTAAGGAGGTATATTACAAGTGCTTTGATGCAGATATGCATGTCAAGGGACATGAATAGCTTAGAGCTTATTCAACTGATTTCAGATTTGGATATAAAACTTAAAAACCTATCAGGATATGGTAAGGGACACCAGTAGGAAGTTTGTCACACATATCTAGCATTGGAGTTACTCATTGCTATTTTTAAGTGTTTCTGTACAGAGCTCACCATAGGTAAAATAAACCAGAAACTTTGGGAGCCAGGAAGTACAGTTAGGGACATAGCACAGTGACAGAGCACTGATCTAATTACATGAGGTCTTGGGTTGGACCCTCATTTCTGAACAACATGTAGGATTGTGGTAAGTTACATGGGAGAGCTTCTCGTGTAATACTCATAAGGGTTGGATACACCTATATTTCAATCTCTAGTTTTGCAGATGAACAACTAGAAGAAATTCCATTTTATTTTCTTATTCAGTTTTTTTTTTCTCTAGGGAAAAATACTCAGCTCAGAAATGTGTGCCATCTATAAGAAATGGCATAAAAATATAACTGAAGGACATACTAGATAAGGGGTTAGAGGTACTTTGTTAAAAGTGTGCCTATGTATTTTAGTAATCTGACTAGGACATTTTTCACTCCTTGAAGTGAGAATGTCCATTCTTTCTTGCCTTAAAAAGGCTGAAAATGGTGATTAACCCATAGCAGCCATTTATTAAAAACTGATTAGAAAGAGGATTGGTGATGTGGGTGCTGGCTGCCTATCCTAATAACCTCAGTTTGCTCCATAGGACCCACATGGTATAAAAAAGAAACAACTCACACATGTTATCAGTTGAATTCTGTATGCATGTATACATATTTCTAAAAATACACATACACCCACTACACACTAAAATATGTGAGAGTAAAATTATCATAATGAATTAATGAATGGCAGTTTACTGGATCTTAAAAGAACACTCAAGGACACTATAAAAATGCTCTCATTCTTTTCACGTTTCTCAATAAAGAACTGCAAATTTCTCATATCGATTCAATACTAAACTCTGTATGTATCTATTTCTGGATGAGTGGAAACAGATGGTAACTGTTATTTCTCTCCTTTCAGGAGTGGACTAATATTTAAAAGTTGAATCCCAAAATAGACTTCCTTCAGAGAAGGAAATATCCCATTTGGGGACTAAGGTTTTTTTTTTTTTTTTTTTCAATGGGATTCAGATTGGAAAAAAATGATAAATTATGTTCAACTGCTGAGTTAAAATATCTATGGAAGTGAAATTTAATTGGAAGTATTTTTAAACAGTTATTATGGACTAACTTGTACTTTCTACATTATCCATACATTGAATCTTTACCCAATTGTGTGACTGTACTTAAGTTCTATGAAAGAATATCAAAGTTATATGAGTTCAGTCCAAGTCCAATCGGATTGATGTATTTACAGGAAAAGAAGGAAACATTGGAGAGTACATTCTCTGTCTTGTTAGTATTCTGGGAAAAAAAAAAAAGATGGCTATCCACAGCCATGAAGGAGGCCTTCACCAGAAACCTAGATGTGCTGTCATCCTTAGGAGTTTTACTCTACAGAATGGAGAAGAGGCAAATGTTGGTTTCTAGTATCTGATAGGCTGTTAGAAGAGATAAATATCGAGACAGAACTTTTTACTATCATCAACGATGGCTAAAAGGAAGCAGAGAATTAACATTAAAATTCCAAGAAAGGACCCAAGGAGCTGAATGGGTTTGCAGCCCCATAGGAGGAACAACAATATGAACTAACCAGTACCCCCAGAGCTTCCTGGGACTAAACCACCAATCAAACAAAACACATGGTGGGACTCATGGCTCTAGCTGCATATGTATCAGAGGATGGTCTAGTTGGTCATCAATGGGAGGAGAGGCCCTTGGTCCTGTGAAGGTTCTATGGCCCTGTGTAGGGGAATGCCAGGGACAGAAAACAGAGTGGGTTGGTTGGGGAGCAGGGAGAGGGTGTGGGGATGAGGGGTTTTTGGGTTTTCAGAAGGGAAACTAGGAAAGGGGATAGCATTAGAAATGTAAATTAGATGGGGTGAAATGTGAGTCCTCAACTTCCACAAGAACTACAGGCAACTAAGTAAAGCTGTGTGTGGTAGACGTGGCCTTCCTCAGGAAAAGCACACCAACTGGTTGTCCACTGTCAGATGGTTTGTCCTGAAAACATACATGCAAGTAGTATTATATGAATTAAACAGTTTATATTTTGGAATACATATGTATATACAAATTCACATGTGCATGCAAAAAAGACTGATGAAAAATGGGGCCATGAATTTTAAAGAGAATGGGGAGGGATGTGTGGGAAAGTTTAAAGGGATAAAAGGGAAGGGACAAGTGTTTGAATTAAAATACAATCTTTAAAAAATTTTAAAAGTACTTTGATAAATATCTGGCAGGTAAGTAGACCTCCCTCTCAACCTTCTTGAACGCCTTAGACATTTTAACAGCCTTACTTTCAAAGAAACTCACCCCATCTAGTTTTTTCCATATTCAAATAAAGTACATTGAATATTAAAAAAATTTAAAATTCCAAGGTTTTCCATAACACATAGAAATTATTCTTGGGTAGAACATGATATTGGACATAAATAAAGAAAATAAAATTCCCTGAAAACAAAAAACACTTAGTCACTTTTCAAATACCAAAGTAGATATGTGGATAATTCTGTATGTAATCCCTTGAAAAAATATAGTTTAGCAGGAATTATTGTGAATCAGTCATACTTTTAAAAGTTTAAAGTTGAGGATCAAAGGCACAAAATAATTTCTTCCCAGTGGTCTTGGGTTTTGCACCTCATTCATTTTGTTTAAAATGAAAACTGAAAAATAAAGATGAACAATTTACATTATAAGTGGAAGATGACAAGGGAATTTATTGGATCATCAGGATTCTTCTTACAGCAAGGATTCGCACAACACTCTTAGTGTTTACTCTCATGAATTCTCAAAGCCTCACTGCAGTAGATTTTTACAGGCCACCCTGCGACTTTTCAAGCAAAATAATCATTCTTTTTCTTATAAATTCATTTTAGCAGTGCTTGTGTTTTGATTTGCTTCAAGTCCTCTGACACTTATTAACATTCAGAGTGGTTCAGGGCAGCCTCACGCTCATGCACCTCCCTTCTGCCAACACATCACACGTTTTCTGTTTGACAATCAACATTTCATTAATAGTGTGCTAAAGCTGAAGTGGACCTTAATAAGGACCTGCTTCACCTCCCATCTCCTGCCCAGCAGGTCTGCAGCACAGACAAGGCGCAGGTGCTTTGACTTCGAGCACTTTATGCCACCTGCATGAACAACTGGATGGAGCTTTCTTCATTTCAATCATTGTCTCATTAAGATCACTTTTGATCTTAATAAGAATGGACAGAATAAAATCTCAACCTGCTGGAGAATTTGTATCAGGCCTATTCCAGGTTGAATATGTTACAAAGCTCCACATACTTGCTTTTACAGAAGAGCTGGAATTAAAACCATTATATATGATATTTATATTTAAAATGCATCCTTCAGAATGTAAAGTATTATTATAAAAATCATTGGGGAAGCTGCCAGATGGTCTGCTGGGTAAGAGTGCTTATGATGAAAACCTGAGGTCCTGAGTTTGAACCCCCAGGACCCATATAAAAGCTGGACATGGTTTCTCATGTCTGTGATTCTAGTATTGAGGGTGAACATGGACAAATTCTGAGCATCCTATGGCCAGGAAACCATGAATGATGAGCTTCCAATTCCCAAGGAAGTTACACATTAACAGAGAATGTCACCCAATGCCACCCTCTGTCTTCCAACTATGTGCACACAGAGCACACCTATTCATCACATAGTACAAATGTATGTGTGTGTATACACACACACACACACACACACACACACACATGAATGCTTTGAAAGTATTAAATACTCAGTCTACTTCTATCTTCAGTACCTATTTTATTCATTTAAACATCTCCATTCCTGAACATGACCGGACAAAACTAAACAGCAGATGTCTTCTTCTCTTCACCAAATGAGTTTTTCAAAAACATATACATTCATTAATTAATGCAAATGAAAGAAAAACAAGCTTCAACTTAAAACCTGCTGACTCAAGTAAGAAATCCTAGAAGTCTAATCCTTACTTTCTCTGTAGTAACCTCAGCTTTGAGTCTCACACACTTACTCTCTACCTACCCCCCGCCCCCCCCCCCCCCCGCCCCAGGGAATTTCTCCTGTAAGATGATAAGGATAACACATTTCTAACTGAAATCAGTTGACCCATAAACAATCAAAAAGCCTCTGCATATGCCCTGATAAGATTCTATAAGAAGCAAGTGATAAACACTATATGGGAAGAAAAATCTCACAGTGTAGGCTGGACAAATGACCGGAGTTGGTCAAATACTGACAAGAGATCCAAAGATGAATGCTTTATTAGGGAGCAGAAGACAGAAAGTGAAACTCTCCTTACCAGGACACACATGACAGTGCTTATTATGAACTTAAAAACAATCAATAGTCATCTTAAATCCTAATATTATACATTTAAATATTCACCACTTACATTAGTTTGAATATTAGGGTATGGTTAGATTTTTGTTGCTGTTGTTGTTATTGTTGCTGCTGCTGGTTTTTTGTTGTTGTTTGAGATATAATCTTGTTGTGTTTCCAAAGTACATCTTAAACTTGCTCTGCACCTAAGGCTAGTTTTGTTTTCTTTTGTTTTTCCTCAATAATGTTTTTGTTTATTCTTTGAGAATTTCATAATGCACTTTGATTGCATTTTTTCCTTTCCCACACTCCCTCCCTGGACTATCCTCATCTTCCCTACCCATCCAGTAATGACATCATCCAGTAATGACTCATCCAGTAATGACATCATGTTCTCCACCCTCCTCAAGAAAAACAGAAACGACAAAGAAAAGAAGTCCAACTTGTTTATGCTAAATATTTACTGTGGGGTCCGTCTTGGGATTTTGGTTGGTATACCAATGTCACTTCATCATCGAAGATAACTGATTTACACTTTTTTTTTTTTTTTTTTTTTTTTTTTTTTTTAGCTAAGGTGGGAATCAAATCCAGGCTGTGGTTTTTATTTGTCTTGATCTGGTGCAGATACTCCACATTCTGTAAGAGTGTCTCACTCTTCATATGTATGTCATTCCCATAGTATCTGAAAAATACTGGTTTCTTGAGTCATCCATCAGTTCTGGTTCCTACATTTTTTCTGTACCCCATTTGGTATAGACACATAAGCCCCAAGTAAAGCAGTCTGATACTGATATTCCATTTAATACCTAGAATTTTTAAAATCTCTTATTCTTGGCATGTTTTTTGCATTGAGGGTGCTTTTGTTAATTATTATGTACAGCAAGAAGAGATTTCTCTGTTTCCAAGCTAGTTTTGCATTTGTGATCCTGTTGCCTCAAGTCTCCTAACTGTTAGTATAACAAGTATGCTTCAACACTCCCTGGATTCAGCTGAAATCTTTTATTATTCCTTTCATTAAAACACTAAATATTAATAATATTGAAATTTAGAAATGTGTCACTCTAAAGTCAACTATGTTATAGTGAATACCTACATTAAAAAAGTCAACCCAAAGATACACAATCCATGCACTTGCTCTTCATCTTCCCACTCTAGATGGCCACACAGAACATGAGTGCTTCATGTGCTCCCTTCTTCATTGGCAATAAACCCATCTTTCTGTGTCTTGTTTCCTCTTTTTATTTAGATTCCAATGGCAACACACTGCACAGCTCAGTGCACACACATAAAATGATATATCTTACATATTCATTGATGTAGCTGAGGATAACACCAGGAAGCTATGAAAACAAAGAAGCTTAATATTGAGACCCAAATAAATAACACATCTTCTCTCTAAGAGCATAAAGTAAAATAGAGAGCAGAATACAGCTACTCCCCCAAGTTGTCCTCAAGGTAGAAGCAATTTGCTAACAGCAGTGAAGCTGAGACTTGGTAAGGCTGCCTAGACTTCCACAGTGCTGCACATTTAGGCTTCATATTCATGCATGTGCATATGCTAATAGATTGATCCGTTATCATATGAGTGTATGAGTTAACTAAAAGTCCACTGTGACAAATTTAAAAAATATGATAATAATATTCAGGTAAACATACACCTATGCCCTTTTAGGCAGAAGATGAGTCTTGTGGACAGCTCATCATTTCCCTTCTTCTTTTATGGGATTGAGTTCACTCTTCTAAAGTTTGTCTTATTTTGCATTGTAGCCATGATTGGAGGCTAATGAGAATTTCCACTTATTAATCTCATGCTCATGACATTTTAATTAGTCCCATGTTACACAAATCCACCTCAAGGCAAATTTTCAAGGAAAGACATTTGTTAAATAACATTTAATAAATATGTCTAATATGCTTTGACTTTAAAAAACATCATTCATGCTATCCCTCTACTTCAGGATTTGAAGGAAAGTGAAAATATACTCCTTGTCTTACAGTTTCTCTCCAGACACCCACCTGATTGACTGGATATGGCCCCTCAGCATGATTTGTTTCCTTAATGTTCAAACATTCTTGTCACAAATCTGCACCAAACACATGGCCCTTTCTGTGCCATGGGTCACTTTCCATTTTCAGGTCACCCCCTATCAGCGTGAGAGGGCGACAGGTTCTGATCCTATGATGACCACAAGCAGCTGCAGAGCATGGGGTGAATGAGTAGGTGGAATGTTAAAATTTCTCCGCTAAGAGGACTGCAGGCTCAGGATGCAATTTGGGAACAGGAGAAGGAGAACATGCTGCACCTTCAATCAATCATGCCTGCCAGAAGTCAGCATGAGCAGCTGGCTAGACTTTCTTCTGTGGATGGACGGTGTGAAAGACCTAAGGTATGATACTATAGAGTGTAAGAGGGGGGACAGTGACAGGCACAGCGGATTTAAAAATAGATTATGATGTCGTTCTCATTTCCTACAAAACTGAGCCCCTTTCAGACTCTTGTATTCCCTTTGAAGCCTGTAACTCACTTGGAAGTAAGTTTGTGAAGGAGAGGGTGTGTGTGTGTGCCTCTCCTTATAGATCACACCAGTATTACACCCCTCGAAGGGATGCTTATAGTCTTCTTTGAAGACATTCTATGGCTCCACTCTGAGGCCAGTCTCACTAACTGGAATCACAGAGAATTAGACATCTACTGCTAAACAGCCCTAGTCCCAATGATGCTGAGCAAGCTAATTTTCTGGACCCCGTTCATAACGTTCAATTGGTAATAGGGGAGCCACAAAGCAGTGAGCCCTGATATGATGATTTATCAATCAGAATTTGAAAGCTGAGGCACAGGGCATGCTGGGAAAATTCAGTGAGGCTTTAGACACGCGCTGCGAAAGCAAAAGAAAAAGGGCAAGGCAAGCCTCGGGTTCCTTTCCCCTCAGGCTGCAACAGCTGTCATCTGTCTCACAGTGCCAATGAAGGTTCTGTCTAAGTAAAAGTCTCATTTGCATACTAGAGAAAGTAGCAGGGAAATCAGTGAACAAACAAATTTAACATCAATTCCCAGCAAATAATTATGGTCCTTTCTATTCCCTGAAGTTTCAATTCAAAATAACTAGTTCTGGGAGCTCGACTTTTAAAGACTCCAAGTTGAGGGAATGTCCTGATCTTTCTCTCCACAGCCATGCACTGCTGCCGTAACTTTTCCTAATGATACCCCAAGCTCCACTCATTACTAACTAAATAGAAATAACTGTATCGAGGCTTCAAAGAGGATTTTGTTATCCACCGTGGATTATCCAGAAGCGCTGGCCATAGCAAATCCAAAGAGAGTCTTTATTAATGTAATGGCAAGTAGCTCAACTCTCTAATGCCTTGTGTGTCTGAAAGGTGAAATTAAACTTCTCACATTATCTCAGTAGATGGTGATGCTCTTTTTGCTTTTCTCAAACATTTAGCGTTTCTAAAAGGCACCTATTCCATTTATTCACTCTGCAGTTTAAGCAATAGGCTACGAATTAATTCATAATGGACCTCATCTTATAAAAAATATTGAAAAATAATATGATATATGGGGGAGGTGATCAAGAAAAGAATGAAAATGTACAAATGAAAATGCAGAAGAAAAGAATGAAACTGTACAACTGAGTGGTTGTATGAGATACTGCCCTGAGGTCTGCAAGAGTTGGTGAATAGAGAGAGACCCAGAACTCCTCCAGTTGGGGTTCGGATAGATAGCACTTAGTTTTCTATAATGTAGAGAAAATGGGCTTATTTAAGATAAATCTATTACATCACTAAACTTTAGCTCTTATGACTGATAGGATGGCAGAAGGTGAAGAATATGTGCAGAAGAATTTCCCTAAGTCTTTGCTGTGGGTATAAAGGAGAAGTAAAGGGAAAAAAGCACAACCAAAGGTCTTCTGGGACATAAAAGATGAAAGGCATGGACCAATAGTAGGAGGTAGAGAGGGATGACTGATCGCAGTGTCAGCTAGTTCATCTCCATTCGCCCAGAGCCAAGCCCTTTGACAAGTCCCTTGGCTATCAGAGTGCCTTCTCAAGCATGCATCTGCTTTCTATGTAATCCTCTTGTTGAGTCCCTAGCGGACTCACTACAATGCACCCTTCAACAGATCAGTCACACTGCCATTTTCACAGAGACTTGACCTCTTGGAACTCCTTCATACTATTACTCTAATAACTTCTACTCTAAAGCTTTAGCCCCTTCAGTAAAATCCTTTAATATCACAGGTTAGGTGGCAGCAAGAGACCCAAACAATTCTCTAATTAATATTTACAGTACAAAAAGTCATTCCCAACTATCTGACTACTGTGCATAGCTAATAAATGCTAAATGAATATAATGAATGCCTGCCTAAGGCCCCTTTATTCTGTTTACATTGATAACAATAGCTACAAATAGGGGCATTTTAGGAATCTAATTACTATCAAACAAAGTAAAATTGAGACCTAACTAAGTTCTAGGTTTGGGTGCATTAAACAGCTCTGAAAACATACAGATCCATACGGTACCATCATGAGCCTCACACCATGACTAAGGGTTTACTTTCTTAAGATGGTTAGGACATTGCCCTAAACTGCTGTTGAAAACCCGCTCTCTTAAAATCCATTATTATTATTATTATTATTATTATTATTATTATTATTTTACCTAAGACAGAGACTTATCTATCTTCTTTAAATACATATAGAGGGTCGAATTTTTGAAGTTATAGGCAAATAGTAAAATGAAGCTGAAAACTTAGAAAATAAAAGCAGAAATCAAGGGAGTAAATTCAGGAGAAAGCATAGAATCATCAAACGTTTAAAAAAGAGCCTCATACTTAGAAAAATAGAGACATGAAATGCAGACAAAATTTCACAATTGCATTTTAAAATATATTTTCACCGGGTTTTAAAATTAAACACAAATCCAGGCCAAAGCTATAAACATATTAAACATTTGGATGCCTTGACAAAGAGGGAACTCTCAGTATTTGGGTCAAAACTTTGTCATTAAGAAAATTACCCACCAGTTAAATAAGTAACATTGATAACCTTGGTCAACTACACTCAGCTAACACCACCTGAAGAAACAGTCTACAGAGAGCTTTGGACGAGCCAGGCTACATATATAAAGAAATCCATGAAGGAACACAGATTTGCATGTTTAAAAAAATGTGGAGCGAAACTGCGGCTAGGACATGCTCTCTACTAAGGAGTACTCTTGTCTCAACAGCTAAAGTATAAATTATATAGTTTTTTTTTAAATTCACATTACCTGGATTATTAAAGTCAGCAGTATCCAATCCTGAAAGTGATATGAAATACTGGACTAGAGAAAAATTAGTGACCTAATGAATTTCAAAAGGATTTGGTAGTTTTGCATCTGAGAGCCTATTCTTATCTACCCATTATGGCTAATGGGAGGTCCAAGTCACTGAAAGAACATGACCATAAAATATCAAAACACAAAGAAGCTATAAATAGTCTCATCTGCCATTGACCATTCTCTTACACAATAGGCATATTTCACCTGTCAGTGACTTAGACCTATCAGAAAATAAACTCAATCCGGGTCTTTCATATGGACACTTCATGAAGAGATTAGTTAGTCATGTGTGGGTTGAAATAAGGCACATGTGGAGACTGTGGGACATAAAGAGAAATCTTGATTGCAGCAAAGGCTTGAAGTGATAGAAAGAGGAAAACTGGTCTCTGATCTTCTCACAGCTAAGGCTGGAGCCAAAGAGAAGGAACCCGATGACTAGAATGTACCAGTGCAGTGTTCAGCCGTGCAAAGATTGGAGGACAGCTTCAACAGCACCTTCTGTTTCTTTCTACTAGGTCAATCCTATAGATACCAGCCACTCAGAGATCATATGTGATACAGAACTCAGGACCAAGGCTCCTGGGCCACATTATATCCAGCATAGGAAAGAGGTATGATTTGGGGCTGGGTACAAATAGGCAGAAGGGAGAGTGTGCAGGCCATTGGCCTTTTCAAATACAGGGAATGCCTAAACTATTCAAAAACAACAGCACAAATAATGTTCTCTTGAGTATTATAAAGCATGAATAAATAAATGCTCCCTTTTCACTTGTTCTTGGAAAATGAATCATTCACATTTTCAGAGTACATAAGTTACATCTCTTTTTTCAGGGACATGGAATACCTTCCCTTGCTTAAACAAATTTATTGCCTCATAGCAAATATTGACTTGAAAAAGCAAGAGAAAAGGCTTCAATAGAAGTGTTTATTTATAAAGAAAGATAATCCATAGATTTTTTAAAAAAACAATTCTTTGAAACATATCTTGGATGTTTTCAAGATTGTTCACAATGGAAAGAATCATCTTAGAATAACAAGCTGGATCATAGTCTATGACTCCCCACAGATGCAAGGGCACCAGGGTAGTTTATCAAATGCATGTCAAAATGCTCCAGGCTTGGATTAACTAGTTTAAGCAAAGAAGATGCTCATGGGAACATTGCACATTGTAGTACTATCTGAACTTAAGTACAAATTAGTGAGTTAATGAATTCAGCAGAAAGAGTTCTCATTAGAGAGGCAGGAAACCTGCCTGCCGGATTTGGATCTACTGTTCAATGACCAGAGGATCTCACAACAGAAATATAAGTTATTTATGACATAATGCCATTCACTTTAAACATCAGAGAGAGCTTATTTCTAATCATGATTACAGAATAACATTATTTATAAAAAACAAGTACCAGAACAACCTTTAATTCTCAAGGTGCTCAATGAAACAACTGGATTTCCTTAAGAATAAGAAACTAGAAGCCAACAGGTATAGTCATGATTGTTCTCTCTGGGTATCTGGGCTTAAAACCTGATATTGAAATCCATGTTCCAAGGCCATGGGCTGTATCTACACAAGGTGTAGAGATACTCCAGGTATGGAAGCATGAATTAAGTTTATTATCTGGCCTTCCTTAAAAAGACTCTACTGAAAAATTTTAGCGGAAACATCTCCACTTTTCCCTTTCTCTGCTTTATTGTTTTTGTTCGTTTCTGTAAAGAAGAGCACATGGTCTCTGTTCTTTCTTGAGTTTGATCTCTTCCCAAGTAACCTTTTCTTTTTAAGTTTTTTTTATTAATTCTTCAAGAATTTCTGACATCATACTTAGAATATTTTCATCCCCATCCCCCATCACTGCCCAGATCCACTAATCCATACTCACCGTAACTCTGTGTTTTCATTTTCTTCAACTCATAAAGTCACATTAAGTTTGTCTGTTTATTTACTCGGAGGTATGCAATGGTCCACTGAAGCATATTACACCAGCCAGAGGCTGCATCTTTTAAAAAGAGTCACCTGTCCCTCTTCCAACAGCTATCAATTACCAACAGCTTCTCAGCCAGGGGAGGGACTTTAAGCTCCCTCTGCTCTATAGGCTGGAATTTTGTCTGAGGTGAGTATGTGTGGACTGTGTGCATGCTTTCAGGCCTATTTTGACTGCACACTGCTTACTTGAACTTTCTCCCACTTCTGGCCCTTTGTTAATGTTTGCTAAGCCTTGAAAGGAGAGGTATAACATACTAAATGTTAAGGCTGAGCATTCAGCAATCACTATGGTCTGTACCTTGACCAGATGTGCATCTCTTTGTTAATTACTATCTACCAAAAGAAGCTTTGATAATGAAGGTTGAGAGATGAACTTATTTCTGGATGGATATAATATCAAATCATCAAGAATGTGTTTAACATTTCATTCCATCAGAGACACAATGGTAGTGGGTTCTCCCTTAGGGCTATGACCTGTCTACTCAGTTCCAAGTTCAAGTGTGCAAGTTTATGAATTCCATCTTGTGAATAGGGCTTTCATCTCAAGGATATTTTTTATAAAACCTATTCAATTAGTCAATGCTTGTTGAAGGGTTTAAAATATCAATAAGTTTGAAATAACCTTGTGGTATCATCCATAGTATAATTTATGCATCCCATACATTTTTGCATTATGTTTTGGAAAGCGAAGTTTAGTTTTGTTTGTCCTTTTTTCCACTTTTGTCATTGTTGCTGTTGTTCACTTGTTTTTAGACAGACTCTCAACCATGTGTCAAAGGAGAGCCTCAAAACTGTGTCTCTCCTCCTCCAACCTACTGTCCTCAGTACTCAGTCTGCAGGTATACTTCACCAGGCTTACCTCAGCTAAGGATCTTGATATAGGGAGATTGTCCTGGACTAAATGGGCACCCGGAATAGAATAAGAAAGATGCTCAAAGTAGGAGCCATGAGGATCAGAGCTATAATAGAAAGCTGTAGGCATGTGAGCTGCAGCTTAAGAAGAAAGAAAAGACACTGATTTTGACAATAAGGCTAGAGGAGGCAGCCATGGAGTGAGCATCCTGACATAGACAACACCCCTGAGTATGCTTTGAAAATCTGTACAAAACAAAAATTAGGAGAAATAACTGCATTTGATGATATATTCTAGATAATCTAAGAAATTATTCTAAAGAAAAATATCATTGTTTAAGATAGTCTTAAAATATCAGAATTATATTTGTAACAAGTATTTACAAGGTAAAAATGGACAGACAATGAGAATATTTTCTCCTTGTGTTTCTATTCTTTCCTTGTGATGGTCCCTGGCACAATCTTATGTTCTGTATAATCTCACCGCCCTCCTGGTTCATTTGCAGACCATTGTTTCATAGTGACAATTTTTGCTTTTGGAAGACAATTTATTATTTAAAAGGTCTGCACTTCACAGTGTGTTTGTTTGTATGTGTATGTACAAAAATTCAAGTCCTTGCCTTTCACCTAGAAAACAATTTATGATCTCGGTTAAGTAAATACTTTCTTTTTTTTTTTAATTCTTGAATATTTATTTTTCTCATTTCTTTTTAAAAATATTTTTATTAGATGTTTTCTTTATTTACATTTCATATGTTATCCCCTTTCCTAGGTTTCTCTCCCAAGCCTTCCCTACCCCAACCCCCTTCCCATGCTCCCCAACCCACCCACTTTAACACACACCATAAAATTGAAAAGTATGCAGTGATATCACCATCTCACAGTCAAAACTCTGAGCTGTAATTGTTCCTGTTTGAAAGAACTGCAGGGATAGAAATGAAAAGGAGCCTGAGGAAAAGTTCCAGAGACATACCCAAAGGGGATCCAGCTCAAGGGGAGATCCCAAGGCCTGACACTATTACTGAGGCTGTGGAGCACTCACAAAAAGGAACCTAGCATGACTGCCCTCCAAAAGACACAACAAGCAACTGAAAGAGTCAGATGAAGATATCTGCATCCAACCAAAGGACAGAAGCTGCTGACCCCTATGGTTGAATTAGGGGAAAGCTGGAAGAAGCTAAGGAGGAGGACAATTAGCCCAGCAGTCTCAATGAACCTGGACCCCCGAGATCTCTCAAACACTGAACCACCCACCAGCCAGTACATACCAGCTGATATGAGGCACCCAACACATATATAGCAGAGGATTGCCAGGTCTAGGTTCAGTCAGAGAAGATGCCCCTAACCCTCAAGAGATTGGCAGTCCCAGGGAGTTTAGAGATCTGGTTGGGTGGGGACATCCTCATGGAGGATGGTGGTGGGGCCATCCTCATGGAGACAGGGGGATGGGGAGGAGGTATGGGATGTGGAACAGTTGGAGGGTGGACGAGAGGCAGGGAATAAAATTTTGAGTGTAAATAAATAAATAAATAAAACATTAAATTGAAAAGAAAAGAAAAGAAACAAAAAGAAAAATATGCTGTGATACAGATTCCCCCTTTTTGGCTTTTTTTTTGGGGGGGGGGTTGAGACAGGGTTTCTCTGTGTAGCCCTGGCTGTCCTGGAACTCACTTTGTAGACCAGGCTGGCCTCGAACTCAGAAATCTGCCTGCCTCTGCCTCCGGAGTGCTGGGATTAAAGGCGTGCACCACCACACCCAGCTTTGTGATACAGATTCTTTGGGAAAGATCTCTGTCTAATTAATATAACTACTCACTTGCGAATACTATTGGTTGTTTGTTGGGATCGAATGGTACTGTAAAGTTTATCCTGACAAACCAAGAATCTCATTATGGGACATACATATAGTCTTACTAAAATGTTAATATCACAAAATGATATTCCTACAACAAAAAAAATGCATTCATGCCTGTCTTCCTTGTCTTCAATAACATTCAGAAAAATATTTTTATTTTGAACAGTCTATAGCAATTGACTTTGCTTGTTTTGGAGGGAGATATTAAAATAAATGAATAATTGGAGAAAATAATGATAACTTTCTAAATTTAGCTTGTTAATGACAGCAGTTGAAGGACAAGGAAGCATCATTAAGTTGCCTGTGCTTTGAGCCTTTACGTTTGTTTCTTTAGAAAAGCTGCAGCCTGGTACCTTCTTATGGAAGATACCACTTGATGTTGGAACCACTGGGTAATGAACTACGATGAGCCAGTGTAAATTTTGCAATGATGTTTACAGAATAAATGATGAGTATTACTAAGAGTTGACATAAAAAGGGGACAAGGTATACCAATTAGCAAAGAGAAAATAGCAAGCCTAAAGCAACACTAAAAATGTAAAATTTCAAAGAAATTAGTGACAAAACCCAGACTGGGAAGCTGTTTCTACTGGCAATGTAAAAGCAATCATTTATGTAATTTATTAAAATGTTAAAAATTTTAATTATAGGAAAAGGCTTCAGGGATATTCATTTAATAGAATTTTTGTTTCCTTAATCTGTCATTTTTCTAACACTATAAGGACTCTGCTAAATGCAAATAAACAAATAAACAAATAAACAGATACACAAATATCTGTAATTGTGAAACCCAGAGAAATTTTAAATGGAAATTTGAACTTCTATAACACTTATAATGATATGATACAAGTGACTGAGCTAAGAGCTCAAATGGGCCAGAAAAGGAGGAAAAATGCTGGGTGGACATTGTTACTCTCTAACAGTGTTGTGGGACTGAAATATCAGCCAGCTTAGGAATCAGTAAATCGCCTGTGACCACTGCTAGGAACATCTGACTTCTTAGTCTTGAAATACACCATCCTAACAAACGTATATGAATATATAGGTGGATATGGCTGTGTATATGATACATACATACATACAGTAAACACATATCTACTGTTTATGTCCTAGAGGTCAGTGTGTGGATATAGTGCCTATTTCATAGTTACCCTTTTCATTTCATTGTTTTCTAGTCTTCTTCTTAAAATTTTTTAATTGGTTATTTTATTAATTTACATTTCAAATGTTATCTCCCTTCATAGTTTTCCCCTCCACAAACCCCCTATCCCATGCTTCTCCCCACTAGTTCTATAAGGGAGCTTCCCTACCCACCCACCTACCCACCCAAAATAAAAGTATTTATAGACATTCTTTACTTCAGATAATTGTCACTATTCCAGCCATGAACATAGCTTACCCATGTGAATTAAACTAAAGCAATAACCTTCAACCCCTTCTATCTTGAACCACTTTTATTATATATATATATATATATAATTTTTGCAATTATAACATCTTCCTCTTCTGATTTCTCCCTCCAAGACCCCCATATATTTCCCATTTTCCTCTTTCAAATACATGGTCCTCTATTGTTTAGTTGTTGCCACACACACACACACACACACACAAATATGCATTTACACACACGTGAGCACACACACACACACACACACCTTTCTCAGTCCATATAATGTTACTTTTATGAATATATTTTGAAGGCTCACAATCTAGTAGTGAATAAACCAAATCGTATGCTCTTCACTGGGGAAGACTATTTCTCATTCTGAGCATTACTTAGCTCTTTATCTAAGGTTGAGAACTCCTGAGCTTTTCATGTTAGCATGCCTAATTGGTATGTTACTTTCTTGAGTCAAGTATGGACAGTGATGTTGGTGAGATTTTATGGGTTTAACATCTCTGACATTTCATGCTGATAATTTCATAGTAAAGTCCCTGATACTATGGCTCCTACAATCTTTCTGCCCCATCTTATGCAATAGTCCCTTAGCTTTAGGTACAAAGGTTGTGTTGTAGCTGTAGGAGTTGGAACTGGGGTCTACAACTCTGTTATTGAGTCAGTTGTCGTTCCCTGATATTGTTTGGATTTCCCTGAGAAGTTCTCATGATGAGGGATGAGGGCTACATTTATCTGTGGGTATGAGGTGAATATTTAGGAGGACGTTAGGGATTATGCTGGTTTATTAAAGTTATGGTAATGAGTTCTCTTCAAAGATCAATAACTTCACTAACTCTACCTACAATTTGCTAGGCTTCTAATACTATGTATACATAGTTTCCTTTGTTGGGATGCCTTAACCTTAATTAGAAAAATGTTGATCATTGACAACAGTTAACTATTCTTTGAACTTCTGAACTGAATACTTGAATACTCCCCAAAGATTAGTGCATCCACAGGTGGACTCATTCATGTCCATACAGGCCTGCATCCTTCTCAGTTTTTTTGTTTGTTTTGGTTTTTTTTGTTTTGTTTTGTTTTCTTTAGAATCATGTATGTTCCCTGCTCCTCATCTGACTCTCCAGTCAGTTGTAATACTCACACATTTTTGTTCTAAATTCCTAAAGCCACAAACTCTGTCTGTTGTGTTTCAAATGTGTTGGCATATGACAATATTTATTGGCGATGCTTCTATGTGGGTTATCAGTTGATGACTACTAGATTTTTTAATTGATTCGTTTTTTCTTGTTCTCCCCCTTAATATCAACCTTCATCTTAAAGTATTTCAAATTACAAGACTTAATTACTTGAAGCCATTTTTCATTGTTGCAAAGATACTACATTCATTTCATGTAGCATATTGCTATGGCTTCTCAAGTACAAGTTTCCATGTTACATTGTTCATAAACAATGCTAATAACAAATGTTAGCTTGTGTTGATTGAAATCATGACATCATATAGATAAAGGCAGGACTGTAGTTGCAGGCAGCCTGCCGACAGAAGAGTGAGCTTGACTTCTGCACATAGGGTCTGTTAGAAGTTCAGCACTTAACACCTGTGATGATCTGGAATACTAGATAAAATACACTTGTAGAAATATTCAGTGAGGGAACAGATGGAAGGACTCATACATATGCTGTGAAGAGAAATTCTTAAATATTAGAAAGGGGAAAACATCAGAGTAGCAATACAGTTGCTAGCATGGTGGTCTCAAGGGAGACAATTAGAGGCAACTTGTCCTATGATGTGGAATTAGGCAGAAATATAAAGAAATGTGTCTTCAAAGGACAAAACCAAGAAGTCAAGAAATTCCAAATCTATCAGCATCCATTTAGTCATTTTGTCCATAAAATTAGAAAGCATAGACCTATATGATAGACAATATTTTAGACTTGAGATAAATGGCTGACATGAATATATAGGCAAAGTTATTTTTGCTACTAAAGGGTATTACAGAAATGATCAAACATAAGGAATGTCAGCATCCCACATAAGTGAAATGAGTATCATCAGAATTGCAGAACCAGACAGACTAAATAAACTATGGGGTACATTAATGCAAAATAGCGTGGGGGTAGAATAAATGTAAACTATCATTAATTTAGAGAATAAAAAGCAGAAAAATGAAAACAAAAACAAAAATTCAAAATAGAGAAGGTGACTTAACAGGAACTTAAAGAAGGATCTTTACTAGAGAGTCCAAACCTCGGCCCTCTGCACTGTCAGCCTGTTTCTATGTTGGACCTCATCTCCACACCATTATCCTAATTCATTAAGTCCTGAAGTTTTGACTCAATTCCAAGAACCTCATTGGTCTTGTTTCTTATCTTGTCCTTTCCTCTTCTAGGCTTGTATAGAGTCTGTCCCCAAAGGTTCATGTGCTAGAAGCAATTTCTCCATATCACAGTGTTGAGAGGAAATAGAAACTCTAAAGTTTCCTATCTGCCTGCCACCGAGGCAAGCAGACTTCTGTTAGTTCATAACCACCCTGGTCTACACAGTGAGGTCCAGAACAGCCAGAGGTACACAGTGAGATCTAGTCCCAAAAAGAAAACAAAATTCCAGGTGAAGCCTTGTGGCATTTAGAGCATCAAATCCTACTTTTAGCCAAGTTTATCTCTCATAGTATAGGAGCAGGCTAATTTTTGTGAAGCTAGATGTGACTGATTTCCAAAGGCACAGTCACCATCTTCTACTTTTATCATGAGATGCCACGTACTATGCTGTAATGCAGCTTGAAGCTCATGACAGTTGCTGGTACCATGGAAAAATATATATTAATTCCATGGTATTGGAAGTCTAAAGTGGTGTATGATCTGTAAACTAATGCCTGTTTCCTTTATAAAGCACCAGCTGAATGTATCTTGCTATAGAAACATAGAATGGACTAAACTATCCCCAAGGATTCTTTACAGAAGAATGAATAGTTACTATTAATAATTTATCTTGGTAAACCACCATATTGCAGCATCCATTTGCTCTTAACTGTAGTGTGTGTGATGCCATTCACAAGACATTCTGAATTTTTTTAATTCAGCCTCATTTTATAGCATTAGCTGCTTTCAGTTGAGCCCTTAGCTCATGGAACAGGTCTAGTCTTCATATTGCATATCTTTATACTGGGGATTCCCATGAATACTGACCTGCTACAAGAAAAGCATATCCTAGAGGGACTCTACTAAGGGCCATCAGTGAAAAAAGATATCCTTCAAAGATACTGTGCAAATGCACTTCCTATCTCTTTTATGCTCAATGTTATCTCTATGGTGACTAGATTATAAAAACCAGGACAATAAGAACATGACAATTTGTAGTTGGTTCACAAACATTTGTTGAAAATATTAATATATATTTTTCCATGTATTTCTCTGCAAATATGTGAATACACATTTAAAATAATTTTTCCACAAATACCAATTGTGCTGCTTCCAATGTTCTTATTTTATAATCAGTAATAAAATTTTTCTTCAAAAAATGTAATTGATGCAGGGCCAGGGCAGTGGAGGCGCACGCCTTTAACCCCAACACTTGGGAGGTAGAGGCAGGCAGATTTCTGAGTTCTAGGCTAGCCTAGTCTACAGAGTGAGTTAGAGGACAAATAAGGCTACACAGAGAAACCCTGTCTTGAACCCCCCCCCCCGAAAAAATGTAATTAACTATATTGGTGGTAAGTGATAGGCTTTTAATATATATTTAATTAATTAATAGATGAACTAATGGCTGGAAAAATTGAATAATCAATAGTAGGCCTTCATTGAGATTTTCATAAAGCATATAAAAGATAATCAATCTATATTTCCATTTTATCTATACCAGTAAATCTTTTTTGCTTGAAGAATATGTCCTCACACTCTATTGATTGTTAAATTGTTCTTTTTTCCTCTCTCTACAACACCTATGAGTATAATTGGTAAAAGTACTTATATAGCATGCTGCTGGAACATGTGCTCTTCATTGTGATGAATAATAATTCTAATATTTAAATAAAAAGCATTTCCTCATAACTAATTGACAACTTTACCAATTAAACTTATACCAAAAATACATTCAATTCTGACAGAAGTTATCAAAGAATTAAACAAGGGAACTATTTTTTCTGACCATAGGTAAGAGAATGAATATTTGAATACTTCCAGGGTGTCAGTAATTCCATTTAAATCCCAGGAAATTATTTTTTCAATATTAATAAAGTGATTTTAAAGGTTGTGCCCTGCCACATGGTGACCTCCATATTAAAGGGGAAGAATAAAACAGCTAACTGGAACCACAGAATGTCAAAGCCTACAAGCTTCAGATATTAAGACTGTGTGATATTGGTAAAATAATAACATATAGTTCAAAGGAATAGGAGAGAAAGAGCTCAAAAATAGAAAGCCACATGAACATAGTCGATAGGTACTTGACAAAAGATGAAAAAAGAGAAAAGAAAGAAAGAAAGAAAGAAAGGAAGGAAGGAAGGAAGGAAGGAAGGAAGGAAGGAAGGAAGGAAGGAAGGAAGAAAGAAAGAAAGAAAGAAAGAAAGAAAGAAAGAAAGAAAGAAAGAAAGAAAGAAAGAAAGAAAGAAACAAAGGCAATATGGTCTTCCCAGCAAATGATACTGGAAAGGTGGGTATTCAGTGCAAAACAAATCAGGGAATTTGGGAATTTGTTGGAAGGAGTTGTGAAAGGCAGTCTTCTGAGTATGACGTGGAATTAGTATATGCATAGGCTCACAGCAGCTATAATGTGCATACAAGACCTGTACAAGAACAAGCTAATCAGAATTCAGGCATAGACATGAGAGGAATTTATGAGGCCCACTAACAGGCGAAGAACCTCTGAAAGAGCAAGACACTTGCTTTAGAGAATGTGGCATTTCCTATTCACTCATGCCCCAGTGGATGGGCACACACACATGTGTGTATGAGTAGCACTCATTGGATTCAGTGAGTTATTAACATCAAAAACTGAAAAGAGAAACATGAAGCTTTGAGGGAGACAGGGTGGGAACATTCAGGGGACTTAGAGGGAGGCAACACTGAGTGAATATGATTGATCACTATACACTGTATAAATGCATGAACTTTCAAAGAATAAAAATGTATCATAAAATGATGGGGACATCTACAATTGCTTAACTACTTTTAGTGTTAATTTATTTATTCACCTTATATCCTGATCACTACTCCCTTCCCATTTCCTCCTCACAGAGTTCTTACCCCCATGCTGCCTTCCCCTTCTCTTCTGAGAGGGTAGAGGCTTCCTTGGGTACCCCCCGCAACTCTCCCACATCAAAATTCTAGAGCTATAAACATACTCTCCCACTAAGGCTAGACAAGAAAACCTAGTTAGGGAATGGATTCCACAGATAGGAAATAGCTTTATGGACAGGGTCCAGTTGTTGGAGGACCTGCAATAAGATGGAACTTCAAATCTGCTACATATGTGCAGGGGAGAAAGGGGTGCTAACAATTGTTTATAGCATTAAACATATTCTAATACGACCCAGCAATTGTGTCCCCTGACATTTTCTCAAATGAATCAAATATTTATGTTCACTCAATAACCTCCCCAGAAATATTTTAATTGCTGGGGTCTTGAAGTAACCAAGATATTCCTCAACAGATAAAATGATAAACAAACCATTGTGTATATCAAGCTTAAATAAGTATAAAGAAAACTTCTGTATGACTAAGGATAATATGAAGAGGTAGAACATTCCAGGAAATGTGAAACTATGGGTCTGTAAAACTGTGTTTGCCAGTGACTGTTAGTGGTGGTGCACGCCTTTAATCCCAGCACTTAGGAGGCAGAGGCAGGTGAACTTCTGAGTTCGAGTCCAGCCTGGTCTACAAAGTGAGTTCCAGGACAGCCAGGGCTATACAGAGAAACCCTGTCTTGAAAAACCAAAATAAATAAATAAATAAATAAATGATGAGAAAATGGAGGGTACATATTATTAATATAAAATAGTTACAGCATGAAAGCAGGCTTAACTCAGCCTGTATTTAGTTAATATTTTAGAGAGAAACTGACATTATAATACTTATATAGTACTTATACTATTTATACTTCTACAACTTAAACTACTAAGCTAATCTACAAAAGATATTCATTATTGTGTAAATGTAGTATTAAAAGTCTAGTTTTATTAACTTGCTAAATTCTATCTTTAAAGTCTGTTCACAGCACAATAGACATCAGCCTAAAATTAAATGCAATATGTACAAAATGAAAAAAAAAGCATTATATGAAGCAGGCAAGATTTATGGGCCATAAAAAGTTGATTATTTCATCATCCAAATAAACCAAGCAGTAGCGATAGAGAATCTCTTTACATCATGCACTGTTTCATATTCACAAGCCATTTCTCAGCGTGTACATCACAAGTGTTTCCACAACACTTGGATGTTGTTCATTTCAAGTATTCCTTAGAATTGTGCAAGTTGTTGCCTGGTCTAATCCTATTTCACTAGCAGGGAGTTCATTGACAACAAAGACCAAGGCAATAGCAGTAGTATAGACACTGACACATGTTCTCAGGATCCCTGGATCCCATAATTTTTCTCAGAGTAAATAGTGAAATTTGGGTCATGCATTTCATCAGAGCAGCAGCTCCCACCATTGAATGTTCATGGAAACATGCCAATACTCAAAACAGCACAGGGGTGCTTTCATAATCTGAGACTAGGGTCTGAGGTGAACAAAGCATTTTGTTGGTTCTAAAAGAAACCTTTATTTAGTGATCAGTCAGATGGTGTCCAGACTCTAACTGTCACAGAGTTTGAGCCCATTAGATCAATGAGCCCAAATATATGCTCCAAAGATACTGACGTTTGGCTAAGGTGACAAATTAGTGTGGTAAATATAACTGCATAGGAGGAAGGGTTCTGTCTGCTGTAACCCAAACTTTGATAATATAAATATAGCTGGAATCACTTGCTCTGGCAACTTTGAAGGTCAGTTATATAAATGGATAAGCTCCATCGTTTCCTCTTTGTGCTGTATTTGAATGGTTCAGGGGAAGGGGCAGGAAGCCACTCTAGAAGGTCTTTAGGACTCTACTGGCAAATGGTGGGTATAAGTTGAACTCCACAGGGATCATTGAATGTATTATGTGTAAGAATCTGGGTCAAGTTAGAGAGACATGAAGCCCGGAGGCATTAGTCAGGATCCTGTCCATTGATGTCTGAGGTTAGACATAGCTCTCACAGTAGTGGAGGTGGCCCCATTGATGTCTGAGATTAGACATAGCTCTCACAGTAGTGGAGGTGGCCGCAGGGGGCAGGGGGTGAGAATGGAGATTTTCCAGTTCTGTCTGCCATTTAAAGTGCTGAGAATGAATGTCTGCACAATGACTATGAAATAGTCCTGTAACCCAAGCATCAGCCTATGACCTCACTTAACACTTAATAGATACTTGTACTGAAGAAGAGTGTCGGGTCCTGCTCAGATAGGTCAAGCCAAAGACTAATTTCGCATTCTTAGATAAAAATAACACAAACCAGTTAGAGAAACTCAAGATGTCGAAGTGACAAACTTAACAGTATTCAAAACAAGTGATAAATGATTTCTGGCTGATTAAACATGCTTGTTAATGTATAAATTGGCAAATTGATCCTCTTTATGAGAATTAATTCTACTCTACAAAGGTTAAACCTAAACATACTGAAGAGCGTGATGTAGCTGAGCAGGTGGTCATTGTATTTAAAAAGATTGTAATAACTTTAATTAGAATGGTTGAATTCCCTCACTCATTGCTTTTATATGTTCATTTGATACAATATTCCAGCAGGTCCAGGAGATAAAAGAAACAGGAACCATTAGTCAGTTGTTCCTGGGGCCACAGCTGCAATTTAAACTTTGAATTCAGGGCTTTTCCATGAACATGGAGCTGGGGAGATTTTTATTGTCATAGAATTTAGTGATTGGGAAAGATACAAGAAACATAGGATTATCTGTCCCCAGGAAGTGAATAAGTCTATTGGGGCAAGCATTACACTTTGTTTAAATACTGTTGAACTTTTTGCCAACTCTTTAGTGACTTTAGAACTTTACTTTCATGAAGGAAAACTATCTCGTAGAATAAGGAAAAAGAACATAGATAACTTAACGTATAGACAAAAGTGGAAATAGCAGAGCCTATCTGAAGTATGAAAAAGAACACTATATGAAAAATGGAGTCAGCATCAGGTAAAATCAGACAAAAGAGCTTGGCCAAAACATATATTTGATCTACGTTAAGATAAAGACATCCTTGACATAATAGTACTAAGTTCTTGGCTACTAAATGATTTTTATCTTACAGGCAAATCTACACTGCCTGCTTTCCAAACATACTTTCTCACTATTTGTGCTGAAAATTTCAGCACTTCAATAACTTTTACTTATCATGAGGTGATCATATATGCTTATCTAAAACATCATTAGTATTAATTATATGATTTCCAATGATATTTTACATCATAATCAACAAGTATATAACACTAATCATAATAGTATTGCAGATATCACTGCATATCTGTAAAATAGCAAAACACTAGTTAAAATACCCACACTGCTCAATTACTTTTCATTGAAACATTTCCCCTTAGGAATCCACACACTGCTTCACAAATACCAATTTATTTTTAAAGTACACACAAACAAATTTTCTCTAGAGAGGCAACACAGTGGAGTGAAACTGCCTTGATCAGAATTCTCAAACTAAGATGCTTTTTCTAGTGCTGGCCCTGTCTACTGCAGGTGAGGACAAAGAGCTGACCCTTCAAGATGCAGTTCTACACAGGTCAGCAGGCATGGGATTCCAGCTCATTGGGAGTTCAAGAGGAGCCACTAGAAGGAAAATCTTCAAAGCAAACTTTTGAAGTGTTAAAGTAAAAGCTAATTAGCCTCTTTAAGTTAGTTAAAATCCAAGAAAAGAATTGTTCATTGTGTGTTGCTATTCATACAGTGAAACAGAGAGTTTCCAGGAACTTGTTAAAAAGATTTTGAACTTCTTCGAGGTATATACAGTGTATAAGTCTTATCTAAGTGAGTTTATTGAAAATTTAAATAATATTCAGTTGTCAAACGCTGATATTAACCTGGATATTTGTTGGGGACATGGTAATGATTTCAACTGAGTGCACATAACATCATCGTCATCAAAAACAACAACAACAACAAGATTGGTGAGGTGCACTGAGGAGACATGGGTGGGAGATTGTAAGGTGATCATTGATGAGTTAGCATAGATAGAACTGAAAAACAGAAATCAGAAACTGAACCTATTTTCCATAAAAACAGGTTCCTGGGAAACTTCCACTAAAGAATGTACTGTGGGGATAACTGGTAGATGAAAGTGAGTGAAACTCATAATATAGGACTACTAATGAAGAAATATGTAAAAGCATCATGGCATTAATGCAAATATCATAGTATTCCCATGAATAAATCTGAGTGATATGAAAATCTTAATATACTTGAGGATAGAAATAACCCAGCTGTGCCCACAGGAACCAGAATGCTTGTGTAAGATCCACAGACATGCTTATTAAGTTGGTAACATGTCTCTTCTTATTAGAGCTGGGACGTTTGTCCTCTAGTTCTTGATCCTATGATATAAACACAAATTGAAATTGAAACTGGAGAGGAGGCTTTGAAAAAAGAATGTCATAAATGCCTTATATTGTCATTTCCAAATTTCTAAATGAAGTGTTTTGGATATGAAAGCAAAATTTAGTACTGCTAAATTTTTCAGAGGATATAAACCTTCTGTGTCCTTGACTCGTGCCATGTCAGGCTCAGAGGCTCAGTAAGAAATGCCCTGAGAACCACTCTCATTCCATATGACACCAGTTAACTCTTTAGGACAAAGAAGACAGAATGTGATAGAAATCTTCAGGCCTTATCATCCCCCATTTGTGCTTATTCTGAGAAGCAACATGTCAGCATCTAATAAGGAACTGAAACAAGTCATTCTTGCTCTTAAACATCCTGTGGTTCCATTTGGGTTGATGCTTCCCATAGTAGGAAGGGCAATGGAGTCTGTTCTAAGAAATACCTTTCTTCTCGCTTCCTCCCACTTTCTTAATGTGTGTTTTCTTTTTGCCTAGTACTGAAAAATGTCAAACCAAAACAAAGACTCTTCTAGGTTAGTGTTCCACACAAACAAGTAGAGTTTCGCGGTACTGACACCATATTCACGGGAGATTGTGCTCTGAGCTCCCTCTCTCGTTTCTGCAGGAAATTTCAGAGCAGTGAAACAATTTGCGCAGGACAGGGACTATTAATCATAGTTTTACAGCTGAAGAGATAGGTCTTGGCAATTGCCACATCAGGGATTAAAACTGAGTGCCTGAGAGTTTTAATTGGTGACAGTCCCTGAATCAAAGATGAAAAAAAATGTCATGAGTACAGACAGCTTTGAATAAGAAACAAGGGCATGTCTTTGAGTTGAGCTCATTTTTACTCTTGATTTAGCTACTGCTTAGATGTGAGAGAAAGGCAATTCATGTGAGCTCTAAGGGTCATAGTTTTGTTCCCTATAAACTGGGGGATGGTTAGGACAAAGTATCAGGTAAGATTTAAGAAGACACAATACTGATAAGCATGGGGTCAAGTAGAAGTCAGCCCCTAATTAAGATGATGTTTATTAATATGATAATTAAAGAGAACCAGCAAAACCTTGAGAACTATTATAGGCTAGATACAGTGTGACACCTTCACTACAGGATTTGGGATTTGGAAGACACTAAGTTAAAAGTAAAATACGTAATGACTAATATAACACAGTGATAACATCTCATTTGCCTCTCTGACACAGGAAACAATTTGCTGCCTGTGGTAATAAGGCCATGTAAGAAGGTGTCTCTGTGTGAAAGCTTTCACATAAAATTCCTAAGTAGATAGAAAAATATCACTAGGCCAATCTTCCTTTTATCTCTTCTGATTTCAAATTCTACAATTTCTCTACTTGTGTCTATCATGCTGGAACCTAAAGCCAGAGTGTCCTGCTTATAGCTACGACTCCAATTTGGGAATTATGAAGAATTGCTTAATAGAAATACATAACCCTACTTAAAGGCAACATATACTTTTCTAAAAGGCTCCTGGTAGAATATGTTATTTTAGATAATTTACTTTTTGTGAATTATATTGTGAATATTAAGAAGTACATACCTTAAAGACTTTTGTCGTAACTTCTTAAATTATATATTAATAAAAGGCCTAAGTACTTGAATTCCCAGAAGGTCTCTTTATGAACAGTCATGCTAACCCAGAGATAAGACAGTAAAAAAGAGCATCTTGGTAATTGTCAACTGGGGGAGGGTATAGCTAGGAATGCTATGCTGGGAAATAACACAGGAGAGCCAGAACTAGTGTGGTCTGAGTGAAGTGCACTCAGGTCGCCTTTTGGGTGTTTCCTTCTGTATTTCATCAGAAGTAAGTCTCTCACTTTCAAAACCATTATGTCTTGTTCCCAAAAATGCAGATTAAAAAAAAAAACCATTATGTCTCTCGATTCAATCATGAATTGCACTTCATTACATCAACATTTTCAAGGTAATTTCTGCCTAGAAGGTAATTTCTGTCCCTGGGATTTCAGGTGTGCCCAACAAACATGATGAAAGACAGTGAGTGAGGGAGCTTGGCATGGGATTATCCAATGGGACTCTCTTGTCCTTTCTGCAGTCCGCATGAGACAGAAAGAGTGTCTTAGCAGTAGCACTGAGAACTCTTTTGCCTTTCACAAGTCCATAGAACAGGACTGAATCTAAGCTGGATTCTCAGTTGCTATACCCACAAAAGTTACCATCAACCTGGAGAAGAATGATGAAAAATGATTGCTGCTGTAACTCAGTAAGTTTTAAAGTAGGTGTTCACACAGCACTATTGTGTCAATAGCTCAGTACAGAAAGTAGGCTTTAAGTTTCTTTTCTTCCATCATAGTTTATATAAATGACAGTCAATTTCGCTATTCATCAATTACTTGAACGTAATCCAGGTGTTGATCAGTGGTATTCCACAGATGGGTGAAGGGGAAGATTTCAATACACCAGAAGACAGCTGTCCAACAGGACAAAGAATAATAAAAATAGGAGCAATTAGTTGTTATAGATGTTGACTTGAAAATCTGTAATTGATGTAATAATGAATTTAGGATTATTAAATAAATCTAAGAGAGAAATGGTGTCCTAGAAGAGGTTATTTCTATATTGAGTCTTAATAGATCATAAACTCAGATATTCAGAAATGTCAGGTAAATATAGAATAAGATTATCTAGGACACTAATGCTACATAGCACACATTCCCTATAGAAAAAGCTGCATTTTATCTCTGATAATTTATAATTAGGATTAATCAAAAACTTTGCTTATCTTCTACTTTTCAAAAGAAATTTAGTATATTCTTCTAAACTTGCTCCTTTGGAATTTTTGTACAGATATTTAATCTATTTCTTCATTCTTGGCAGCCAAAATGCATAATGATGATGATAATAATAATAATAATAATAATGGCCATAGGCAATATTTGAGTCTTGGTTTTCCAGTTTTTAAAAGTGGGAGAGAGCTTGTGAAGCAGACCATGTGAGTAATTTCCATTTGTAGATGATGGAATACAATAACTTATTCACTTAACTATACAAGTACTTCTATTGCTATCGAAATTAAAGCAGTTTTGATAGCTAATAATGACCACTTTAAGTGCTCTCAAGAGACTTGATGAGAATCTATTTCATAACTTACCTATCTTCTTAAATATACTGTATTAATGTAGGATGCAGTGGAAATAAAACTTTAGGTTTTCACATATATAATCCTGCATACCATGCTATTCTGTAATACATCAATGTCTAAGTGATCATAGTTATAGATTGAGCTATGCCCCGCGCATTAAATAGTGTTTGTTATATAATATAATCCAGTGTTTCCTTGTCAGAGTTACCCAGAAAAAAGACGTGTGGTTCTAAGGCTTCTAGTTTCATTTTTAGTAGGTTTTGCGTAGGGTCTAAGATTTGTGTTTCAACCACATCTATATACTGGGCTCATGGATTTCCAATTCTGTGTAGAAAACAGTTTTGATAGGCTTTCAATGGAAATAACAAAAGAAATAGAGTATTCAATACTTTCATTTTCATAAGTATGTTCTTTATTCCTGATTATCTTCCTGGCTTGAGAGCTTCTGGAAAATAACAAGAGTCTGTCTATTGCCAGGGAAACAATAAAACACTTTCTGTTTCTCTTTTCTCTTTTTCTTTTTGTTAACATTCCTTTTTAGTTTCAGGAGATTTCTTCTGGTAGTATACTCTTGAACGCTTTAAAGAAACTAGGGTTCCACTTACATCCTTCAAGGACATGAATTTCATTTTTATTCTTTCTAATTCATTGATTTTTTTTTACAGTAAAAAGTCTCACCTACTCTTGTTATTTTACTCCATTAATAATCTCTGTAAATCCTTCAAGCATCATTAGAATGTACCATACAGAATTTTGACCTCTACTACAAATGCAAAGATATGATTAGTTCTATTAAAAATTTAACAAATCATACAGCTCTATTGTCCACCTTACTTGAGAATGATGATTTTTGCTAGCTAGTTGACTGATTCAATTGCAGTGCAATACTAGTCTACTTGAAGGTTTTCAGGGTTTGATTGATTTGGATTTAGACAGCATTTTTCCCTATAAACAAATGGTAGTATAATATATAGTGGTTCAATTTATCATCATATGTTGCATGCTATTTCCAGGCTATTTTGGCATAGCTATGAAGCATCTATTAATTTACCTATTCATGCAGCAACACAAAATGCTTTTGGGTGACTGTCTACTAACATGTTTGAGTATCTTTAGCATAGTCTAAAAAGCTTAAGAGATATCCCATTACTGTTAAAATGGCCTTGCACCTTCTCTGGGAATACATGTTTTTAATCACTGTTACTATTCTCTATAAGTTGATACCATTCTTACTTGGGTTTAGCCTTGTCTTATGCTTTTATGCTAATGTTATTTATCCACAGTGTTTTAGAAGCAAGTGTATCAAGTTTAAATTCCAGTTTCACACAGACCTCAAACACTGTGTTCCAAATGATACTAAATTTCAATTTCCTCCCTTTCAGAGACATAAATGAAGATGAAAACAGCATCATTCTCATCTTTTAGAGAAACTGTTTCAAAATGCTTATATATAGCATTGCCACATATAATGTCCAATTTATAGAAATTATTAGAATATCAGTATGTACAATGAATGCTTCATGTTATTAAGTCAACAGATAGGTTTGGATATAATGGTCTATAAAAGTCATGAGGACTCTTCTTCAATGCACTTGACAATTCACTGGAATCAGCAAATGACAATGAATGCATAGATAGATGAAAATGGATTATCTTAAGAACTATCAAAGACCAAGAACAGAGGAAGAAGTAATTCTAAGTAATTAGTTTATTATTAGACAAAAAATAATATATAGATAAAGAATAATATAACCAAGAGAAGGCAGTATTTGTGCTATGATAGGAAGAAAACTGTCTTGAGAAAGGCTATGAGAGAATTGCAGATATTGAGAGCTTCCTAAACAAAGGCTATAGGAACCACAATAATTTGTCCTGTTTAAGAAAATGCAGGCTCCACATCACCAACACCCAAGGGATGAAGTTGAAAGATTAATTCCACAGGCATTTGTAGGATGTGTAAAGGAGATTTTAGTTTAAGGAAATTGGAAAGGGCAAGAAAATTTTAAGTTCTAAGAAGGTCCATGCATGTTCTGAAAACGTGAATGAAGTCGGGTTCACAGTGACACAAGATTGGAAGAAATACAAATTAAAAGGAAGCAGTAACTTGACAGGTTAGGTAACTGATGGGTGCTGCCAGATTTAGGGATTGGGAGTTAGAATGCAGAGGTGTTGGCAGTTTTGAAATAGATCTTAAAAGTTGGGCTTTGGTGGATTTACAGTAAGGAATATGAAATAGAGGTCTTAAATCTGATGCCTACACCTCATATATTATTATCCCAAGAAGCCATTTTCATGAACTACAGCTCTATTTATTGACTTTTGACAGATTTCATATGTGTTATATATGTGAATCATCATTTATTTTTTTCTGATTAGAAGCTGACTTATTGGACATGTTTATTATTCTGGTAATTTTCTTAATAACTTGCAATTTCAGAATTTTTCATAGTCCTTTATGTGTAAATAATGTTATTAAGCATTTTAAATTACCTTAAGAAAGACAATATTTTAGCATGTTATTTTTTATTTTAATAGCCTACCTTTATGTAATGTATGTATTAGACCATGGTTCCTGTCAAACCATAAGTCATACAGCCCATTCAACCACAAAAACAAATTCTTAGTCTCTCATTAATATCACTCAAAAATTCATTTTCATAACTTTGGGTCAGTGACTATATGTGCTCTGACAGATCCTACTCACTTCAACTCAACTGTCTATCCTCAGGGTCATTTCCAACAGGATTTTTATAACAAATTCTCTCTTTCTTGAGCTATTCTAAAATATAAGGTAGCATTAAAATCCCTGAAGTTCTGGTAAGCAATCATGTTTATGGACATGAGATCTATATGAGACCTGATCATTTGTGACTTTTAGTTTGAATAACACCAGTAACCAAAAAAATGCAAGGGAGTTAAAAGATAGATCAATAAAGATCAATAGATCGCTATGGTAAGATTCTTCCAATATGAACCCGTCAGATTAACAAAGAACACATTGTGACATGTGCATTTCCATCATTAATCAAGAGATACAGTAAAGAAGATTACTGAAGTAAAGTCCTCTCTCTTTCAGCTGTGGAATCAGAGCTTCCTTGAACACTACACCTTGGAGCCTAATCTACATGGCAACTCATTGGCCTATCAGAGAAAATTTAATGATCTGGTGAGGCATTCATATATCTTCCTCTCAATATCCTCAAGTGAACATCTGGTTACCATGACAATGTGTCAAAGGAAACATAGAGGCAGGAAGAGAGACTGTGTGCAGTATAGAAGTCATAGTTTAAAACTTTTTCTTATTTAGGGGAGATTCTGATCATCATAATGCATCCACGAAACTTTCAGTCAAATAAAAGAAAAACAAAAGGCATGCAGTGGGAAGCAATGTGGTCTGCTATGACAGCAAGGTGAATGGTAAGCTGAAGCCAAAATTTCATTTATTATGATGTTAAAAATAAAACTATGAAAGTGTCCCTCCTTCCAGTTTATCTTACTGCATATATCTGCATAATAACTCTGTGTGGTCTTAATTCCCAAAGTATGTGGGAAGCTCAATTACCATGATAAAGAAGAAGTGTAACACTATTTGTGCAATCCCCACTTCTATCCGGCTAAGGATCCTGGAAAAAGCAGACTCACACAAAATCCCCAGCTATTTTAAAATTTCTTTTGTTTTCACACACTGTAAGTTTGTGATAAAGTGTTATTACTGAACACCCAGCAGTTGATTCACTAACTCTTCAAATGTCAGTAGGAGCACACAGGAGGAAAAATTGAATTACATAATTTCATCCCTTCAACTAATTATTCTCAGCCCTGCTCCTCTGAATAGGACCGGATGCAAACTAACAAGTGCCATGTTTATTTTTCCTAGCAGGAAAGCAGCTCTGTGATGTGATTACAATGGCATCATGTTGTTTCTTATAGAATGTGTTCCTGCATCTGACCTGCAAGAACAAGTAATTGGCTATACCCATTAACTGTGGGAAAAAAAAAAAAAAACACTTTTAGCTAGGCAGGCAATTTCCATAGAAATTATATAGTAAGTTGCAATTAAACATGAACTAAAGTGGTATATCTTTACTGCTGATACTGCAGATTCTTTACCTGTTTTTACTATCTAAATTTAGGTAAATACTAGGTTTAATTTTGAAACTCTTGTAGTTGCTCTTGATGTTTCCAAACCTTTAGCCTATTAGACAGTCTGGAAAGATCTGTAGTGGTTTTTGCATTGATTATTCAAGAAAAATTCAAGCTGCGATAACCTGTGAGAATTTCAATACATTTTGTCAGATTTGTTGGTGTTGTTCTTGTTTATGATGATGATTTTTGTTAAGAGTATTTAATAATGGAATGAACAAAATCACCTAGCCTTAATTTTCATTAGGAATTGCTTACTCTTCATTAGATATTGCTCTGATTGTGCCCATTTTATTCACAACCAAACTATTACTGAAGTTGTATTTCACAAAATGCCAATGTCATAATCTTTATATCATAATTAAGAACATTTTTTCCAATCTTACATATAATGCAGTTAACACTTTATAACCATGATAGCCATAGTACAAGAGAATGTAGACCAAATGAGAATGAAGTCTTGGAGTGTGTGAATTGTTTATGAAGGGCTCTTTGGTGAAAAACCCGATATTTATCTGCTCTTCTATCACTACAAGAGTAACCTATAAATGACAGAAAAATAATTTTCACAAAGGCCGTGATTCCACGAACAGGATGTGAGCATAATGAGCTCTAATAAGGACCCTTGCTTAAGCTGCAGATAACCAATTTCCCACTGCCCCAAGAGGACCATCTAGCACAATAAGATATCTTTTACAAAGGCCACTGATCTGAATTTTGAAGAGTTACCTTAAGAAGCAAGTCATCTCCCAAATGCCACACCTTCATACATCACAGCTGAATGCAGAATCATCCAGATCACTGAATATTTACCACAATATTTGTCATGTACATGAATAAAAATCTAAAATCATGCCTTAAAAGAGACATAGCTGACATAGTTCTCCAATTTAAAATCCTGCTAAATAGCATATAAATTAGGCAGGATATGAAATGACTAAGATACAGCCCATCTCTTTTAGAAATTAACTCTCACTGTGTGGGACTGAAATTCAATGTTCATCTCATGTGGTGTTCACAGTGGAATTGATAAGGTGTGGGGGGAGGGAAGGCATCACCCGTGGCATTAAGTACAAGGCAGAGTGTATATAGGATCTAGGATCAGTTTGAGAGCATAGCAACACATGCACACATATTTCCCATCCCTGCCAGAGAGATGTACTCACAGCATGCTGAACAGTCTGCCACACATCCTTTTGTCTGTCTCTTCTGCGAAAGAGACAACACTTACCCAACACATACATACACCTTTAAGTTTAAGACTTTAAACTCAATAAGGAAAGACAAATTAAAAACCGAGTAATGGACTTAGATGGAAATGCCTCGGAGGATGATGAACTATACAAATGGCAAATGATTAAACCCATGAAAACATGCTTGCCATCATTAGTCTGGAAGGAAATGCAAATAAAGAGTAAAAAGAGATACCATATTCTACATTCAAGGCCGACAGAATCAACATTAACTAATTAGGTCAGTGGGTTGACATTAAGGTAGAGAAATAGCAACATCCCTGCTCCTCTGGTGGTATGGAAAATTATATAGTCATTTTGAAAAATGGTTATCAAATCATTAAAAGCAGAGTTATATCAGGTCCATAAATTTCACTCATGGGTATATATACACAAGAACATGGGAAAAAAAAGGTCTAAACAAAAAACTTATATTGTACACACAGTTATAGAGTAGAAATATTTAAATATATAGAACAGAATTATTTATGTGGTCAAAAGGTGAGGCTAATCTAAGTACTCATGCATTCATAAACAGAAATAAAATATGTTATATTTATACAATAGAATACTAATTGGTCATGGAAAGGAATAAAGTTCTATTCTATGCGACAACAAGGAGGAACTTTGAAATATTATGCTAATGAAATAAGCAGAAACAGGAAAATGGAATTCTGTAATTTTTGTGTAAGTGAAATGTCTTAAGCAGGGAAATATACGGAGATAGGAAACAGATAAATGGTAGCTTAGAGCTGGTGGGGTTGGCAGCAGAGGAGAACAATAGGGTCAGGCTGAAGGACAGGGAGTTTCTTTGTAGGCAGTTAGAATGCTTTAATTATCTATATATCTATATCTATATATACATATATATGCATATGTGTGCATATGTGTTTGTGTGTGTGTTCAGGCAACTATGATTACACAGAAAACCATTGAAGGATATATTTCATAAGGAAAATATGTACTCTTCTAATTATCTGCTCTCTCTCTCTCTCTCTATATATATATATATATATATATATATATATATATATATATATATATATATATATATTATGTGTGTGTTTGTGTGTGCAGGCAACTATGATTACAGAAAACCATTGAAGATTATACTTCAAAAGGAAAACATATACTCTATTAATTATCTGCTAAAAGATGAGAGTTACAATAAAAGTTCAAAAACTTACTACATAAAATATAGAAATAATTACAGCTAAGAATCTTGAACAGTAAATTAAAAGGATAAAAATAATGTAAAGATGTATCCAGAAATAATTTGCAGCCTGAAATTGGAAAATTGTCATACATTAGTGATGTTAACCCTTAAGAACTAAGATTAAAATGGCAGCATTTAATTGAGTCTTAGTCTTGTTACAGTCAAACTTCCCCTGCGCTAACAGGTGGTCTGAGTGTTTCTGGATAATATCATCATGAAGAATGCTATGTGCAACTTTCTAGTGCTGTCAGCAGTTCTTGTCAGCCACAGATGGTCAGTTCACCTTGCTTAGATTGTTAGAACTAATTAAAGCATACACTTAGATTGCCTATTTCATGTTCCTAGTTAATCTCCAGGCTCTATCTTTTCCTTTCAGTCCTCCTCCCCCTCTTCCTCCTCCTACCCCCTCTTCCCCTACTCATATAAGAAGAAAAAGTTAGATTAAAAAATATCCAGGATATATGAAAATCATTGACTGAAACTCTAGTTTTCAAAAGAGGGAGAATGATTTAGACATCAGAACACAGTAGATGTCAAAGTAAATATTTTTGTATGAAACAAACCCTTCCTCCAATACAAATAGGATTCCATAACCAGCTGGAACTAACAACAAATACTGGCCTGAAGTATAAATTTGCCTCTCATAGCCCATATAGACATTTAGCAGAATGTTTTAGATTCTAGAACTTTGCCTGTTACAACCATGATTTCAGCTACAGGAAGTAGTCAAGAAGAGAACTTACAGAGAAATGGAAGAAGTCTTTAGAAGATGATTTAAAGCCATATTCCTGACTTAATTTAGCCTTAGATCTCATGTCTCTGTCATCCATAGTATTGTGATTAGAATCCTTCATATCCATTTGGTAGAGGAGAAGAATCAGCAGTATAAACCTACCTAATACATCCTTTATCTGAGTATAATCATTAAATTGCCTGAGGGTGGCGTAGTCTTTGACACTAAGGGCAATTATAGATACAGATGAAATTTGACTATTCCATAGACAGAGGCAGTGATGTAAATTCAGGCAAACTCCATTCACATTAGGCATCACGTGTAATAATGAAAGGATAACTGTTAGGCTAATGCATTCCACAATTACTGTTGCCCACTTATGGCCAAGAAAACAAAATAAATGAGCCAATATGTATAGAGCTTCATGGAACTCCCTGATTTTGCATAGACAGTTGAGTGACTCAACGTATCTACTTGGTCTATTGTACTTGCTCCAGAAGAGTACCTTGTGCAGTGTGTGCTTCATTAAAAATTATAGGAACAAGCTTAAGGAAAGACAGATAAAAAGTCATGTCAACTTTGAATTATCAAGATTGCTCCTAGAATAAAAAAGATTACTTCTTTTTGAAAAATACCTAGAAGTTGATGACAGTGTGCAAGGATACATATACTTCTTCAAACCTGAATTTTAGCAATCTAAGAATTGATACTGAAAATAAATGAGCACAATCTTAATTATTAATATATTAATATTAAAATTGGAATATATAATTTATTTATAACATTAAAAACTGTATAGTTCATCTCATTTTATAATTGTTTAATAAATTGAAATGGCACAAAGGGAAGGTATAATGCTGTATAAAGACATTAAAACTATTAAAATAAAACTCTTGTCAATAAAGAAGTAAATTTCAGTCTATGGCAGACATAATGTATTCATGCTTCTGAAATCCTACCATTACCCTCCTACTAGTATTTAAGCCACATTGATAATATGTTTCTCGTGTATCCGTGATAATTTATAAAAGAGAGGAAAGGATTGTTTTAACAGATAAAGTTCAAGGCCAACTGATGTTTCAATGGTTATGTTAGCATGATTTTGAGCACATTGGGCTACACAAAATATATTTTCATAATCTGGAGTCTGAAAAGCCCAAGATAAAGGTGTCAGCTGGCTTGGTTCCCACCGAAGATTTCCGCTATCCTTACTTTGAAGATGGCTCTTCTATGTGTCTAGATGTGCCCTCTTCCTGGTGGGCTGACATGAGAAAGGGGAATGGACAATGGATCTCCAAATTGTAGGACATAATGGACACAACTCTTGTACCTTTTACTTGATTTATTTTTATATAAATTTAGTTTTAATTTCTGGCTCCCTGTAGTCCTGTGCCAACACAATAACATCTGTGTACCAAAGCTTACATACATACATCTACAGATGCTAGGGTATGAAATGTATCCTAGTATAAAGGAATATGATACTAGGAGACAAAAACATATAAGATGGCCATGCCAAATAATTGCCAGAGTCTTTTTACATAATCTGAATTTTAAATAAGTAATAATTTATCAATCTTACTATTAATAGACCTATAAATGATCTGAGTGATCATATTTGTAATGGTTGTTCAACTGTGTTATACTGTAAGAGATTCTAAAGTAATTGCACAGATCCAAAGGATCTGTCACTTGAATTAAGGACCAGGTATCACTGTCCCACAATAAGAAAGTTCCTTTGTAAACTTACATGTTGTTTTATTTAGCCTTCCTTAACTTTTACATTAAAGTTAAATTTAACTTTTAAATTTTAAATAAAACGAACTCTACCTTCCTTAACTTTGTCTGAACACAGGCACATTGAGAGTTAAGGCTCCCACATAGAAATTCTGAGAGACCACAGTTTAGTTTGTTACAGTGATATATGAAGTAGAAAAGAATCAGGAGCCTCAATGGATAGCTTACAAAATATTCTGATAGAGAGTTAGATAGGGGTTTTTCTGCCCATTCTTACGTTTGCAACTCAGCAGAGACAAAGAAAAACATCCAAATGTATGCCCCGAGCTGAAGAACAAGCGATCTGTGTGCTTATGCCTCTTCTCATCTAGATGGGATGTGAAGCAGAACCAGCGGGGTATGAGCAGCACAGCAGAAAGTTAATGCAAAATGCTGCACGAATGGATAGCATCCTTCTGCCACGGCCCTAATTTTTGTCTGTGTTTCTAGTGATTACTGCCAATATCATCCCTGTGTAGCATCAGGCCATCATTACGCTGATTCCTCCACAATTCATGAGAATTATGAAGGGACATTTACTGCTGTAAACATTTTGTGGATGCAAAGCAATGGGTAAAGAGAGACTGCATGAAATGTTTTAATAATGTGTCGTTTATTTATTTATTTATTTATTTTTACTTCTGTTTGCCTTTCCTTAATCTTTGCAACTCAGTTTCAGCCTTCTCCTGAGGGCTGGAAGAGACTTGATCTTTTTGCTGATTTTTTTGTTTTTGTTTTTTGTTTTTTTGTTTTTTTGTTTTGTTTTTGGCACGGGGTGGGGGTGGGGTTGTGTGTTTGTTTTTTTCTTTATTTCCTGGCACATTCAAACTATGCCTTGCTGTTTTGAATATGTTTCTCTTCTAATTCTCATAGTCATGGAAACCTATGAGGGAGCAATTATCATTCTTTTAAAGGTGAAGGAATTGAGGATTACCCACCTGGCTCAGATGAGATAAGCCACACATCAAAGTGCTTAGCATTGAAATGGCATTGTACTAAAGATAAAATCTAATTGTGCTGTTGGCTGAGCACTCAGAAACTGGACCAGCTTTCCAATCCAGCCTGGTATTTCTCTATAGCAACAATCTTTACCTGTGACCTTATTTTTTCATGCATTTCTTTCTCTCCTTTGAGAGTTTTTTTCTCCCCCCCACCCACCATTTGGGAATATTCTATAATGAAGTCTTATTTTTTTATCATATACTCATCAGATCCTTTGCCTCTCTGCCTTTCCATCTATCATTTTCGCTTTTTAGTTATTTCCAATGTCTTAGCTTTTGACCCAACAATTCTTGGAAGCCTGAGCTTGCGTGGTGTCTTCCATTCTGAGTCCACACATTATTTGATAAAATGTTCAACACTGAGATGCTCTCCCACATTGGTTGCTGGTTTACTCTAAGCACAGTGGTTCCATTTGTACATCTAAGACTACAACTGGTTAGCTTGGCACATCTATGAGCATTTTTATTAAGAGGCATTCTTTTGTCAGAAAGTAAGGTGGGAAATTAAGCATTTTCATCATAGAAAACAGATTTTTAGCAAATAGTTACCTTTGGTTATTTGGAGGGGAGAGAAGTTTTTGCTCTATAGCCCAGGTAAGCTCCATACTCTAAACCTTCTTGCTCAGATTCTCAAGAGCAGAGATGACAGGTATTTGCCAGCATAGCCAGCCTTTCTGTCCTTTGAACTGCTCTTCTCCAAACTCCCTTCTGTTATTTTTCCACATCTGTCTTTCTTGTTCTAAAGCCTGCTTGCTCAAGAGTCTACTGCTGAACGCTTGAAATATTATTTGAAACAACATCTGAAAGAATATAGAAAGTAGTTATGGAAATAAATTTTCTTTGAGATATATATTTGGTGTATATTAGGACACTTACATAATATCTGTGTGTGTGTGTGTGTGTGTTTGTGTGCGTGTGTAACAATTTGTAACAATGATAGCCAGCATATATGATGATGGTCCCAAAATTATAATGAAACTTAAGAACACCTACCACCTAATGACCTCACAGCTACACTGACATAACATGGGGGCACTTTAGTCCCATGTTTGTGCTGCTTCTGGTTTAAACAAACCGACTGCACTGCTAATCACAGAGAAGAATACTAAGATTATATAAATCGTATTCATGATAATGATAATAATGGATTTCCTTACTTAAGAAGTCAGTGTATTTCTTGCAGTCATGTTAGAGTGTATTCTTTCTAGTAAAAGGTTCATAGTTGACAAGAGAGCAAATCAGCACCAAGCTCAGATGTCTCCTGACGCCTACTCAAGGTCACAGTTATGTTTAGGTTTCAATCAGTACTCTACATATGAACAACACCTCATTGACTCAAATATCAAGGAGCTAACCTTACATGATTACATGGCTGTGTGCTAAGCTATAGTTCAGGATGGACCTGCATAAATTGGATCTGCTGAGGTGGATAGAAAACACCCTACTTAAAACACCCACATGCTTTGAACTATGGGTCCTTTCTGATGGGGAGCAGAATCGGCCAAAGCAAACCCCAGTGTCAAGCACAGAAGAAACACGAGTTATATGGGAAGTGGGAATTGCTACTCTTACAGTAGAAGACATGGGATATTCTTAGATCTCATTTCCTGATTCCAAATTGGTTTTATAAATAACCAGGAAAACACCTTCTATAAACCCTAGTTGGAATTTCCCAAGATATTTGTTAAAGCAAATAAACATTTTATCATTTTTTTTAATTGATGTAGATTGCTTTAAAAAGAATTCCTGACTTTCTCTGGGAAAGTTGAAAAATGTTTCATTACTTATCGATGTAGGGTCGGTGGCTTATAGTAAGGAATTCTTCCTAAATGTCCTCCCCATCCATGCCCTTTTTTGTGGTCATGAACTGTATAGAGGTCACTTTAAAATTCATACCTTATTGATAAGAGATTAAATACCTCATACAGTATGCATGTCTGCATTGATTCAGACACTAAACTTAGATTCCAGATCAATGTTGAGCTGAAACAGTAGCAAATCTTCCATATGTTTGTTGAGGCTTGTCTTACAGTAAACATAAAGTTTGTATGAGGGTCAGGATGGATAGCTAGGGAAAAGGGCAGATATATGATCTAAACTATCTAAGCTATGGGGAAAGGATGCTGGATGTATGATTGGACAAGAGGGAACTATATAATTATTTTAAAATGGCTATAAAGTCTATAAAATTAAGAACCACAGTACTTCCTGTTTAATGGAAATATACATTGGCTACATGTTTCAGAGAACATCTGGAAGCATTCTTCTTTTTAGACCCCTCCCTGGCCTTAGTCCCCAAAGCCAGGTCCTCCTATGAGAACAGAGACTTTGAATATTTTGGGTGTGTGTACATGTAGAAGGATTGGTCCTGAACTAAGGGCTTTATTGATATGAAAGAAGTATGGGAGCATTATCATCATCGATGGATAATCAATTAATAATTTCAGAAGTGAAATTTTCTTAGGAGTCTAGGCATAGCACAGAGAAGTAGGTGTGCTTTTGAAGGAAATGCCACACTCCTGAAAACTTGCTCCTTCTCTCTGCTTTTGAACCACCATTAAGTACAAAGCTCTATACTACTCTCTGCTCTACTGTCACACACACACACACACACACACACACACACACACACAGGGGGGAGGGAGGGAGAGGGAGAGGGAGAGGGAGAGGGAGAGGGAGAGGGAGAGGGAGAGGGAGAGGGAGAGGGAGAGGGAGAGGGAGAGGGAGAGGGAAAGGGAAAGGGAGAGGGAGGGAGAGGGAGAGAGACTATCATTTATCCAAGTGTTCTAGGTTTACATATAATATTAAAATGCCTTATAAGCATTGGAGAAATCAAATTAGAAATTTTTAATATATAACAAGGTCAATAAGCCTGGGTTTCAAATCTTTTGTGGATTTCTTACAGACAAGTCCTATGCTAATGTTCAAAAACGTCCAATGATATTTACAGATGGCTATATTTACTTTCAAAAATACAGACTCACAAGTTGTTATTATTAAAAATATATCTGCAACTTTATGTCATTATTTGAGTCAAAGATATCCTATATTTTGTAAAATAGTGGTTTCCAGATGCCTTAAACATCATGAAACTTTCAATTTTTATTTTATTAAAATGTAAGGTAAATGCTAAAATTTAAATTATACTTGATGTTTATTGACTTAAATTACAGCAAAAGGCTGCTGCATTCCCTTTAATCTAGAGTTTTCAAACCTTAAAAAGTCCTAAGTTCAGGAAGGTTCACATTCAAAGCTAGTAAAGGTCCAGGAAAGATCAAAAGATGTAAGGCAGAACAGGAATTTGATAAAAATGCATGATTAAAAATTTATAAGTACAACTTTATGTTTTGTGGGGCTTTAGTCTTACAAAAAATACAACTATGCTTAAATTTTTAAAAGATAGGAAAATATGTTTGAATAACATTAATAATAAGATCCATTTTTCCTTGCACACATTTCTAAAAAGAAATAAATTATGTTTTGAAATAAACAATCAGCTCCAGAGACACTAACTCTATATTAGGAAAATCTTAGTCTATATAAAAACACTTTATAATATGAACATTCATTTTAGAGCTAAGATTAAATATTCATAACTGACTCTAACCAGCTTCTTTATTAAATCAAGTTTTTGGTAATAGTTATCAGTCATATATTATCTATGGGGGATGTTTAAGATATGTACCTAGTACCACTGGGGATTACTTAGAAACAAAAAATAACATAAAGAATATTCAACTATAAGCATAGCTCTGTCTATATGTTAAGAAATTTAAAGATAATTCAGTTTGACACATTACATATGCAATCTATAGGCATATTTATAGAAAATAATTGGTTATAATACAAACATCAATTTAGTGGTAAGAAGTCACTACATTGGTAGGGGAAATTCTTGCAATCTTTATGGAGTTAAAATAGTTCTATATTCTTTTTCTTACTGTCTTACTTATAACTTTTTAATAATTGGGTCTGTGATTTTTTTTATTTATTTTCAAATATAAAATGGTAAGTTCAAGCAACTTAATTGAAAAAAAAATACAGAATATTAAAAAAACGAGACCAGAGAAGCTGTCATTCATCTTTAAGTGAAACACAAATTTTCCTATTTCCTGGAGCAAAATATGGACTTTGCTCTAATTCTATGTTAGTTCAGAAAACACACACACAAAGAGAGAGAGAGAGAGAGAGAGAGAGAGAGAGAGAGAGAGAGAGAGAGAGAGAGAGAGAGAGAGAGAGAGAAGAAGAAGAAGAAGAAGAAGAAGAAGAAGAAGAAGAAGAAGAAGAAGAAGAAACATACACACAATCTAAGACATCACAAATAACATATTTATGTTTTTAAATGGTAAAAACTGAGAAGGTTAGCTATATCTGTGTGAGAGGAACAAGAGTATATGGTCACTGGCAGCATAGCCTAGGAGGGATGTCACTTGTGAACCGTTCTTACCTGTTACATACAAAGTTGGCGATATTAGATTATGTTTGCCCTTTATTTGCAATGAGTTGTTTAGTTTTTGGGGTTTGCTTTGTTTTGTTTTAAAGAAAGATTTATTTATCTCATTTATATGAGTGTACTGTAGCTGTCTTCAGACACGTCAGAAGAGGGCATCTGATCCCATTACAGATGGTTGTGAGACACCATGTGGTGGCTAGGAATTGAACTCAGGACCTCTGGAAGAGCAGTCAGTGCTCTTAACTGCTCAGCCATCACTCCAGCCCAAGTTTTTTAGCTTTAATTTGTAAAGCATGCGTTACTTTTCTACCTTCACATTTTAAATGATTATAGAAGTCATATCTAGCTCTAAAACATAAGTTAGAGTCAGCAATACAAGGATATAGACCCTATTCAATTGGAAACAAATACCCCCCCACACACACACTCCAAAAAATCCAATTTCTGTAGTATACAGGAGAAAAGAAAGTAAAATATTAAGGTATTTTCTACCAACATACACAAAACAAACTTGAAGACCACAGTATAGTCTTCATTTGTCAGAGCTAGTACCACGGGTCATCATTCTTAATTTTCAATAAGGCATAGGCGGTCCTGACTTCCGGAAGGACATAAATCCAATCATATACCTTAAGCTATTTAAATTGCACTCTTGCTATGCAAATTTTCCTTAAATAGATTAGATTTTCGTTATTTATTTTCACATGACATCTACAGCTATTTTATATTAATAAATCAATCTATTCATCACACTGAATTTAATGTCAGAGACATTGCAAATATCATCTGCTTTTCTACTCATCTACACTCTTATATAAGTTCTATTTTTGTTGTCATTTATTTTTCTGCACATATGATATTTTAGAAGTTTTCATTGTGATACAACTTATCTATATATTAACACTTTGGGGGAACTTTCCAGAACATGACAAAAAAATAATTAGAGTAAGGAGTAATAAATATGGCTTTTAATCAATATTCAAACACTGCATTTAACCCTGGTGCAATTAATCAAAGCAAAGTGGGTATGTGTGCAGAGTAGAGGGACCTTTCAATTTCACACCAATAAATTCAGTGGGCAATCGACTACATGCATTTAAAATGTTACAGCGATATATTTTGAAAGGTTTACTGTAAACTCATCTCCAATCACTAACTTACCCAAGACCGTGAGCTCTGCAGAGGCACTAATATTCTCATTCTTATAGGTGACAACGCAAGTATAGGTTCCACTGTCATCATCTGTCACATTAGAGATGAGCAAATTGCTTCCACCCAACAACGAATACTTTTTAGACCTGTAAGACAGAGGCCATGTGAAATAAGGCGGCCTGTTAACTTTCTGAACATCAGGCTGAAATTCAGAAGTGCTGATGAAGTTTACAAAGGCTCACATTAAAGAACTGAAGAAGATAAAATACCTGCGTCATTGAGGCTTTATCTTAGCTCACTTTTTGAACTAGTATCAATTCAAGGTAAACTCCCATGGGGACGATCCGTGTATTAATTCAGAGATGCCATAGATTAAATAAAATAGTGCAATAGTAACCGTATTTAAAAGAAATTTCACAATAATCTACTCTGGTTTTGATTCTATTACTTTTAAATTTAAGTCCTCAAAGACAAAAAAAAAAATGTTCCCAAGAGAGAAAGTCAGTGCCTGCTTTGACATATAACTTAGTCACCATCTAAAATAATCTATGCATCCATAGATATAAAAACATTTTTAACAACCTATAGATAAAAATATCCATGCAGACTTTACAATGAGATGTGATACTTCAAACTGAAGAAGTGCTTATATTCTACTATTCTAACTTCACCATTAATGAAATATAATAGACAATGAAAATTGTTTATATCTATGATATACCATGGGGTATATCATTTCAGCTGAACCAAAGGTATCTGGCATATATAAATGATTCAGAAACTGGACTTCCTGTATTCCTAATGACCTCGGAAATGTGATAGTATATATATATATACATATATATATATATGTATATATATATACACACATATATACATATATATTATATATTATATTAGTATATTATATATATATACTATTATTGACTAAATCCTTCTTAAATTGGATAAAGTTTAACCAATAATTTATGATCCATGTATATATCTAATCATGGAAATTAAATGTATTAAAAGGGTTGTATTAGTCATTCTAATCAATGAACCTATTTTCTTAAGTGAGATCCATTTAATCAACATATTTACTTTCTACTATGGTCTTGCTTTCTAATTCTTCCTTATTATTAATTGCGAGATAATCGAATGTAAGCCATATTCTCCAGTATTACATTATATTTATAATAATTGGGATAATAAGAAGCACACTTAGAACTAAAATATCTGTGCAGACTTTGCAATGAAATGTGATATTTTAAACGACAGAAGTGCTTTTATTTATTATTTATTTATTTATTTATTTATTTATTTATTTATTTTATTTATTTATTTTTACATTCGCCATTAGTGAAATACTATGAACAATGAAAATTGTTTATATCTATGTTATACTGTAGATGCTTTTATGTATGGACTATAAATGTGTACATGTAATATAAAATGATTGCTGTGTCAAGCTTAGTAACATGTATGTGTGCATTGGTTTACAAATATATAAGATCTATCTTCTCTTTTTCATATTCCTGTGAATTACATCAACTGAATGCCCTTGCATCTTGACATCAATCCAATTTTTCAGTTTCCCTTCAGAACAGCTGATCCTATGGGTTTTTAATTCTTTCCTCATACTCTGATCAAAATGGTTAAATATCTTTGATACACTAATCATGACAAAGATTTTTGAAAACAGAGCTAATTATTTTAAGAAAATTGGACCTATCAGAAAGTAAGAAGCAATATCATATACTTATTAAGTTCCCAGGTGGGTAATACCTGAGTTGGATGACCTCCTCGCCTCGTAACCAGGTGAAACTTGGCGGAGGATAGCCAGAAACACAGCACTCCAGGACAGCATCTTTCCCTTCAATGGCTATTACGTTGGATGGTCTCTGCAGAAAATACAGCTGCCTATGCAGGCCTGGGTCTGTGGAAAGAAAACACAGGATCATATATTCTCATTAACTTTTTTTTTTTTAGCTTGACTCATACATTTTATACCATTAATACAATGTAAAATAATGAAGAATAGCCAGCCATAGTAGCTTATAGCTTTGATCCTAGCACCCAGGAGGCAGAGGCTAGTAGATTTCTGTGAGTTTGAGGCCAACCTAGTCTACATTGTGAATTCCAGAAGAGCCAGAGGGAGACCTTCTCTTTTAAAAAAAAAATCATATCTGGGCAAGGACTGAAGGAACTGAAGGGGTTTGCCACCCAATAGGAAGAACAATATTAACCAACCAGACCCCCCAAAGCTCCTAGAGACTAAACCACCAACCAAAGAGTACACACACACGGGGGAACCACGGCTCCAGCTGGATATGTAGCAGAGAATTGTCTTATCAGGAATCACTGGGAGGGGAGACCTTCGTTCCTGTGGAGGCTCAATGACTTGGGTAGGGGAATGCTAGGGTCCTGAGGGTGGTTCGGTGAGCATCCTCATAGTCAGGGGGCTAGGTGGTCTGTGAAGGAGAAACTGGGAAGGGGGTAAAATTTGAAATGTAGACAAAATAAAAATGAAGAGTAGATATAAAGAAAAAAAAACTTATATCTGAGAATAAAGTTAGAAAAGTTGATCCATGCAAAGAAACCGGAAGATAAAATCTCAAAAGGGTTTCTCCACTTTCAGAATATAGAGTATTCCTTGCTACAAAGTCATCAAAGTATAAGTCAAATGGCATAAGGTAGATGCTGCAAGATCCTTATTTGCGCTTCAGGATTTATTTATTAATCGTTACTAGAGAAACAAACAATATTTAGAGTAATTTATCTGAATGTCATCATCCAAAAACACTGATCATTCACTTGGCCTGCAACCATCTCTATTGTACTCTTTCAGTTTTTTAAAATCACTTTCATGGTTTGATATGTAAATTGAACAAACGTAAGAATGATTTTACACAGCGTATAAACAGCATATTAAAAAAATACATCGGGAGGCAGAGGCAGGTGGATTTCTGAGTTCGAGGCCAGCCTGGTCTACAAAGTGAGTGCCAGGACAGCCAGGGCTACACAGAGAAACCCTGTCTCGAAAAAACAAAACAAAACAATACAAAACAAAACAAAACAAAATACAATTTTGAGGAACCATTTCCTGTCTTCCAAATGGAAGTTACTCTAGCTTAAGTTTTCTTCCATGCTTTCTAAAAGCAAACAAGGTGATGGATTAGTTTTCTATTCATTAACAAATTTTAAAATGTTTTCAAAGAGCAAACTTGTCCTTAAAGCTAAGCTAGGTTGAATGAAGAATTCAGTTTCTTTCCACTTTATCTCAACAGTACTTATCTATATATGTGTTATCTATGTTTTCTAGCATAGAAGTGCAACCTAGTGATTCAGGAGCTTCATTCTCAGACTCAGTTCATCAATTCTCTCTGACTTTTCATCCCATGGATGAAGCAGAAGTTCTAAACCTAAGGGTCTCAACACTCAGGAAATACTCTTCTGAGTCAATCACGTCTTTATTTTCATTATCCGAGTTCTAGGAATACTGCCTGGGGACTTATCAATCAATTCAATAGTATTATCCTCTAGCCTAATCAATGCCCATCTGAATTGATTTACTGAAGATATATTAATTATTAAGTTTCTTCATTACATTAAACTCCACACCCCTGTAGGAAAGTTTAATCAAGGTTCTTTTTACCTTAATGAATTAAGTAGAATTAAGTTGTCAGGGAATGCTGCAAACTCAAAAGTAAAATCTGAATGCACAGACATTGAGATGATGAAATCCTAAATATTGGGCAGAGGTAAGTGGAGAGTCACAACGTGAGATGACACACAACCCTGCCATAGTGTAGGCTGCTGCTGATCTCATCAGGAATGACGTGAGGATGAACGTGGTCATTGTCCTGAGCCAGATTCAATCTCACCTTCTTTGATTGTGGAGCCAAAAGACAAGAAAAAGAAATTGCCAGGCCAGTAATTTTCATTTTAAATACTCTGTGTATAGAAACCATGCCTACATCTTAAATCTGTAGACTAAAGATGACTGCTAAGGTTAACTTTGTGTGATAGAACTGCAGGTGGCTTTTATTTTCACCTTTAAATTTTCCTGTATTTTCTAAAGGTTTTCAAAATGGCATGTAGTATTTTTAGAGTGAAGAGTTATTTTAAACGCCACTGTTGCAAGGTATATAGAACTTTTACAAAGAGAAAAAGAATCATACAAGTAAATGACTAAAACTTCAGGCAAATATTTAAAAGGAAATGAAAATTCTCCTTCTAAGCTCCATAGTTGTTTTTATGAAAAACTCCTTCTGGCGCGACCTTGCAATTCTAGATTATAACTCTTGTTATCTAAACAGACTTTCATAAGAATAGGATGGAATGATTAATCAATGATAAATGTTATTTGTGTTCTAGCTATATGAGCAATAACTATTCAAGCCCTGGTAAATCATATGAAATGTTTCCAAGTGAATTAAGGAGCCCACATTCACTACAGAAAAGGAAAGTCAAATCATATTACTGTTATTTATTAAGCTGTACATATACCTTATATAGTATTTCACATATAAAACATTTTAAGATAAAATTGGAGAGAGTTGTGCATTACAAGGTAACAGAATTGGCAAGTTTTCTACAGTAAAACAAATAAAATGTTTTCCTGTGCCAAATTTTAGTGTTAACAATTGTGAAAAGAACCTTCTATAATGTAAAACTCATGAATATATTCAAAATTACAATATTCGTGATTCTAATTTGATTGCAACAATAAAAATGTACTTCAACTAAAACCCAGTTTAGTTTTTGCTGTTGGAAAAAAAATGTTGGCTTTTTTTTGGTTTGGTTTGGTTTGGTTTTGGTTTGAAGCTAATCTGCCAGTCCCCAGCGTTGGCAACCTTAGAAACAAAGAGAGTGGTATATAAACAAGGATAGAGAAGATAGTGATTATAGGGTCAGACACAGTTCTTCCCTAGACTATTCAGATGCCTTGGAGCACAGAACTACACATAGCAACTCAGTACCTTTGACTATTCCTCTTGAGTTCCCTTCCCTTTTCACTTCCTTTTAAATGGAAATTTTGGCCTACTTAAGCTTCTTCTGCTATCTGACTTGGAGGGGACTATTCTGAAAAGATTAAAAAGAGAATTACATGATAATGTCAACAGAGGATCCAAGTCTGCTGGCTATTACTAAGGACTCCAAAGAATTCTCTTAAGGTAACTGAACCTTATAAAATGGGTATTTCAAGAATAATGTGATAATCCAACAAAAATAGCAGGGATAATAGTGGTGATTTCTTGCATTTGTAAAAACTTCTTGACTGTGTGGCTTGATTTAAAATAAGCTAGTTTTAAGATGATTTCTTAGTTTATACATTTCTCATCGTTATTTTTGGTTGTATTTCCTGTAAATAGTCCAGATGCATGTGAGTTTCCAATTCCATCCCTGAGGATCTCCAACCACATGGCTCTGCCAACAGAACACCTTAATGGTCTTCAAGTCTGGACCCAGCCCCTCCAGTAGCAAGTGGCCAACTTCCACCATTCCAAAATGAAAAGCCCAAGGTCAGAACCGAACTGTCAGATACTTTTTTCTCCAGAGCAAACATCTCTCCTACACACCCACACCTTACATGTGCCTAGAGTAGAGCTGTAACCCTTGAGTTTGGTACCTGCCCCCAGCAGACACTTATATTCCCATTCAGAATTGGAACACTTCCATTTGGGAAGACTTTCGCCAAAGCTCTAACATTTACGGTAGTCAAAGGCAAATTTTGATAGACTTTTCAGATAATTGTAGAAGTAGACCTTTAACACTATGCTGACTCTCAACAACTAGTTTCTTGGCAGTTAGTTGTAATGCAGAATCTGACATGGTATCAATAAACATTCTGTGCTATCTTATAAAAAATGCATCTGGCCCATCTTCTACTTTGAATGAATGATTTATGATTTTGTCACATCAGTCGATGGTAATTTGGAATAGTATGTACTATTTTAGTCAGGACTTCCAACTGTTGACATGTATCATGATAGAAAAAGTCATTTGTTACTATTACCAGCATAGCCATCGAAATGACTCTCAATGTTGGAAAGCTGTCAAAGTACGAGTCAAATTTGCATGTTTTTCAAATTTCTAATTTTAGCTGAGAAGCTTGAATTTAATTCTCAGTAGACAATATTTTTCCCCAAGTGACTCATTCAAGTTTTTCACTTTTGATAAAATATCTCACTAGTGTCTGCATCCGAAAAGATACCTCCCTCCTGCTGTTTGTCTGCTCAAGTCAAGCTCGTGTTCATCCCATAAGGGGAACCAATAAAAAAGTTGCTAGTTCTGTGTGGAATTCAAATTATCACAGAAGAAATTATTACCCTAACTAAGACACCCTTGAAACACCCTTTGATAACCTGCAGAGACAGATCAGAGGAGCAATCATCGTGAAGACCCAAGTAGCAAGTGCCCTATCAGCACAAGAGCAGCTTGGCATCTATCAAATAAGAGCTGGTGATATGCGTTCCCTGTCCCTCTTCCTCTCCATCATTTCTATCCCTTTCCTACTCTTTTGCTCTTCCTTCTCTTTGTCTCAAATTTATCATCCAGGAAGGGTCTACTGCGATAGTTATTCCTTGATCTTCCAGAAACATATACTATGACCCTACACCTAAGATTGATATATGCAGGGGGAAAAAAATCCCATCAAGTGTTACTGGAGCCCCTGATACACAGATGTAGATGAAAAGTTTACTAGTGCATTTGGAGAATAGGTAGTTTTGAATGGCATTTTCTGAGACAAATGGGACTCTCAAGCATTACAATTGAATTTGAGACTCCTTAGGAACAGTCTTCATTCATAGATTTTTCCCCAATATATCAGACTTTGGCTGTTTAAGACCCTCATGGCAAACGCCTGGTTTGCCCCCATCAGTCATCTGACTGGAGCTGTATTTAGTGTAGAAGGAAATTCTCTTATACTCATCATAGGTCATGAAATGTGGTGTTAGAGGATTCCAGATACATGGAAGTGAGTGTTCACCCTGTGTTGAGAGCCTGTCCTTAACAGACCAGTTTTCCAGAACCCTTATTTAGGAATTTCACCATTAAAGTTACATGCCGATTCTGAGAAAGTAACTGAGGCATAGAAAAATTAAGTTATAGATTTTTTGGATTCTGTGTTAGCAAGAAAAAAAAAACTAGTTTTCTCCGCTTAATAACTGTCACTCTGAAAATAACTAGTAATGGTTTTTAATTTTCATGTTTTCTGAACATAAAACCATTTCCCTCATTGTATACTCTTTGATGTGTTTTATTAATATCAAAGCTGAATGGATTATCATGGGCATTCCAAATGGAGCTGAAGAGCAGAGCAAGCTCAGACACATGACTTACAAATTCATTTAACTTGACAGCTTTCTCTATTTGCTTTCCCGCCTTCATGCTAGCCTGCCATTAACCTATTGGCTGTGTAGCCATTGTCCTTCTAGCTAGCTTCTGCAGGTCTTAGTTTCTCTATCACCGTCAGGCATATGCAATGGTAGAAGCTCAGAGTGAGATTTTCCATATATACAACTCAGTGTGTGTGTGTGTGTGTGTTACAAACCAGAAAGTAAATCGGGCAGTGTAGCACATGCCTTTAATCCCAGCACTTGCAAGGCAGAGGCAGGCAGATTTATGAGTTCGAGGCCAACCTAGTCTACAAAATGAGTTCCAGGACAGGCAGGGCTACACAGAGAAACCCTGTCTCGAAAAACCAAAAGAAAAAAGAAAAAAGAAAGAAACAAAGAAAGAGAAAAAAACAACAACAACATCTAACAAACAAAAACAGAAAATATTTAATAAAAAGAAAATATAAAAAATTACCAGGTGGTAGTGGGATACACATTAATCCCAGCACTCTGGAGTCAGAAGAATGTGTATTCCTGTGAATTTGGGGCCAGCCTTTCCTACTTAGTGAGTTCCAGGATAGCCATGGCTACACACACACACACACACACACACACACACACACACAAACACAAAACCTGTCTGTCTGGAAAAAAATTTAAAATAAGTATAAACTAAACATTGTCATTGAACTGTACACTGGGGAACTTTGAACTGAGAGGAAGCAAGAAGCCACTTCTCAGGAGTGGTTCTTCACTCTGGGATTCTGTCATATTCATGCCTTATTTATACTACTCTGGTACTAAAAATGGCATCCTCTGTAAATATTCCTACATCTGTTCATATTTCCTCTTACTTTTTCCATGAACGCACCCTTACTTCTATTTGTGGTTAGATCTGGAAGAAAGAGTAATCTATTCTTGTCACAACCGTATGTCTGAGTCCCTTCTGTCTCTCGGGGAAATTTTTGGTTCAATCATTACTGAAGCAGGTCTGAAAGAAGTGACTTTTCTTTTTCAGAATGGTTTAATTTTTTTTTTAAGCTGACTTTAGAATTATCAATGTTGCCATTAAGATATCTGAAAGTTAATTTAAAGAATCAAAAATTCCTCATAATTCATATATAAAGACACATTGGAAACTCTCCAGCAGAGTAATGCAGCTTTTATTTTAATACATGTTTTTAATACTTTTAGTTTCAACTAAAACTATCTGGGTCCTTTGCTTTTTATATTATGTTAAGGTATTAAAGGCAAAACTTTTATACTTTAAAACAGAATATGCTTTTATTTTTCCTAGGAAATAATTAGTATTAAACAATGTGGAAAAGGCAAATATTCTGGTGATTTCAGTAATTTTTTCTGACACTTGCACTGATAAATTACAGTTTTCCACACACCCTCATGTCTGAATTAGAAATGACTGCCTGCTACTACCTCATTGGAGGTGAACATGCGCTTGACTCATTGTGTTTGGGAGAAAACAGGAGTCCTTCTGCTCAAGAAACAACCATTCGTCCATGTTAAAAGAAGCCTATTAAAAGAAGGTTATTTTTCCCTTTTCCCTTTTGGAATATAGTAACTCTTCATAGAGTGGAAGCTAAAAGAATAATCAATAACTAAACATTATTCACCATCCAGGAAAAGTAGAAACAGCAATGCATTCGATGATGGGATGACCATTGTGTGGCATGAGAGTGATAGGCTGATGGAATTGTAATATATGTCCTGCCACCAGTATTTTCCTTTTCAAATAGGAATCATTGTTTCTTACCCCAATTGTGATAAAAGATAGGCTCAAGGTCAGAGAATGATCATTTACCTGTAGAAATTAAGTTCATAATACTAACATGGTAAATATTGTTACAATTGATATGATTTTAATCTATTTTTAGATGTATTTACATATTGCATATTTCCATGCATGTGTATATGTGCACAACACATAGTCCTAGCTCAGTGTGCATTGGACATCCTAGAACTGGAGGTACAGACAGTTGGGAGCCAAAATGTAGGTGCTGTGACATGAACTTAAACTTCTATGTGAGCAACAAGTGAAATTAACCATGGAGACACTTCTTCAGCCCCCAAAAGGATTTTGATCAACCCCATTGAAATAGTGGCTTTCGCAGTTGTCTCACATCCATTAAGATGTGACCTTATCAGCTGTATCTAAGTTTAATATAACACGAATGCCCACTCATTCCTCAACCCTTGAGCCCAGGTTCCCATCGATGGAAAGGGATTTTTGTTAATATAAACAGAAAAAACCCTCATATTCTGAATCTTTTATCAGTAATTATTGCATGACTGTAATTGCCATGCATGTATCAGAAATTGGAGTTTCTGTGGCAAACTGGAACTCTTAAATCCCTGAAAGGCAGGGTTGGGGCTGAACATGGAAGGAAATAATAAATGGTATCCTTGGCAGTGCAGACATTTGCAAAGTCCGATCACATCCTACCTCTCCTCAGTACAGAAATGAGCAAAAGAAATTAGTGTTGTATGAATTGCTAATGGATTTTGAAGAACAAATACTAGCAATCATATTTTTCTTCTCATTCTCATTTAAACCAATGTGGCTTATTTAGTACAGCAGAAGATGGAGAGGCATGGGTTGAAAGCATAGAGTAATGAGATACTGGAGGGAAAGTGCTTTCATGTATCTGTGGCTTAAGTATTAAAAAGAGAGAGAGAGAGAGAGAGAGAGAGAGAGAGAAGACTAGACAAGTTACAGATATTTAACTCCCAGGCTGCTTGTATACCCATAATCAAAACAAGGTAAATAATCAGGAAAATAATCTTCCCATGAGAGTCAAATTATTTAGTATTGAGGAAGCTTCTAAAATGCAAGAATAATTGCAGTATCTGCTGAGGATTACAAAATGTATTTGGCCTGTCAAATTTAATCTTTAAAATCATTCTACAAAATATATCCTATCTCTGTCTTTGTTCCACAAGATAATGCTTTAAATTAAGTAATTTGTTCTAAATTGTACAAGTTGGATGAGTGAAACCAAGATTCGTGCTTAGTTTAATGTTAAGATCCACGTCCTTAATCATTTTTCATAATAATATATTGGGATACTAACTCGGTCTGAACCAAATATAGGAAAATGGATTCTGGTGGTCCATGTTCAGCCCCTTTCATGTAGTCCAGATAAAATATGGTTTGTAGAAAATCTGTACTAAATGGATCTTAATGTAATGTACTGACATAGTTCATTCTCTCCTAAAAATACACACGAATGGAACACGGGTAATAATTCCATTCATTTTTAATTCCATGTTGCTGTTTTTCTGAGCTATACTACTGTGAGAATATCCAAACCCAAGCAGTTGCAAATATTCCCAACCACAGACAAATATACTTCCTTGCAATGCCTGTCCATGAGATTTAAGACTCTCAGTATGCCGAGTTGAACTTTATAGTCCATACTTAGCATCCTCTGGAATCCTATCTCACAAAGTACTCCTCTGATCAGAGAGATGGACTTCAAGACTACGCAAATCTCCATGTAGGCTTGTTTAGTGACTGGTGCTCATTTGTAGCTGGTTATGTTCACGTTTATGTCCCCTTCCATACTTTGTCTTAGTCAAGTACTCTCAGTAATTAACAGCCTATCATGATGGTTCATTCGAAATTAGATTTAGTATATTGTTCACATCCCTTGAAGACCATTACTCTGAATATATTATAAGGCAACATTGTCATGTTCTCTGATATATTCTTATTTTTTTTTCTGTTTTGATTGTATTTTATAAATACTTGCTCTTTTGTTTGGGTGTTTTGTTTGTCTGTCAAAACCATATTTGTCTAACACCATAAACTCACACCATGTCTCTTTTGATCTGGTAATTCTCACAATATTTTGAATTCTTATAATCTATGTCTAGGGATCTGTGATCAGTGATTTTTTTTCCCTGTAACTGTAACTATTTGGAGAAGTCATAGCATAGACAGCAAACATAAAAGAAAATGTGTTTTTCCACTGTTTCCATATTTCTCTTTCCTCAGTCTCACCCCCCCCACACACACACACACATTTTTGAGACAGGGTAATAGAGAAATTGGGCTGATTGCATATAATTGAAAGAAGTGTGGCCTCGTGGCTTAAATTCAAAGCTAGAAACGCATTCAATAAGGAAGTGACTTTTACTAAAAGCTTAAGTAGACTGAAAGCATGACTTGCTTGTTGTACCAATCACTTATCCAAGTTATCAATACAAAGAAAAAGTTCTAGAAAGAAATTAGGCACTTCCCAATTCTAAGAAAGGGCACTTCTTAGAATTGGGAACAAAACACCCAGGGAAGGAGTTACAGAGACAAAGTTTGGAGCTGTGACGAAAGGATGGACCATCTAGAGACTGCCATATCTAGGGATCCATCCCATAATCAGCTTCCAAACACTGACACCATTGCATACACTAGCAAGATTTTGCTGAAAGGACCCAGATATAGCTGTCTCTTGTGAGACTAGGCCAGGGCCTAGCAAACACAGAAGTGGATGCTCACAGTCAGCTATTGGATAGATCACAGGGCCCCCAAAGGAGGAGCTAGAGAAAATACCCAAGGAGCTAAAGGGATCTGCAACCCTATAGGTGGAACAACATTATGAACTAACCAGTACCCCGGAGCTCTTGACTCTAGCTGCATATGTATCAAAAGATGGCCTGGTCGGCCATCACTGGAAAGAGATGCCCATTGGACATGTAAACTTTATATGCCCCAGTACAGGGGAATGCCAGGGCCAAAAAAAATGGGAATGAGTGGGTAGGGAAGTGGGGGGGAGGGTATGGGGGACTTTTGGGATAGCATTGGAAATGTAATTGAGGAAAATACGTAATAAAAATATTAAGAAAAAAAGAAATTAGTCACTGCTCCATTGAGTGCACAACTGTTAGGAATGCAAAAGTTCTGGTGACATGGAGTAGACTGGAAGGAAGATCAATCCAGCCATGAAATTCCTTTAAATCAAACTCTAACCTAGAACAAGTCCCTAATCTCCATTCCATTCTATTGAGGTAGGCAACATAAGAAAGCTTTAGAAGAAAATGTAAAGCTAGAACTGGTTAATTCATGAAGTATACAAAATGAGCCATTTCTATTTCAAAAGTATAAATTTGTTGCTTAATCTTTGAACCCTGGGATGTAGAATAGATGATATATTCTTAACAGGAAACTATAATTTCATTAAATTGGCTCTCAGTGACCATGATCACTGCCAATGATGAGTAGTATTTTGTAAAGAGTTGTTTCTTTGTGTGTAAGTGAATAGCATATCTCAAAAAATAACAACAGATAATGATATAAAATATGTAGCAGTTATCTATATCTGTATCTATATCTATTTATCTATCTATCTCTCTATATAATCACATTTGTTGTTTGGGGGACAATAAAATTGAACATTTTCACAAATTATACAATAGTGTAAATATAAATGCTACACATACTTGGAAACAAAATTATTTATGTGTTTTGTGAGTCACATTATTTCGGTGGTCTGGACCTGCACCTGGGAATTCTTTCTATGAAAGTCTGTAATTATTTTTTAATAAAAGGATAATTTATTCAAATATAATATTGTCTTCTTAATGATATTATGGAATTATCTGTTCTATGCTCACAAAGAAGATAAAAATTTTAAAATGTCCATACTATATTTGAAATAAAATTAAACATTATAACAAAAAAATAGAATATATCTTCAACAAACCACAGAAAGTTCATTCCTCTTGGCCTTTTGAGGACATAGCATCACTTGACTATAGGTAAATAAACAAGCAGTAGATTATCAACTGACTAATTCAATTAGAACATTAAGAAAACTGATACAGGAATTCTAGAGCCTAGACAAGTTCTCTTTGTCAACCTACTGCTCAAAGCAGTTTTATAAATCAGCAATCCATTCTCTGGCTTGGCATTCATATATGGCGAACCACAAATAAAGTTAATTTTACAACCACAATTGGTGGCTGCTTCAATCCATCATATAGTCCCCGTTACATATAATGTTTTGAAACATCACAACATGTACTGCTTCTGTTGCTGCTTAAAAAAAATGTGTATTAAAGCTGTTCATTGCTAATTTACTTTATCAAAAACATATAATTACTCATATGGAAAAACTCAATTTGTCTTAAATCATTAATCAACAAATTAAATTAGTTACCAATTTTCCTACTTTTGAGAGAAATGATTACATTCTTGTGACAAAAAATGAGGTACCATGAAAACCTCTCTTGAAATACATCACTGACATTATCTATAATAACCATCTTCTTTGATGCCCATGCTTGTAGGGATGGAAGACATGGCCACAGGCTTGTCTCTACTCACATCCTACTTCTGGAATTCTGTCTGAACCCCAATGGCACCTCATCCCTCCTAAGTTATAATATCTGCCCTTAACAATATTGAGAACATCTCCATTCTTTAATCAATTCTGATGCCACCATGAGAACAGCTCCTGGTCAGTTCTCTGCAAGATTATCATGACAAGTTCTGAGTTTCTTCCCAGTTTAACTTCCTTTCTTCTGGTCTGCCTCTTCTCAGCATCACTTCTGTTTTCTAATCCCCTGGAGCAGAATCTCTGACATTTCCTCAGTCTCCAGCTTCTCTTGTACCTTTTTTATCGGTCTCATAGCTAAATACCACTTGTTCATCATGATAAGCAAAGGAAGTTTCTCTCATAGACCGTGAGGGGGCATGCTGACTTCTGTTGTCCACAGTGTGATCTTTTTGCTTTATGGACTCCCTTTTCAGGATTTTATCAACTATCTTTTCTTTTGTAACCAAAGGCTGCAGTGTAGGAGTTAGTCAAAACAATGTGAGATGCAGTAGTTATACACTGAAACTTAGCACTATTACTCACTTAGTAAAATGAGAATTTAACAGTCTAGTTATCTGTCGATATTTATGGCTGGGAATGTGTTCCATGAGTTTGGATAAGTTTATAATGTTATTTAGAATTAGATAAACCGCTGCGAACATATACATGGAAAGTGACAATAGTTGGGATCTGACAGAGGTTTCTAACCTGGTAATTGAGAAGGTGAGGCAAGAACATCCCAAATTCAAGGACTGTCTGGGCTACAGGGTAAGGAAAAGCCTATGGTGGGTAACTTAGACCCTGTCTCGAAATAGAAAAAGAAAGAAGGGGTAGGGATTGCAATCAATGATATAGCCCTTACTCTGGATGTTGGAAGCCCTAGGTTTATTCCACAGTATTGCAAAGGCAATAAATAAATAAATAAATAAATAAATCTAAATATTTTAGTAAATAATGCTAATAAATGTGCTGGTGAAGTTTTAAAATTTCACTTTAGCACTAATGAGATATATAACTTAACCAGCATAGGAATTTTGGCATTAGAGAAAGATATTTTCAATAATTTATGATTCCAATACTGTTTTTATTCTGTTTTTGTTTGGTTGGTTTGTTTTTTTTTTGTTTGGGTTTTTTGGGTTTTTTTTTATTGTTTGTTTGTTTGTTTGTTTGTGTTTTGCATCTTATTCTGTATCCCAAGCTGACCTGAAATTCATTACCTAGGCTAGTCAAGTCTCAATCTGGTGAACATATTACTGCCTCGGTTTACAAAGTGTATACACTACATGCACAAGCTATCTCAGTGTGCAGCTGCAGTTTATATACAACTAATTCATGCTAATCACATATGGATTTCGGTTTTACTGGCCATATCAGTTTTAATTAAATAAAAGCTAGAACAGAAATGTATACTATGTATATGTAACAATTAGTACTTCAAGCTGGTGCTTCTGGAAAGTGAAAACTGATTCAGGATAAAATAACAAGATATTAAAGACCAGAGAAGCATAATTAGCAACTTAGGCATTAAGGATAACGGTTTACTCATTCTCATGTGTAATCTTATAACATTTTGGGGGGATTTTTGTGTTTTACATCTAAAGAAACAGGAAAACTTGGGAAAAAAATGAATCAAACAGAACTTCTCTTACAAAACCATTACAGTGCATGCACAGACTCAGTCAAGTAAGATCTCGTCTGTGTGTGTGTGTGTTTGTGTGTGTGTGTGTGTGTGTGGTCTCTTATAACTTTTGGAAGTTTATGATTGAATATTTGAATTAACAAGAATTTAAATAAAATATCTTACATTATTTCAGTTTTTCTTTAAGAATTTATTTTGTAATTATTGAAAACAAAATCTTCTATCATATATATCCCGGACCACAGTTTTGCTTGCCTCCTTCCACTACTTTCAACTCTCCCTTCCCTCTCCTGTCACCCCTATCTATTCCTTCTCCATTAACTCTTCAAAAAAAAATCCTCCAAGAGACAATAGCCCAACAGGGCAAAACAAGATCTCTACTGATGAAGGCTACTCTAGGCAACTCTATAGGAGGAAAAGGGTCTCGAGAGCAGGCAAAAGAGCCAGAGAAACACTGGCTTCCAATGTTAGGACTTCTGCCAAAACACCAAGCTAAAAGCCATAACTTACACACTTCCAATGTAGCATTATCATATCCATCTCTCTCCCTCTGACTCTTTCCATATAACTGGCCTTACTTCACTTTAGTTTTCATTCTAATGAGAAATATCCCATCACTCCAAAGTACACATATGTCTTCTTATTTGAATCATATTAACAATGTGACTTTAACTAAATTCCACACATTTCAGTTACAATACAGTCTACATGGTGAAAAAATAAAGGCCAATACCAATTTAATGTCTGTTTTGCATTTTCTATTTAAAGTTTAAATAATTGATTAATTCATCATGATTCCTGAATGTTACTGGAAACAGGCTCTTCTGTCATATTGAGATAATGAAGCATATTCTGTCAATACTTTAAATGTGACTTGCTTTGGCTTCCTATCTGATGATTCGGTATATACATTATTCATGTCATACAAATATGAATATTTAATTTGGGGGTATGAAATTGGTTCCTAAATAAGTCTGAGCATGTGTTACTAATAAATGATCCACCATCATTGCAGGGCAGTTGCAAGGTAGAAGTGTGCAATACGTACCTGCACACTGAGGTCAGCATCTATGTCACTGATGGAGTATAGTAGACACAAGGAAATGAGAACAATGATTTAAACTTGACTTCTTTATCACACTGAATAAACTTCACCTGAATTACTAGTTTTCATTCTAGAAAGATTTATACTGTCTATATGTGAAATATTTATGATAACTACAAACAACTAAGCATCTACCATGTGAGGAGCAGTTCATTCAAATGCCTCAGTGCTTTTCTGTGATTTATGAAGTATGTAGAGGACTGCCTAAGAAGGAAGACCAACTGTGAGCATAGATACTATAGAAATGTGTGATAATATCAGTCCCTGAAAGGCACAGTGATATAGCTGTAGCTAACCAGATTCTGGCTACTTAGACAAAGGTAATGAAATGGCCAGAATCATAGAGAGCTACAGAAGAAGAAGAAGAAGAAGAAGAAGAAGAAGAAGAAGAAGAAGAAGAAGAAGAAGAAGAAGAAGGAGAAGGAGAAGGAGAAGGAGAAGGAGAAGGAGAAGGAGAAGGAGAAGGAGAAGGAGAAGGAGAAGGAGAAGGAGAAGGAGAAGGAGAAGGAGAAGGAGAAGGAGAAGGAGAAGGAGAAGGAGAAGGAGAAGGAGAAGGAGAAGAAGAAGGAGGAGGAGGAGGAGGAGGAGAAGAGAAGGTGAAGGAGAAGCAAAAGAAAAAGAAGAAGAAGAAGAAGAAGAAGAAGAAGAAGAAGAAGAAGAAGAAGAAGAAGAAGAAGAAGAAGGAGAAGGAGAAGGAGAAGGAGAAGGAGAAGGAGAAGGAGAAGGAGAAGGAGAAGGAGGAGAAGGAGAAGGAGGAGGAGGAGAAGGAGAAGGAGAAGAAGAAAAGATGAAAGATGGAAAGCAATAAAATTCTGTATCATACTATTAATCCCATTTTTTTTCATAATTACTTATATGTTTATATTAACCCAGAACTCTTAATGACAAGGCCCTGTGTCAGTTTTAATCAATGTTAGATCTCCCATGCACAGTACAGGGCATTTAAGAAATTATTGTGCCAAAGTTTGAGTAGATATTTATTAAGTATTAATATAAAGATGACATTAAACCTCACAAATCCTTTCATTGTTATAACTAGGAATAATACACTCTTTTAGACTTGTTAGAAAAAAATGAAATAACATGAGAACTGCTTATAAATGGGCTTTTGGCAAAAATATAAAACAGACATATATGAATAAAAGAATAAATGAGAAAATGAATGATGCTAAGTATATTTATATTTTTCAAAACAATTTAGTAGTATACAGAAAGTTAAAAATGGCTGGTATTATCTCATACAGTATAATAGCAAAAAAAATCAATAAAACAAATAAACAAACAAAAACCCTCAGTAAGGAATACAGATTGTGTAATCCTTAGAAAGTATCTGTCCAAGAAAATCATGTCATATTTTGGAGAATACACTAAGTTTTGAAATACCTGATAAAATTCTAACTTCTGCTTCATTTCCTGTTCTTATGCTGGCTGGATTCCGAGCCGAGCATCTGTAGACTCCACTGTCTCCTGGCTGAAGTCGGCTGATCTGCAATGCTCCGGAGGGCAAGACGACCACACGCGAGTCTCCTGGAATTGGGTTGAGGTCTTGTTGATTTTTCTGCCAGTGTATTGTTGGCATGGGTTCCCCAATGACTTCACACTTAAGTAACACTGTATCTCCCATGAAGGCTGTGATAGATTCCGTCTGGGAAAGGAACCTCAATGGCCCTAAGTGAAAGACAATGAAGAAAGGATGAGTCTTTTAAATAAAGCACAACAATGACCAGTATCTGCTGTTCTTTGTGAGACACTGTATTCCAGAAGCTATACTCTCAACTTCCATTTAGTACCTGTAACTTTACCACATATTGTAACATATCAAGCAAGACAAGTGAATTATTTCAATTAGATAGGAAGGTAATATTGACACTGGTCTCTAGGAGCCTCTTATGAAAATAAACAGAAGAGATAAGTTTAGTAGTTTGAAAATTAAAATTTGATGTGCAGGCTAATGGTGGTCTTGCGTGTCAGTGCTGCAGATGTGTCCTTTCTATCTTAATCTGAATGCTATCCTGTCCCAGTTACCTAAAACTGGACCAATGTCTACAGAGTTGTGGTGGCTCATAAAAAAGCTGTTTATGTAGTATGAGTTGAGACAGTTTCAGGAATGAAAAGATACATTCACTTCCAATTATATGGACAGACAACCACCATTGTTAGGTTGGCAGTGTAATGTGAATATTTACCAGTGTTTCCCTGGTGTAGTTACAGTATGGCAAAGAAAATCCTCAAGATAAACGTAGAGTTGCTTGTATATCTAGCTGGTGTATGCACCACATATACACATCAATCATTTCATACTGTTTTGTTTTCTGGTCTACGTAGTCAAATAGTAGCTAATCTATGTGACCACTCTCATGTTCTCATGAAATGCCTTGTGAAATGGCTGGCTCATAAAAGCAGAATAGGAAGGAAGGGGATAAGGGATCGACCACAAAGGAGTAAGGCATGGTGAGGGAAAGCTTCCAGTTTGATGCTTCATTAGAGAAAAGCAGGAGATGCTATGACCTTGGCTTCCTAAGCTTTCTACAAACAAGATACATCAGACTATTGTCCAAGAGAATCTTCATATTATTTGGCGACTCCAAATGCACCTGTATGAATTGTGTCATTATTTATAAAACATGGGACATTTTTCCCCCTATGCTAATTGAACCTAATAATTTGATTTTTTTGATTTTGATTCAGTTATCACAGATATATTATTGTATTTTGATTTCCCCTTAATTTTGAAGATACTGTTTTCATTTTAGATACATGTTACAATCACATTTTATTAACTCATTAGTCTGGGCTTCATTAGATTTTACTAATTATATTTAATGGTATTTTAATGTTGATAAATGTATCTTAATTAAGTCAGAATTTTCCATATTTGAGATTAAATCATGTCAGAAAGTTTTTATCTTTTTCTAATCAGTATTGTATCCATGACAAATTCTACTGTGATCCACTTTCACTACTGCTGCTTTGAACTTGGGTTTATTCCTCTAAACACTTTTTTTTCATAAACTGAGAAAAAGTCAGGTGAGCACAGAAAGTCAAAAGTAAATAGACTGGGTTAAAGATAATTTAACATGAGAGGCAATAAGGATGATTATAGCGATGCTTTAGGCCCTGGGTCAAGGGAGACCTTCATGTCTACTTTAAATACTATGGGTTGTAATCATAAGACAATGGAATAAAATGATACATAAAGTTATTTCAACACTTCATATGGAACATTTATACATTGCTGAAGACTACCATTGTTAGGTATCTCTGCCGGAAGTACTTGAAATCATGGAGATATAATCCCATGGAGAGGCAATGATCTTTAAAATGAAAGATTAGTGCAAGATCATGTAGAAACTTCATATTAACTTGTCAGTTGAAATGTATTCCACATACACAGGTTATAAAACTCCGTATCTGCTTCATAAATTTGAAACTCGGGAATTTGGATTTATGGAGCCACCTAGACCAACACTATAGAGGTATTTCAGGATGATACCAGCCACTTGAAAAAGCTTACTCTTCCAAACAAAATAACTCATCCATAACCATGGTAGACGTGCCCAAAGTATTTGGGAAAACAAAAGGCATCCATTAATTAGCTCCTAGTTTCATGGCTCAAAGTCTTTCTAGGCTCTTAGTACAGTTCTGTATGAATTTTAAAGAAAAAAGTTACAATATATAAGTTGCTATGAATGAACTTAAATGTGGATTTAAAGAATGAAACCAAAGAGTAATTTCTGCAGTAGGTTCATTACTATACTATGGTTTATGTCAGGAAGCCAGTTTCTGACCTACTTAATAGCATTCTTCCTTGTCTTCATTGATAGACTTTATCTTATGCTTAAGGGAAAAGTTATGAATAATTATGTAATAATATATTAAATTTATAAAATAAGAGGATAGCTCTCATTTATGTATGCTAGAATTTGATATATTAGGTAAATTGAAAACAATATCTGCATACTTTCACATATGTGAAACATGGTACTGCATTAGGTATAGACATTGCAAAGATTCAAAACCACTGTGTTCCCCCTGATTATAAGTGATATTAAAATTTTGCTAGATTACTAAATATTTGCTATTTATATTTTGAGTTTGTAATATGTGCTATAGATGTTTATCAACTGGAAATATGTTTGATATTTTAATATTTGATAGGATATTAAAATAGTACTAGAAAAGAGAATATAGACAAGTAATTCATTTGATGATCAACAATTCTTTTCCTTTCTCAACTTCATCTGACTGGCATATTGGCATAATGAGACAATGGAATTGGTTTCTAGTCTAAAAAGTACTGTACAGCATTGTCCTCTGAACTGACAGGCAGGACACTATGAGAAATTTAAAAGGCTTGGGAACTGACATGAGTGCCTCTGCTCAAAGATTGAGTCAGTCACCCATAAGGTGAGCTGTCATAGGCACTTTCAACAAACTCACTGGTCCATCACTGCTGTCCCTTGTTTGGTCAGTGCTGGTGTTGGGTGACTTGTAATTCATCATTTCTCCCCAGGCCAAAATCAAAAAACACATATTTATTTAGTATACACTACCACAGCAATGTCAGATTTTAAGTAAGAGAAACAGCAAAAGCCATGTTGGTTTCAATGCCTTGTACGATGGGTTCTGGACTAGAACTCAATTCAGTTTTAAAGTTAGCAGTGTAGCATAGAATCCTTCAAATAATAGATTATGAGGATGGAAAATTATAAAATGACTTTTTGTCTTTTGCTTTTGTTGCTGCAAAGAAAACTATGCAACACACAAGTAAGTTTATAGGCTTTTGTGTGGCTTGAATTACGGCTTCTAACATGGAACTAAAGGTCGGCGTGGAAACTCCTGGTTGTGAAAGAAGTTATATGATATCAATTTTGTGGCATATTTTATTTATTAAATTTCCTGAAACTCATAAAAATGAAATACTGGATTTTTCCCGAAATCAATAGATACAATAATATAAAGTAAGTATTTTTGTGCTTCCTAGGGTATGAGATTAACTTTGATTTTTGTGAAGATGAGTTTCCTGGTAAGCAAGAGTCTCTTTACACGGAAGAGATTTCTTGTAATGCATTGTTTCCCACCTCTGTTCTTTGCTCATTCATGTCTATCCCAGATAGATAGCAGAATATATTTTTAAATCAGGGAGCTTATGCTGCAATTGTTGAATAAGGCTGTGCTTAATGTTTTTGGTATTATCTTATTGTCCAAACACTGGAAAGAGTTTTTTGGTTTTGTTTTGTTTTGTTTATTTATTTTTATTACATATCCAGAAATCTAGCATAATCCACACCATTTTCCACCTGTATTACAAAACAATTTTCAACTCCATTGGACTTGTCTAAGGCCCTAAACTTAGTCTTCCCTTGTTTTGTTTTTCTTGATTTTGTTTCTGTTTGTTGGAAACAGGATTTCCCTGTGTAACCCTGGCTGTCCTGGAACTTGCTCTGTAGACCAGGCTGGCCTCAACCCAAGAGATCTATCTGCCTCTGTCTCCCAAGTACTGGGATTAAAGTAGAATGCTATCCCCTCTGGGTAGCTTGTTGTCTTGATGTCATTTCTTTAGCAGTTTCTCTAGAAAGAGAGATATTTTTCCTAACTCTACCTGAAGGCATTCTAAAAGCATCAACTATAACAGCCTATACTTTTCCTCGTCGTTCTGAGAATGACCAATCTGCCTTAAATTTTTTATATCACTCATAATGTATAGACATTATGACAGAGATCATTGTATACATAAACCTGAAAAGTGTTCTCACGTTCCTGTTATGTATCTGTATTTTATTTTCCACAGGGCATATCAAATATTTACTGACAATAAAAAATAAACCTTAATATTTTATTAGGTGCTATGTAAGTGCTAAATGCTTTAACATATCCACAGTTTGAAACCTGGAATTAGTTTTACATTTATCACTTTCAAACTCACTCTGGGAGCTTAGATGGTGGGTGATAACACACCAAGGTTCCAGATAATCTGGGGTCAGTTTCTTGCTTCGTCTTTTCAGGAGTTGGATGGCTTTGCATTTGGGCATCAATTTAAGTTTGACATTGTACTACACTAAGTATCTTGATTCACTTCACTTAATTTTTCAAAGGTTATCTCTTCCCTTTTGCATGAATAATAGGAATTGAACCTAGGGCCTTATGTAGTCTAGCTAAGTGCATTACTACTGAGCTGTATTGCCTGTCCATCATAATTATTTAAGTATTATTATCTTCAGTTTATATGGAACAAAACAAGAAAAATCTAAATGAGTGCTGTGTAACAAGATTATTAAAAGTAAAATTTGATACTGTATTATCATTTTGAAACTGCCTTATTTCCTTAACCTAATTGAAATTTGCTTAATGTGAGTTTCTTCTATTTCGTAATACTCGGCTCTTCCAGTATCAATGTAGAACTGGGTAAGAAATTTAGTCAAACCAGTACAGCTGACTGTTAATATTCTATTTGTTAGGCTTCAACAAATGATGATTAAAAATATTTTAATTGTATCTGTGCCAAATATGTGCAGACTTTTGTGTCATATTCCCTAACACACATAAATATGCAATAGTATCTACATGTTATTATATAAATGATGAGTCAGCTAGACATGATGTATTGTATCATGGGATGTATTTTTGCAAAACTGACATCTTATGTAAAGCTATCAGCATCTGGAGATTTTTGTTTCTACAGAGTCCTGGAACCAACTCTCCCTGCATACACTGAGACATTTTGTGCTCAATTAAATTCTTTATAAACTAACTACAGTCTGGAGTGCTGTACTATTCAAAATAGCACAAAAACCTATTTGGAATACCTCAGGAGGGCTTCTATCTTTATCCTTGAGAGAAGGTTGTTTCCTAAATGGAAATGTTGTCAAGACGCCTACCTTCACACCCAGCCTGGCCCAGGATGCTACAACAGCTTCCTATATAGGAACACCTGGAATGGAGGAAGCGTCCCACACCAGTCACCTCACAGCTTTAGACATGTACAGTGCTACCATGTGTTAACACAGACCAAAGCCTATTAGGAAGAAGCTATAAAAAGAAAAGCACAGTTCGTTTTACATATGGGAAAGTCAAGACATATCCCACATAGAGAAGCTCTATTTTATCCTCTTGGCCTTGAGAGAAATAAATACAGATACTTCTCATTCTTATAAGTGACATATACAGACTGAAGTGTTTAGGCTTCAGCATCTGAAACATTATTGATAGCACCAATCCCTATTACAGCTGCATAGTAAACAGGACTGACAACGAGAAATATAGGCCTATTATGAAGTTAGCATGGAGGACTGGGTCTGCCACTTATTCTGATTTCCATAAAAGATCCTTCTGTTATTGCTTTATAATACTTTATCACCTGAAAGATTCACGAAGAGCCTCTTTGCATGTGCACTTTGTTAAATGTCTCTCAAGGTCTGTTTTACATCCATAAACCAGATTCCTTACTGATGCATTTACCATCAATACAATGAAGGGTTTACTCTTTTGAGCTCTCATTAACATAACCATTGTTTATTCGGGAGGTGATAATGTCAATTCAGGGAATAAATCCTCACTTCATTCCTCTGCCCAGGTATAACCAGTTATACTCCAGTCTCCTTTGTACCACATACTCAGACTGACACTGAAGAACTGTGGGGTATATTTTATATTCCAGGCTAATCTGCAAATTCTATGAGCAGAAGGACTCGGTCCTAGTTTTATTCTGTCTTACAAACAGCACAAGGCATACCGATTCTTCATCAAATCCGTCCTTGTTGAATGAAAAATTATATGGTGTGATTAATTTAATAGTTGGCTTAGATCAGCATCAAAGGCCCTAAACACTAGGAAGTGGTGAAGGAAAGTTCTGGAAAAGGGTTTCTCTATACATTGAACCTTTGGCCAATGCTCATCAAATGATTAAAGATTTAGTGATAGTGAAGATGTTGGGATATGGCAGATCCAAAACCTGATCCCAATTGATATTTAGTCTTCAAAGTAGCCATCCCTTGATAACCAGTGTCTGGCCCAGTCCCCTTGGGGCTAACAGGCACAATGCTTTTGTAGTGTTCTAACAACATTCTAGTTTCCTTCCAGAAATGGCTAAGACTGTCATCAGATAGCACCCAAGCTGAGACTTCCCAGCTCTACTGTAGCTACTGTTCCCTGGAATGTGTTTAAAAAGTTCCTTGATTTATGGCCTTTGCTGTTGTGTCACACAAAATTGTCATTAAACCTCTACCACATTGGAACACAGAAATCGAGACAAGCAGAATCTGTATTCCCAGGACGGGCGTGGTCATATAAATTGTTCTAGCATAATCCCTCTCATTCCATTTGAGGTAAGCGATGTAGTTTTGCAACCATGAGGAGTAAAAGCAATGGTGTGGGGTGGGGTGGGAGGTAGTAGGGTAAGTGGGTGAAAGGAGTGGCTTCTTCAGGCAAAGTGCTAAAGAGCTGAGGGGAGTACCTAGGAAGCCCAGCTGAACACTCACCGTTTCAGATGGAAACAGATTGTAGGTGTGAAAATCAGGACACAATCCCTAATACAACTGCAAAATTCTTATCTTAGATTTACAAGCTTGCTTTGAGGACCAGCTTATAATTTAGGTGGTATTTACCCATCTTCCTTCAAATCACAGTCCCTAGAAAACATGATCAGATGTTTCCTGGCTAGCCTCATCCCATTTAGGCCAACCTGGGCAAGGCATACTGATAAGTAATTTCTCCACCAGAGAAATGAGCCAATTCAAGGCAGATTGGATTATATTAAGTGTAGGTTTATTGGAAAGCTGCCCTCCAGTGACTTTACTGACCCTAAGGACCAAGACCAGGAATGTCACCATGGGGATCAAGAGGCAGGGGAAAGAGAAAGGACATATATGCAGAGAGATACGAGAAGGAGAAGAAGAGAGTGGAGAGAACAAAATGTCTGAAATATATAGGGAAGAGCCTCTGTGGGGAGGGGAGCCCAGCTTCTTGGGCTGGAGACCTCAGGGTTGTGGTCTAGGGACTGATAAATGCTGGAAGAACCTGGAGGCCAGATCTACGCTGTTGTGCAAACACCTCCGTTCCTTGTCTGTGCACCCAGAACAAGATCCACCCATCTACCCCCTTTTAGCCAATACATATGTCTTCAGAGGCTAGATATAACCAAGTAAAAGTAATATAGATTTGAGGCAGGGGCAGTAGAAATGTTAACAGCCAAAGCACCAAACATTTTTTTTTTCTTCTTGAGGTTTTCTTTTGTAATGCTACAAAGGAGGAGAAAGTTTTTTTGTGTGTTTGTTTGTTTTGTTTTTGTTTTTGTTTTTTTTTTTAAATCACCATGGCAATGAATGCAAAGCTTCTAAATCTGTAGGGAAGTATTAGGCTCTCAGAATTAAAATAAGGAGAACAATAGTCTATCCCTAGCCTTCCACCCATGCCGGCAGCACCACCCAGACTGAGAGAAACCTTCTATCAGAGCCAGACAGTCAAAAATTTGGAACAGCTCAGGCAGCCACTTTACTTCATTCAAATCTATATTACTTTGGATTTATAGTCAATGTGAAAATAAAGCATTTCCCAGTCCAGGTTTATGTATGTCAGGGCTCACTGAATCCAAGAGGTCTCTCAGCCACCCACCCGCATACAGCAGGAACAAGCCCGCTCCTTCCTGTACATTCTAATCTGGAAATGGCATGTTCTTCTGATTTGCCCTCTAGCCTCCTTGGCAGACTATCGGAATCCACATCTTCTTGAATAGAAGTCTAATTATTAAGTAATTAAAGTTCATTTCATAAAGAGACTTATCAACTGGGGGACAGACCTGGTCGTTGGAAATATGCTTTGGGTTTAAATATTGAGCAATGTGGTAAGGTTTTGCAGTCGCCAGAGGAGAGCGGCTATAAATATTCTGTTTGCTCTAAATTAAAGATTAAAGGTTAAGTTCCCTCTAAGAAGGACCATCTTTACCCCTGCTTAACTGTCAAATTAGCTGAAGGGAGGAGAAAAGAGGCAAGCCAAAGAGATGTTCTCTAAGTACATTTTTTTTTTCTCAAAGCACTAAAGAGCAATAACGTTACTCCATGGGATTTGTTTCTGCTCTCTGTCTCTGCTTTCCATGTCTCCTTATCATAGATTGTTCTCCACCTGCTTTGCAGATCTTTCTTCTCTCCTCTCTTGGTGTCTTTCCATCTCCTCTCTGTTTCTCTATCTCTCTGTGTCTCTCTGTATCTCTGTCTTTCTCTGTCCTTCTTTTACTCCCGTCCTCTCCCCTCCCTCCCTCCCTCCCTCCCTCCCTCCCTCCCTCCCTCCTTCCTTCCTTCTGATTCATATTTGCAAAACAATAGACTCTGAGGTAATTGGTTTAAATAGCAAGTGATGAAAGGTGGACTGACATCGTAAACCTAGCAAACCTGCCTGGTGTGTTTCAGGTTCTGTCCTATATATGTAATTTTGTCATGTGGACAATTTAGTTGAACAATATACAGAGTATATACATAGTGGAAAGGAAAAGATTAGAAACAAAAATATACAGACATTGTCAGTTCCTATGCTAGCTCTACAATTTACTTGCACAAATAAACTCTTTCCCAAAGCCAAAGAAACAGTCAAGAAAAGACAGAAAATCTTTCTTGGAAGTCACCTGCTGGATTTGTTTCAGATAACACTCTGGGGGATGACACAGTATTTATTTTATTTTATTTTATTTTTGTTTGTTTGTTTTTAAGACAGGGTTTCCCTGTTTAGCCCTGGCTGTCCTGAAACTCACTCTGTACATCAGGCTGGCCTTGAACTCAGAAATCTGCCTGCCTCTGCCTCCCAAGTGCTAGGATTAAAGGCATGCACCACCACTGCCCAGAGACACAATGCTATCTATTGAAAACTATTGATGGTATACATGACTACAAAGCAGGTGGTGGTTGGGAAGACTCCATTTTTCTCACGACCAAAATAGAGTGAGGAAGCTGTTACTTCAAATCTCACCTTTCATTAGATTCTCCCTTAGTTGACCTTCAAACCCAGAGTCTGGACTCTAGATTCTTTAATCATCTGTAATGCTCTGTATTACCACCTTCATAAAGAGGACAGAGCACTCTTTCTGAAAGGATAGGTTTTATGAAGCTATTATTGAAGAGAAGCCAGCCACTCCAGAGATGGATATCAGGACCCACCAACTTTGCTCTGGAGGGAGTTATCAGACATGAACTACACCTGTGTACTAAATGCTCCTTCTCCTTCTGATTTTATTATCAGCTATCAGACAAGCCTGAGTTCTGCATTGCCCTTCTAACTCTTTCCTTAAGTCTATAGCAAGGGCGCTCTGGGGAGGTTCACCTAGTAGCATTTTAACGAATCTCTTTTCATCCATCCGGGTTACTATATTATATCTATTTTCAGTGCAAGATTAAATATGGAAGCATTTTTCCACCTCATCCTCCAACCTTATGCAGTACTGTTTTCCAGGATATAGATATTTCATAAAATAAAATGAAATCATATAGAACACTGATTGCCATTATTTTATGTTCAGTTTAGCATAGAAAGTGTTACTCACAAGTGATGCTAAATACCAAGCTGTGCCGAGTGATAGCTCGCTCTCAGATTAGCTGAGCTGTCCTGATCTATGACTTTTACACGGGTGATTTACCTTCATAGATGTATGAAGCCAAACGGAAGTTCATAAGAGTTATACAAATCAGTTAGATGTTTGACAGTTTGATATGGAGAAATGCTTTGGGAATTCTTTAAAAAGAAAAATAGTGCAGAAAAACTTTATAAATCAAAAATTAAACACAAGCAAATTTATATAGCAATGTAGTATATAATCTTCACAATGAAAACTAGGCCAGTAAGTATGTAAATTGATATACCACTTGGAAAATTAATTTGCCAGTACAGCAATTTAAACAAAAATACGTCTAGGAGTTTACCCATAAGTACATAAAATATTAAATATATAAAAGCATTTTGTTCAATATAAAATTAGAGAAAAATTAACTTATCCTATTGATAATTGGTTAAACAAATTACACTATATCCACTTACATTTTTTTTTGAAAACAACTGAAAACTAAGTCAGTAAATGTTTTAGTTATTTGCAGAGTCAGTCTCTAACCAAGTGGCTTCAATTTATGACTCTCCACATTCAGTTTCTCAATTTCTAGGATTATAGGAATATTAGCATACCAGAAAAACTTTGTTTTTTTTCAGTAAAGAAATACACTTATGTAATTTTGTGTTTTTTTTAAAATAAAACTTATTTTTAAAAATTATAGTAGGAAACAGCATAGAATTAAAGCATTCCAATAATCAGATTATCTAGTGCAAACTTTTGCGAGCCTTCATGAACCTATCGATGTCTTAAAGAAGACGGTTCTCTCAATAGCCTTGGATAAAAATATTATTTTAATTCACTGCTTTGAAGTTAAAATTCTCATTACAAAAGCTGCTATTGGCTTGTAAATAACAGTAATGATTTTTTTTAATTAAACCAGAAGCCAAAACTTTCTACCAAGCTTATATCCCATTGAGTACTGCTCATGGAGATTGACTGTGAATGTGGCTGGTACCTATGGAGACTTCTTGAAAGTATGTTTCCATAACAGAGTGCATCAATCAAATCATCTCAATAACAAAAAGGCTAGCGCCCTTAACATTTGCATTGCACTTCATTCTTCTTCTCCTTATTATAAATACCTTGTCTTTACTTTATCCAGGTTAACCTGCCAAGGATAACTAAGCATTGCCAATTAAACTAACTCACAGGCATTTCCAGATCACTTGCTTTTTTTTCATCCGATCATGAGTTCATTTAATCATTCATTCAATGTTTCTAAGTTTCTAAGTCATGGTGTGCCTTTGACTCCCAGGCAAACGAAAGTATTAGGTGCGGTGATCAGGGTGTTTCAATATGAAGATGATATTCTAAAATGTAAATTAAACAAGGGAGTGTCTTCCTCTTAGAGCCCATTGGAGACCTATGCATGGTAGCAGGGAAAGGCACAGAACATCTTTTCTATGCCTGCCTTACCCTAGTTAGACCACTAGATTTTTTCCTGACTTTGAGCTGAGAATTGGATTAGAACTGATATTATTCTTTTTCACGCTTCCTTATCCTTATATTTAAACATATATAAAGACATTGTTTCCAGGTCTTGAATATGTTAACTGCAGATCTTGGGAGTTCTTAACCTCCAGAGATGTATATGATAATGTCTTATGGTAAATCCTTTCCTTGAATAAGCAGTCAGACAGACAGAAAAATATAGGTTTGACCTTCCCCAACTAAAAAAATGTATATGTATATATAAAAAGCCTTTCGAACACTGACATATATCAATATGCAAATAAATGGTACCTTGCCTGGTGAATAAAATTATTAAAAGCATTATATGACCATACTTCATAAGTATGTGCATGAAGCATGTTTTATATGATACATGACTGGATTTTGTGTTCGTATTTGCCACAATGTTAAGAGTTCTCATTGAACATATGTAAATATATGAAAATATGATATAATTCAGAAATCTGAGATGTTTATGGTTGCAAGATTCATGTTCCTTATTTTATGGATCAAATGCACACCAAACAAGAATTCTTTGGCCCATAAGAGAATGTATATTTGTAACTAGGTTTGTCTTTGTCCATCTCATCAAATGGTGCCTTTCTTAATAATAAAAGGAAATACATGAGGAACCTATTGCAGAATTATCATTAGAGATCTTTTTGGTAAAGCAATACTTAGAAACAAACGTCCAACTTTGTAAAATGCAAACAGGGTCTTCATAAATGAATAGGCATATTCAAGATCTATGAGGATATTCTAGACAGAGAAACAGAATTGCAAAAACCCTAACTCTAAGAAGTATGCAAAGTTTGATATGTAAAAAATTCAATAAATTATGAAGAAGCGGAGTGAGATGTGTGTGTGTGTTGCTTTGCTGTGGTTTTTACTATATTACAGAGCTCTGTAACGTTCTTGATTTTCACCAAGATTGTACTGTTTCCTTTACTGAAATATTTCATAATAGTAGAAGTTGTGTGCTCTGTGTCTTTGTATTATTTCCTAGGTGGACATAGAAACAGAATAAATATTGAATGATTTCTATATTATTTATCACATAATTAGGGATTTACAGTCCATCAAGCTACATTCATCTAATGTTATATGGCATGTGTTACCTCTTACTAGTTATACAGGCATGCTGTCACTGCTGAGAAAACAATCATGATCCTAAATTGGGCATTCTGGGATGAGAAGCAACAAATGACATGTGGTATGTTTTAGTGTGAAAAACAAAATTACAAAGCTCCAACAATGAGAAAGCATATAAGATGAAGAACCTATCACCAAGTTTGTTATTAGTTCCCATGATCATCTGTACAATAATCTGCACGGTGAAGATTTCTAAATCTTAATTGAGTTTCTACCACCAAACAACAGCATCACAGCTATATGATTAGTCTTAAAAGCCACTCAATTGGGGTTTTAAAATCATGTAGGGATTGTGTTACTCTAAACCTAGCACACTACCATGGCTGGGAAGGTCATGAACCCTAGAGGAGAGCCTCCTACTGCCACTTACCTAAAGCTGTATAATTTCTAATTGCACTCTAAATATGTATCCTAATGTGTACAGATGAGCGTGGCTCTCATACCTCGTTTAAGAAACTTTTGGAACATATGGAGATGGTTACAGAAATTCTGGACTGGTTAAAATGCAGACGCAGATAGACAGTGGGGTCACCAACCTCACATGGTATACCTACAAAGTAACTTTACACTAATACTTCAGGGAACATCATGGAAGTAAGTCAAGGTGGACCATTTGGAAGAGTCAAAAGAACTGCTTATCTGCTAAGAGATAATGGCTTCTATATATGACAGAGATTCTGTTACAATAAAATCCCAACAAACTTGTCGCCTAAATAAGACTTGTATAATTACATCAGTTGAAAGGTCATCATGGATGGGGAGAGTTCCATGATGTTCCAGTACTAGATGCAGGATGATAGGAGAGTCATAGTTTCTGATGAGTGGGGGGGGGGGGGGGAGAATCAGTCTTCTTCAGGGATAATCCATGATAGATTATTCAACCCCAAATGGTCATTTTAAGCACATATAAAGATCAACATTAAGTGGACTCATATATATATATATATATATGAAAAGAGATCAAAATTTGGGAGGAAGTGGGGAGAGCATAAGAAAAATTAAATTTTTTAAATTGGGATTGTGATCAAAAGTGACTGAGAATATTATAGGTACTATATAAAATCAGAAAATACAAGGTACACTCTTTGAATGACAGTATCTCCACTATTATTTCCTGGCAACAGTTTCCCTCTAAGTTGATTTAGTAAGACCATCAACTCCATATGTTTTTGTGTTTTGTTTTGTTTTATTTTGTTTTGGGGGGTGTTTGTTTGTTTGTTTAGCAAAGCAAATACCTGAGTTCTATTCAGAATTTGTCAAATTATTGAGCAACCTCAATGGGACATATTTTCAGTGTAACAAGGGAGCAGAGAGAGTAGTGTCAGTCCAAAGCATTTATCTTAATATATTAATTTGTTATAGTTGATTTCATAATACCTAAGACACACATCACAGACATCAAAATTAAAACTACATTTTTTTCTCTCATAATTTTGCTATCTTTTTTCCCACATCACAAAACCCATCTTATGAAAAGTGGAGCAAAAGCCAGAGTACAAACAATAATCTAAATTCTATACTTTAATGAATCTGTAAATGAGAATTTTATCTGGAAGGATCCACCAGGGGAAACCTGACACTAGTAAAATTCATTTGCATGTTGTGTGTTTTCCCAACTACAGTGAACACTAAAATAATTCTGTTTAGGGCATTCTTGTGTATATGGGGGAGGGTTTGTATGTGGGGAATTGTGTGCGTGTTCACTTGTTCTCCATTTGCATTACTGTGGGGGTGGGCATGCATGGATCTCTGAATACAGATACAGATACCAAAGCATGACACCTTGTTGACTTCCAACAGTTTAATCAGGAAGCGCTCAGGATCAGCCTCTGTCTGTCCCATAATGGCTGTTTTACACTCATGGCATTTACTGTCTTTCTTAGCTCTCAGAAACCATTTGGAAGTAAAGCAGTGTGAGGAAGTTGGAAGACAGTAAATCATCCTGTAGGACAGCCTCCCAGCTGTGAGATCATTGTCCTAAACCCAACTGTGCCATATGACACTGGTGTGTGGAGATTGATGGAATATGGCCACATCCATCCAGGAAGTTATTTATATTTCTCTGCTGCTTCTAAGAGAGAACAGAAGTGGGCTGCAGATTTTTTGGCAGAAACTCAGTCATAAGATTGCAAGGCTAGAACCTACGATTTGGTCTGGAGTCTTATGAACAGGAAGGAGTCAATAAACTGCTCAGAGATGCAAAACACTGACAAACTCAAGCTAACATGAATAACTATACCATTGAATGAAATCATGAATAATTAACTGTCATTTATTGTGACTTCACAATATTTTATAGTAGCTTTCTGTGATTAATTTACTCTTCAGAGAGGACATTAGCCTTCATGGAGTAGCTAAATTATTGTTATTTTAATATCTTAAGTTTTCAACAAAGACATCAATCATCTAGGTTCAAAGCTGTTTTATTTATGCCAATTTCTGCCAAGTTATTTAAATTCACTTTCAGTAAAATTTGCTCCTTTGGAAGCCAGCTCTTTTCTTGGCCTCAGAGTTTGAGGACTTGAGAGCCTTTAGAACGATTTATAGAGAGTTCTACCAGAGTGACATCTGAGACACATAGTGATAATTTATGGTAATCTTAGCATTTCCTTTGGGAGAGTTTTGCTAGTGAACTGAGTATTATATCGAGAACTATCTATTACAATGACAACAGAATCTATAATATGAAAACATGTTGAGTGACTTGAGAAATACAACTTAAGGTAACTTTTTACCAGCATATTTGCAAAAGTCTTAATACCAGATGATAAGTTCATAGGAGGACCCCAATATACTCTGAATATCTCATTCATTTCCTTAATTCTATGTGAATATATACATAATTGCTTATTTTTTATTGGATTTTGAAATGTTTCAGTCCTTATCACCCTATTAATAAGCATGCCCTACTCTTGAACATTGTCACATGTTCTCCCATCTACCTGGCCATCATTGTGTTACTCTACTTCTGCCTCTCAGCTAGAATACTTTCCATTTTCAATCACATAAGCACAGGGCTTTGTAAGGATTGGAAAATATTAGCCTGCAAGTTCTAGTATGTCATAGGAAACCGACAAGTACTTTCTGAGGAAACAGCCAATATATCTGAATTAAAATCCTCCTAACCACAGAACAAATATTTTCTTTTGTTTCTGATACCTCAGAATTTACTAGTGTTTGCATCAGTTGGTACTTGCTAAATACTCATTGTCTTAGTTAGGGTTCCATTTGCTGTGTCAAAGTAGCATGACAAAAAGCAGGTTGGGGAGGGGTGGGGGATGTCTTACTGTTTTGTTCTTCATGGCTTGCTCAGCCTGCTTTCTTGTAGAACCCTGTACCACTAACTTGCCCAGGAGTGGCAGCACCCAAAATGGGCTGGGTTCTCACACATTAATCACTAACTAAGAAAATGGTCTACATGCTTGCCTACATCCTGATCTTACAGAGACCTTTTTCTCAGTTGTGGTTCCCTCCTCTCAAAGGACTACAGCTTGCATCAAGCTGAGCCAGCACACTTACTGGACTGGCTGACATACTCTCTTTCAGTCTCTGTCCTCTCAGTTGTAATCCCACATTCTCAAGCAAAGGATAGCTTGCTCTGTATTTCTGAGAAAATTCTCAGTGTCTGAAACAGCAAAGAAACTCTTTTGAATATCAAAGATACTCTTTTGAAAATTATTATTACTCTAAGGAGTAATTATGTATTTTTGACCCATTTAAACAAAGGACTATGAGGGAAGGAGACTCAAAATAGTCTGCTTGGTTTGCTTCATCCTTTAGTTGTATTGATGGTCTTTTTAAAAAAATTATTATTTTATTTATTTACTACAGTATATTTTATCATGGCCTCAACTTACAAAAACAAGGTTATTATTAAAGTTTGGGCTTTATAACTAGTAATACTTTAGAACATGTGGAGTTTGGTAAGGACATACACTTTTTAAACAAGATATGTAATATATCCTTCATGTTTTGCGGTGATCTTTCTTGATTCTGAAATATAGGGCTTCATTAATAATATAATATGTATCAATCATGGTAACTATAGTGTTAATATCAGTATCTGTATAGCTTTCCAAAATAATTTCATAAATTCATTGAAGGTGAGAAAACTTTAGCTATTATGTTCTTTCCTTAATCTTGCCTACCACTTGGACAGTTAGCAGGGGCTCAGTGGTGATTGGCTCATTGTTTACCAATGTTGATTTTTATCTCCAACCATTTTGTCCTGCCATCACGTTTCTAGCAATGACTAGTTGGACAATGAATTGGTGTGCTATTCCTTTGGAAAGACTATTTCCTCTGCTCTCAGCATTTCTTAGGTAATGGTAGATCTTTGAGTAGAGTTGAGGCTTAAAGAGCTTTACCACTTCTGAGTTAGCATGTCTACTGGTATCTGTGTTCTCTTACACGTATTTACATCACATATATTCCTTCCAAGATATATGTTTAGCTATCAAAGTCATTAGGGAATCCACTGGGAAAGTCATATTCTAATCATAGTGCATTTGTAGTTTTTGAAAAGTAATTTGAGGTTAAGTGACTGAAAGAATTAACAAAAGTTTCATTTCTTTTTTTAAAGCAAGTTTAATCAGAACTTATATCTAAAAATAAGCTGACCTCAGTTCTCTCCTTTAAAGAAACAGTATTAGGTTTGTATATCTTGAGCATGTCCATTACAGGTTGATTAATGATTCAAACCTATCAGAGAGGATGACTTATTACTCACACCAAGCTGAACTGCTAATTTTCAGAGATAAATGCACCTGTGGAAAAGAAATCATAACTTTAAATTGTATTATCCACCTACAAGACCACATACTGTTTTGTTCTTGTTGTTAATACAGAAATCAGAGGGTGTAAATCTCTTCATCTTTCTGTCAGCAGTTCCGGCCAGGGTGTTAATGGCCTGAAGCCCAGAAGTTGCATAGGCTTCTAACCAATCAACAGTGAAACCATTTAATTGGCATTTCAAACAGGAAACACAGAGGTACTGAGTGGGAAAGGGGGGGGGGGGTGCTCAATACTAATGCATTTAGATGAAAACATATTTTCAAATCTCCAATTACAACAAGAGATCTTAATCCTTTGTGATATAAAATGGGTTAAAGAGACTCATTTCACACATTAAATGACAAAGAAAAAATTTGCCCATTGAAAGTACATTATCAATGACTTAGGAGATATCTTTCCAAAAGAACAAACCCAACTCCCCCCCCCCCCAAAATGAATGTGGTCTTGTTTCTCCAAGAACAATGCAAAAGGCTTCCAGTATAGGAGCTAGATGGTGAAAGTGACCCCCTGGTCTTTAGCACAACTGAAGCTAAAAGCCAGCACATAGGCTGCAACACTTATCAAAATGGGAACAAAAACCTAATCTAGCAAAGACCTATTTTATAGTTCTACAAAGGTCCCTGAATCAACTAACCTTGCATTTGGCTTCTAGAATTCTGTTTCTGGTTAAATGAAGTATTACAACCAGGATGTAGTTTTAGTGGAAGAAAGAAAGAAAGAAAGAAAGAAAGAAAGAAAGAAAGAAAGAAAGAAAGAAAGAAAGAAGAAAGAAGGGAGGGAGGGAGGGAGGGAAGGAGGGAGGGAGGAGGGAGGGAGGGAGGGAGAGAGGGAAGGAGGGAGGGAGCTGGGACCATCAGGGTTGCATGATTTGGGCAGGTTCCTAGTGCAGCCAGTAACTGGCAATAATGACTTTCTTTTCACCTTTAAGAGTGTCTGTGTGTTGATGTCTGGTGGGCTTACTCGGCAACAGTGGTTCTCCTGGACAATGGGTGCAAACTGCATCATTCCCAGATGTCAGGGCTCAGAACAAAACAGCAACCCTTGGCATTCACTGAAACATAAGACACTGAAAAGCCTCAGAGTTTCTTGTAGGTTTTCCATTCTCTGACCCCCCACAACCCCTGATCACTGACATGAATAATTGAGCGCAGAATTCCTGCTCTCTAAGGTGGATCACTGAATATGAGATTCTTCCTCCCCAAAACATGCCAGGAACCCAAGGAACACCATTCCCTCTATTCTCCTTTCTGGAGGACAGTCATCCAAAATGGTCCTGCTCCATATTGGAAGAAAAAAGGATCATTCAGAAAGTCTGTGAAAATGAGCAGCTACGCCTAGCTGAACTCCCTCTTCATTTGACCGATATCACTGTGTATTATACCCAATCACACTTACACAGCTATACTCTCTTCAACAGCTCTAAACACATGGAGTAGTTGCTTTCCATAAATTTAGACTTTTCATTCCTATAGTTTCCAATGTCATATAAAATTAAAAATTAAATAAATCTCTTTTTTTGTCTAGTTAATTTGTCTTTGCGATTGGCATGTTGGAAAACTGGCCCTTATGCCTGTTAATGAAAAGAATTACTAATGCAGAAACAAATAAAGTGGAATAATAACATACAGCATGCTAACAGGAACTTTATGAATGAATATGATGGCATTGGAGAATTTCAACTTTTGTCATTTTCAGGGGAAATACTTCTTGGAGCTAAGATAAATAGTGACTTCAAACTATAATTTAGGGGGAAAAGTACATTATCTGGGATCTACAGTGGTTCTGTATGAAAAGTATTAAACATTACTTAAGTGATAAACTATTTACTTAAATATTTGTTATAAAAGGGGGACTATATGATTCTAATTCTACCACTATGCACTGTATCTAAAAATAGACGATTCTAAAGCTAGTTTCCTTTAGTCTTAATGGAGCATCATTAAACTGAGCATCACTGTGACGGTTTTCACGAATCACCTATTTTCCGTCTTATATTATAGGCTTTGATGGAGGAAATACAATAAAAACACTAGACAGCGTAAAGGGTAGGGGATGATTGTGACCACTGTACAGGTAAATAACCCCTTTAATAGGATGGAAGGTCTTGCACATAGCAGAGGGTACATGCATAGCACTATAGACTGGTCAAGAGCCTTTGCCTAGGAAGGTCTTAGTCCCAAGAGGCAGACTAGATAGAGAGTAAATGACTCTATAGTGCTTTGCCCTAAAATCAGACATCAACACTACCCCCTCAGTAGGTCTGAGAGTATCATGGAAATCTGAGCATGTTATATGAAAGATTCCTAAGTTAGTCAGCAATGCTGAGAAAGTTTTGTTTTCTGAATGGGACCTAGCTGTTGACTCAGGAACTTACAGCAGCTATGATTACCTTTACAAGAATCTCACAGAGTTAAAGCCTGCACTATTTCATCAGAGACAAGAGAGGTGAAGTCCTACTTCTTCCAGAGGAGCTCCTGACAGTTAATGGCTCCTGGCAGAAGGGAGCTAAGTAACCACTGGTCAATTGTTCATAACATCAATCCTTATTAAGCTCAGTGATTATATACACACAGAAAAGACATGAATTCAGGAGGGGAGATTAGATGGAAAGGTTTTCAGCAGAAATAGACAAGAGAGGAAATCGAGAGAAAACAACGAAAGTTTATTGTGCACATATTTGAAATCACCATGGAATACAAGAGAAAATAATAAGCTTGACTCTCCATTTGTTCATATATATGCCAATGAAACATCAAAAGATAATTGGCATTTTCTAGATGTCTCTTAGTGTAAAAAACAGATAAGCCAACATGAATTAGTGCTAAAGTTGTAGAATGAGAACAACCACATCATAAGCTTTCCAGCAGATCTTAACTGGAGATAAAAGACAGCCTTGGACCAATAACATCTGCATCAAAAGACTTTCATTTAATTTAACATACATTTACCAAATCTACTTCACTGGTATCTGATTTCTTCCTATTCCTCTAGAAGAGCCCATGAGAACAGCAGTGTTGTACAGAAGCATCTTCAGTGGGAAACATATACTGACTATTAGCCAAGGTCATGCCTTCATCCACTTTGTGGAGCATAAGTTGAAAATGGCTGAAGGAAACTCTATTTACAAGGATGATTTCCACACATTGATCATTATAAGAAATTTAAATTCAGAGCCAAGAAACAAAGTATAACTGGGATACAGTTATACCTATGTACTTACCTATTGCCTATGGCTCATTTTGAACTGTTAGAATAAAGCTTCAGTGACAGAGAGATGTGTCTAGACACAGAGAAATGCTTGCTATGCATATCTCTATAAAAAAAGAAGGTTATCAACTCCTGTGTATAGTAATGCTGACTCAGGGGTTCTAAATTAACCAGTAAATTTTATGAATGGTTGGCCAGTGACACCTGGAAAATAACCAATCAGTCTTGCATATTTGTTGTCTGAGATGACTTGCACAAAAATATAATTGTTTAATACCTTAACCTTCCATGTAGACACAATCCCAGAGGGGACTTTTAACACTCAAAAGCAACGTTTTTATGACCACAATAAAAGCAACAAAAGGAAAAAAATGGCAAAGGCTTATGAAATAAATGCCTTTCTTGCTCTCTCTTTTAGGTTCAATTTGATTTTCAGAGTTACTCAGCCAGTAACAAGTAATACAGTATTTGTTAAATCAGCAACTCTGGAATTTGCAGTTTGCAGTATTATCAAAGCTCAAATATGGAAGCCATTCTCAGTGCCTTTCATCCTAGATTGCAATCAATGCAGTTTTCACAGTTTCCTTCCTAAGTCCTCTGAGTGAAAGGAACTAAGAATAGGATTTAAAAAAAGGAAGAGTTTGTAATTGGATAGGTGTTCAAATTTCTACACTTGCTCAAGTGTTGCTCCTTCAAAATTATTCTAATAATATTTTCATGAATCAAGTATATTTGAGATGAGTTACTTTCAAACACCGTCAAATATTCTTCAAAGTAATTTGCCCCTCAAATAATTTACTAGGAACATACTCTGGGCCAGGAATTGCTTCTGGTACAAGAATAAGGATACTATAATAAACATTACAACTGACCAACCTAGTAAGGAAATATAAACTTGGAAGAGAACTCATACAATAAATAAAGGAACAAAAGTAGTGAATGGAAAAGGGTGATAACTATGTGGGAGTGTGATTTAGGAAACAGGGTTAAGTATACTACAAGGAAACAGAAAAGGATGTCCTACAGTTTAGCATGTTGGTATTCTGAGAACACTAAGATGAAGCAGTTTGGAAAAGACTAAGAACCAATCTATTTCCAACCTACAAGTTTTTATTTTGCCCTCATTTCTTTCCCTAGACAGATCACAGGACCTAGAATACTTCTTTAAAGCCAGTAGAATCTAGAAATGCTACCCTGGTTTTCTCTTGTCTTTTGGCAAACAGCTGGCCATAAAGAGATCCTGTGAACTACTTCATCAATTAGTATACCATAAGATTCTTGCTCCAGAAAAAGTTTTCTATACCCAGGAGGGAGGGATGCTGCATAGAGAAGCTAAGAAGTATGAGACCAGCTTGTTGGGATCCCCCTGATCAACTGGTGTCTTAATTGTATTTCTAAAAAACCTGACAAAAGGCAACACATTGGAGAAAGAGGATATTTAACATCACAATTTAAGGCCAAGTTACACCATAGCAAGGAAGGTAAGACTGGGACATAATGCAGCTAGTGATTTTACATCTGCAGCTCAGAAAGATCCAGGTATGGTGGCACAGGCCTTTAATCCCAGCCCTTGGAAGGCAGATGCATGGGATTTCTGTGAATTCTATAACATCCTTGTCTATACAGTGAGATCTTGTCTTAAAAATATAACCACAACAAAATTAAAACTGAACAAAAACAAATCCATGCACACTAAGTACTTTGCTAGATTTCTCTTCTTTAAAACATATTGTTAAAGTGAGAGAGAGAGAGAGAGAGAGAGAGAGAGAGAGAGAGAGAGAGAGAGAGAGAGAGAGAGAGAGAGAGAGAGACCACACCACTTCACTGGAAAATAAGTTATTGAGGCTTCCCAGGTAATTGCAGATTGCTTCAAGCTTGCAATAACAATTAACCACCACAGCTGGATACCAATAATTGGTGCTTTTCCCTGTCCAACATATTTCTATCTAGTTGTCTCTTTTTCCATAAACCGGAGCATAAAACCAGGTGCTTCTCTTTGGGTCACAGGTTTTTCATTTCAGAAGGCACTTACATCCTCCAAAACTACAATAGTATCCATTTTCCTATCCTCTGTTCTTGTTAACCTGTGTTTCGTTTAGTGTTATGACCATGACTCTTGTGATGGGTGAGAGACAGCAGAACTTTCTGCCTCTACAGTATGGGATCTGCGGGAATTCTAAATATGGAGGTCAGGAAAGTTCAATGCATTGCAAGCACATAAGTATATATATATAGTGACAAAATAATATGTAAATGACTAAATGTGAGAACATTTGTTTGACTGAAGATGAAGGATGCTTTGAAGGAAATAACACTAGTCAGTTGCCAAACCTATTCTATAACCTTCCTAATAAGGATGAAAAACTAGATATACTTGTCTCTCACCTGGGGAAAATATAATTTGTGCTTCTATGAGACACAAACCCTATAGCAGCAGCTAAGCAAGTGGTTTGATTTTAGAGGTTCAAGAAATAACAGAATATTTTTGAAGTCCTGATTTAGAGAACTTCTTACAGGGTGGAATGAGACTGCATAGAAGCAATGATGAGGCAAATGAGCAGAAAATGCTTGAGTTGAGAAACGTGTGGGCTCTGTGAACTGTTTCCCATTTCCTAGTGGAGAGATGTATGGATGGGAAGTTATAGTGACTGCAAACTAGAGAATTAAAAGAGTATCTGAATTTAGGCAAATCTCCACAGAATTCATATGCAGGTCCAAAGTTAAGATATGTTCGTCCTTCTATAAGACACTGAAAGGCAGGATTGACCCTCGCCATTGCAGGGATAACTTGTTAGAAAGTTTCATTATAATGCAAATTTATATAATTAAGGAAATACAAGTAAAAGTTCTTTATGAAAAGTGTTTTCTCATAAAACATGAGAATGCCTTCATGATGTATTTAAATAGTATAGTAACGGATTTATGTTTTTTATTACCTGTCAATTCTGATAAAACTGATCATCAAAATTAAGTACTAACAAACTAGTAATGGAACGCTACACTGTATTTATCATAGTGAAAAGAATGGAGACCAGTGGAAGATTCAAATCTGGAAAAAAATAGACCAAGAAAATTAGATCACTATATGATTGAGTCTACCCAGTATTGAATAAGAGGTAAAAACAGCCTGTATTTATATTAGTGAATTTTATATTGGTAAACCCCATATATCATGACTGAATTAACTATTCTCTAATATTTACTTGTTGGCTGGATTCCTACAAACTTTGAGTTGCCATGAACAAAAGTTGCCTAAATGATAGATAAACGGAAACGATGAAGTCTTCAGAAATAACATGACACAGAGTAAGCACTTGGAAATGAAACAAATACTGGTGATCAGAAAAGGAACCCAAAGTACTGAGTGCTCTGAACAAAAGAACTGCAAGGGGCTCTCAGATGCCCTGCCTTGGCTTCTCCCACCCTTCCTTCTCTGCTCACTTCCTAGCCTTCTCCCCACTGTCACAAGGGACTTTCTCTGAGTTTCCCTTATCTATCAACAGAGATATCATCCATAGAGAACCCCAAATGTTCTGAGTCTCTTCCTTCTGGGACTTCTCAGTCACAGAAACGTCTACTAAACTATAGGAGATACAGTAAGTGGCAACAGAATTTGTCAGTGGTCAGCCCTCCTAGATATAACTTTACCTTAATGAAGCTTAACCTACACAATGAGAAAATATATGTTCATCTCCCTCCTTTCCTCCATTCCACTGCTTACTGCCACCTTTCCTCAGAGCCCCAAGCCATGATTCAAATGAAGAAAAAATTCAGGCATCTGACTTTTCTCTCATAGAATCCACACCTAAAGATGTAGGCACATGATTAATTCATGGTTTCTGTTTGCCCGCCCTCCATTGCTCTTCTTCATAGACTCCAAAATATAACTTTCCTGAGTGACAGACGAGTTTCTTTCCTCCAACACAGGAAAGGTTGAAAGCACATTACTTTCATTTTAACATGTGCGTCCTCTCACCCAGAGATTTGGAATGTTTGAAAAAACTAATATGGGTTAGAACTTCTTTTATGAACAGGGTGTGGCAGACCTTGCCGAATGGAATGAAGATCTTTCATAAATGATATCTAGGTGGTGAGGGGATCAGTGGAATTCCTTGAAGCAACCTCATTTTCTTGCATTTAGCTTCAATTTGCAGACAAAATGCCTCAGAGAAATTTCATGAACTGCCTCACAAGGCTCACCTCATTCTTCCTTATAAAAAACATCATCGTGAGTGAGGTAACGCAATCACAAAAGAACTCACATGATTTGTACTCACTGATAAGTGGATATTAGCCCAGAAACTTAGAATACCCAAGATACAATTTGTGAAACACATGAAACTCAAGAAGAACAAAGACCAAAGTGTGGTCACTTTGACCCTTCTTAGAACAAAACACCCATGGCAGGAGTTACAGAGACAAAGTTTGGAGCTGAGACGAAAGGATGGACCATCTAGAGACTGCCATACCCAGGGATCCATCCCATAATCAGCCTCCAAACGCTGACACCATTGCATACGCCAGCAAAGGACCCTGATATAGCTGTCTCTTGGGAGGCTATGATGGTGCCTGGCAAACACAGAAGTGGATGCTCATAGTTATCTATTGGATGGAACACAGGGCCCCCAATGGAGGAGCTAGAGAAAGTACCCAAGGAGGTAAAGGGGTCTTCAACCCTATAGGTGGAACAACAATATGAACTAACCAGTAACCCCAGAACTCGTGTCTCTAGCTGCATATGATGCAGAAGAAGGCCTAGTCAGACATCATTGGGGAGAGAGGTCCCTTGGTCTTGCAAACATAAAGTGATACAAATGCTTCACCACCACCTTCAAATACATCCATGACATCAGCATCAATGGCAGCATGAATATCTTACATCAGCATCCTTCACTGATAGTTTTATCTTTATCCATGGCTAGGGATGAAGTTGAAGTCCACAGTTTTCTTTGTTTCACTGTGATTATAATTTAGATATATATGTGTTCTTGGAGTGCACAAAAAATATTGTTTGCTGTTTATATTTCAAATCTCTCCCTCTGAGAAGGAGACAGACCGGTTACAATGTACCCACATTGCTAGTAGACACTAAAAAAGTAAAATTCATTGGCCAGAATGAAGCAATGGGTTTGAAAAATATTATTTGTATGTTCAGTAGAAATTTTCATTGATTTTTGAGCAAATAATACAATTATCTTTGCAAATAGAGAAGGTTCTCTATTATATATTCTAAGTCTCTATACATTATAATTTGGAGAAGGGACTTGGGGGATTGTGTCTGTATGGGGTTCATATACAAGTTGTGCATATGTGAAGGGAGAGTGATTTATGTGGAGTTCAAGGACAATTAAATGTGTATATAAAAGTGTATATATGGATAAACTTGGTTGTTATTCTTTGGGTACTATAAGCTACTGTTCACCTATCATCTATCTATCTATCTATCTATCTATCTATCTATCTATCTATCTATCTATCATCTATCTATCTATCTATCTATCATCTATCTATCTATCTATCTATCTATCTATCTATCTATCATCTAATTATCTCTAATATTATACTTATTGCTTACCTCTACTTAATTCTTAGAGATAGGAAAGGATATTGTTTGATATCCAAACTAAACTTGACCATATTTCATGTATTCCTATGCTGCTTCATTCTTGTAACAGACAAGAAGGGAACCCAATTTATCTATTGTTCCTTGCCTTTTCATTACCATAAAGCCCCCAAGAATGATGCTGGCTAACCTGGTGTCCATCATGTGTCATCCTGGTTATGTGCTCTGTCCTGAATCTCAAGGACTTCCAGAAATAATAAGCTGCTTTCTTGAGCTTTTAGGACAATTCACTTTAAAATGTACCAGTTTCAGAACTTTATACAAAATCTGTTAGTTGGTATTACTACTGTTGTTGCTGTCAAAACAAAACAAAAAACACAACACAACAAAACAAAACAAATCAAAACACCCAGCATATTCATGTTAGCAATAAGGACCCAAAAGAAGAGTTGAAATCAAAAGACAAGCAACTAGATGTGAAATTCTGAAAACTTTCCTCAAAGACATCTCATCGCTTCCTACTGTCACATATCTGTATAAAGAAGGATGCACCAAAACTTGACTATAACCTCACAACAATTTTATTTTAATATCTATATACTTGTAGCTTCTTAATACTGGCAATTCAAGGTTTTGATTATAAAAGTTCTCTAGGACAGAGTAATTACTTTTCAGAACTTCTATATGGCTGCTATGAAAATCCCGAATATATGTTAAGGGAGTCTTGACCTTTTAAAGCTTTCCTGTTTATTCTCATCAATACTTGTTTTAGATATATGAAAATATGGTTTAGCCTATTTTTGAGTTGTGCTTAGTGTTGATAGTATTTGGTATCTTATTTTGCAGAAATGTGTCAGTTACTTGATCCATTGAGAAAAATTCCAGCTAGTTTCATTAAGTTCATGTTATGTGTTTCCCTCTCAGGGACATCTGTTATGATCTGATCTAAATCTCTTTTTCAATGCCAATATGAGGGTTTTGTTGTCATTTTAAAACAGAGTTAACATTTCTGATAAAGAGATTTCTTATGATTTTTCAATATTTTGAATATTTATAATACATGGTATTTTCTTTCATAGTGACATAGCCATGCAACAGTATATGGAGCACATTGTCTCCCTATTTTCCCCTTTCTGCAAAAACTGAAGGAAATACTAGCACTGTTCTTCTGGGAATCAGAAAAATAAGGTCAGTGTGTGATATTTAGACCGCTGAACTCTGAATAAAGAGGAGTGAGACTAAGTCTGGCCTTCCTTCTCCTCACTGTTCATCCTTCCTTCCCTGGATAAGAGTTTCTTTCTTTGAAGCCTCCTATTTGTAGGAAGACCAGATCCTGTATATTAGATCTGGAAAAATAACTAGAGTTGACATCATACCAGAGCCCAGGCAAATGTAATCCAGGTTGTTTGTGTATTTTGAGCCCAATCATCTCCCATAAAAATCATTTTCTCTTGCTCTAAAATGGCACACAACCTGCTTGGTTTTTAGAATTCAGCCATCTGGCTTTTCTGTCTGTTTCATACTTTGTATATATGTCATATTTTTGCACCTTAATACATTTAAATGTCTCTGATTCTATTAATCTGTTTGTTGTCAGCTTATTTACAGACTCAAATAAACAAATTTTCAGGTGAAGAAAATGTTTCCTTTCTCCTTTCTATATATACTAAATTAATCAGAAGAGCAAAATAGACAAACATTTTAACTCACCAAAGTACTTTCTCAGGCTGTGGTTCTTACGGAAAACTCCCCACTCATCAGCTACCCAAGACAACCTTCCCTTACCTCCTTCTCTCACCCATACTCAGTCACTAATGTCAGTACAATCCATCTGAAGTTTCTGAATTTACTTGTGCAAACTACTATTTCCTTTCATTCTTATATATCCATGTGTTGTGTGACAAACCTTTTCCTAGCAAGATACTATTTACATGTCTGCTCATCCCAGGTATGGAACCCACAATGGACCAAAGTATGGAAAGCACTAAAGTGCGACTTGGTGAACCAATGAGTCTTTTTGAGATTACTTAGAGGACTATAAGTGAGTGGTTACTTACAGTAGCAGAAATGACTCAACAGACATCTATGTCACTAAAGCCCCACTGCAGCATGGGTGGTAGCTCACAAAAGCTAGAGAACCTAGAGTACACTTTACAGCCTGCAGTCAACTACCTTAGTTTTGAGAATGCCTTTTCCAGGTGATTCTGGTCTAAACTTCTTCTAGATATAGGTCTGGTATTAGAGTCTTCTTTGCATCTTGGTCTGTCACAGATGGACACTCAGCTTTTATAGCTCATGTTGGCAAGGAGGGGCCTAGTGAATCTAGTTAGTTTCAGAAATGTCCTTAAGCTATTTTTAAGTGTTTGCTTTTCTGTTTAAGAAAGTATGTTGGAGGATGGAAAGCTTCAATCCTGGTGGGAAGGAATATACATCACCATACAACAGAAAGATTCAAGCCAAATTTGTCCTAATTTACATGTGAATGGTTCTGTATAATGTTTTCTTGAATGAAAGGCTTCTATAGATTTGACATACCTTAATTTTTGTAAATCATTCCATAAATGACAAAGTCCCAAGGCATATTTACCTATTTAGGCTGCACCTTTGGAAGGGCAGAGAGCTTTAATGTTAATATTTGGTTCTGGTTCAATAGGAAGAAAAGAAATAAACCAAATACTTATTTCTAGAGCATGGTGAGATGTAAGACTCATTATTGGTGCTTACATATTTGCTGTACCTTGATTTGATTTCAATAGCTGAGATTCTCACCATAGTTAGACCTTGGTTTATAGCTCATTGTTGAAGTGTGAAATGAACTAGACAAAGACTCAGTCTCTGTACATGACTTACACACAGAATGAATCCAACAAATCTTCGCAGATGGAAGAGAAGAAATTCTACCATGAACGATAATGACAGTTGTTGTTTAGGCTCTCTGAACAGTAAAATTATTCACTCTTTTAATGGATAGCTTTGGTGATGACTTCTGGGAAGATAATTAAGTTTTTGTAGTAATTTAAAATTCACTGAGCCCATGATTGCAAAGTTTAAGATTTGCACACCACAGTGCTATTAGTATACTATAAAATACTAAAGGCCTTAGCGCCATTTGTGTGGAATAATCTGCAGATTTTCCCATGGTCTTCTGATTGTTAATTTTTCTTGGAAAACATGATAGTTTGTTTAATATGTTTTATAAATTTTATGATGACTTGAAGTGTTACAAGGGGAATAACTAGTAGTTAAATGAGTGAAGTCTTTTTTTTTTCTCTTTTCTTTTTTAATCTGTGGTCTCATCACTGAACTCTGATAGCAGATCTTCTCTCAGGAACATCTGTAGGATGAATAATCAAAAATATCCATGCAATAATGTATTTTATTAACCCCAGAGTCTACAATTGGCATTGCTAAAGTCTTTGCCAGGCAAGCCTATACATTATTACATTTCCTGGGCATACTTGACATTATGAGTCATGCCTGTTGCTGACCATGTAAAACAGCAAGAGCAGGGCTGGGAAAGGCTTTTGTTATGTTTTTGTTTTGATTTTCATAATGTGGCTGAGCATAAGATCAATCCTCAATTACTTTTCATCTAGAGGCCCATAAACAGGTGGCACAAGTCAATCCCACATACTAAACAGACTCCTGATCTTGCCAACACCATATAGTCACTGTGAACTAGGCAAAAATGTGGAGAATAATCTGAGCCTTCCACACCGCCCCAGCCATTTGTGGTAGTGTTTGTCAGGCACTCCCATACCCATTTGGTAACAGGACTTCAAGTCACAGCCTGTCCCTGTGTGTATTGGTCAGGCTTTGTATTCCTACAAAGAACATCATGACCAAGAAGCAAGTTGAGGAGGAAAGGGTTTACTCAGCTTACACTTCTATTTTGCTGTTTATCATTAAAGGAAGTCAGGACTGGAACTCACACAAGTTAGGAAGCAGGAGCTGATACAGAGGCTATGGAGGAATGCTGCTTACTGGCTTGCTTTCCCTGGCTTGCTCAGCTTGCTTTCTTATAGAACTCAGAACCACCAGGTCAGGGATGGCACCACCCACAATGGGCCCTCCCTGCCTTGATCACTAATTGAGAAAATGCTTTACAGCTGGATCTCATGGAGGCATTTCCTCAAGGGAGGCTCCTTTCTCTGTGATAACTCCACCTTGTGTCAAGTTGACACACAAAACCAGCCAGTACCCTGGATTTCAAGTGCATTACCCCTAAGGCTGCTCTTCTTTGATTGCCTTATTCTAGAACCTACCTATCTGCCAGTAGCCCCTTATTTAGATACCCGTTTTGCTGTGCTCTGCCTTCCTCAGTATTCCCTAAGGGGGCTCACATCTCTGCCTTCAGTGTTTTCCCTCTGGGTTTGAAATTCCTCATACTATCCATGTTCTCTCAGGATTGTACTGGTTGATGCTTTTACTGTTGGTGGGAGTCAACAACTCTCTTGAATTCTAATCCCAATTCAGGAGTCCACTCAAACCTCAAGCAAGTCCTTTTTGTGATAGTTTCCCTCAGTCCATATAGGTCAATGAACAGAGAAATACACCAAACCAAAACCAAAAGCTAACACACAAATAAATGAAGAAATCAATCTGTCCAAATTCACCTTCTGAACAAATGAATGTAATAAGATTAGGTATAGCACAGGTGATTGTCCCATGTATAACCTAAGAGCCTCTCCCCAGAATATTGGAGAAAACTCACAATAGCTGTTATCACTGCCATCTGGACCTTCCTTTATACTCTAGCATACCTATGGATCACACAGGAGCTGGCTGCCAAGAAGCTCAGGTGAGAGTCTGAGGAATCCAGAGCTTACCTGTGTGTCAGGGTGGGTAATGAGAGCTTCTCAGATTTCAACATTCTAGCGACCATGTTATGGGTACAACACGGAGTTACATGGGATGCATTTCATCTCCCTGGGTCTGAGTCTTTGCTAGATTGCTTCAAATAGGGTTATGGAATCATCACAAAGAAAGTGCTTGCTTTAGATCATCAACATCACTTGCCACCTGCCTTAGAGATGTACTGCTGTGAACAGACACCATGACCAAGGCAGCTCTTATAAGGACAACATTTAATTGAGGCTGGCTTACAGGTTCAAAGGTTCAGTCCATTATCATCAAGGTGGGAGCATGGCAGCATCTAGGCAGGCATGGTACAGGCAGAGCTGAGAGCTCTACATCTTCATCTGAAGGCTGCTAGGGGAAGACTGCCTTCCAGGCATCTAGGTTGAGGATCTTAAGCCCACACCCACAGTGACACACCTACTCCAACAGGGCCACACCTCCTAATAGTGGCATTCCCTGGGCCAAGCATATGCAAACCACCATAAGACATATGAAGATAATGTAGTGGATTCTGCTATGTAAACCACCTAGAAAAGAATAGTCTTTGTTTTGACTAGAAAGTCAGGATATATTTTCAGCAATAAAAATATTTATGAAAACAAGCCAAAGGATTTTAATTCTCCCTTCCCAGTAAGCAATTTGGCATTAATTTACATATATTGTTTTAACCAAATAATGAAATGATTTTTTTTTTCTGTTGAAAAACTCATGGCCAATACTTAGTCTAACGGGCTGTTCTAATTATGAGGAGATTGTTATTTTCCCATTTGTACAGATTTGGCTCATTAGAGCTATAATCTTTTTTCCCTTAGCCCACAGACAGAGTGTAACCTTTTTCTATAATTATGATAGTAAAATGGACTGCTTAAACAAAAGTTCAAATCACTACAAGGCTTGGCCAACATGATACTTAACAAAGACTAGAAAAGAGATTGAGTCAACAATCCACTGAAGGGACTTCATAAACAGTCATGTCAGTCTCTGGGTTCTGGCTTGGGGGTCTCATGAAGTGTGATGTTAAGTTCTAATTACACAGCATAACATCATGGTGTCTAGCCAGCCAACTTCAAAGGATATTCAGTTTAGACTGTTCTAATCTCCAAATGCTCTGCTGGGTCATTTATAGAATTGAGTCTTAATGGTTAGAAATTAAATTAGAGAGGAAAATGCATCATGTTTCTACTTGACTCAAATGAAAACTTCTTTTTCTAGTTAAGTGGACCATATTTCTCTTTTGATATTTAGCAAGGGAAAAAAAAGAATGAAAGTCAGGATTTAATGGCGTGAGAACATTATACTGCCTTGCCCCACCCCCATTAGCTTCTCTCATAAAGCAGAGATAGTGGAGTGCTCCTCAAACAGGTCCAGAGCCCATGATCACTAACTGCACTTTCCTCTCAGATTCACACCATTAGGCATTGACTTAGTGTTTGTTTTCACCAGGGTCCAACCTAATTAAGAAGGAATATACATGATATCTTTTACCATTTTTAGAGTGAAGAAAATAAATCACCTATAATGGTGAGGGATCAGTTGAGCAGCAAATACTTATGAGCCAAGCAAATTAAAAGTGGAATTTAATAAATTCCACATACAAGTGGAACTTAACCAGAGTTGAAGCTACATCTGTACTAATAGCTCAAAGCAGAACTTGTGGGTGAGGGAGGCTCGGGTTAAGGGTACTTGCTGTTGCTCCATTGGACCTGAGCTCAGTTCACTGTACCTATCAGATGTCAGATAGCTCACAGATTCCTGCAACACTGGTTCCAGGGGATACAACATCTCTTCTACCCTCAAATTCTTTATAGTGAGACTTTCTTTGAACTGCCAGATGTATAACTAATGATACAGAGGTCTCTAATATAGTTCAAAGCTAAGAAATTTTGCTTAGACATTCCCCCTGCTACTTACAATTCTTTGAGTCAGTATTATTATTATTATCATCATCATTTCTTTTCTATTGCATGCCAAACACAGTTTTCCTACCTCCTTTCTTCTCAGCTTCCCCCTCACTTTTCCTCTCCCTCAGATCCACCCCCTACATCTCCCCTCAGAAAACAGCAGTTATTTCTATTTTATTGATATAAAAATATCCTGAGACTTGAAGAAGTTCATACACTTATGTGTTACCTGTGATAGACCTGGAAGAGAATCCTTAACAATTGTCAGAGTTATTTGTATCAACTACAGCATTCTGGTTGTGTCATCACTGACAGAATGTGTTATCCAGAAATGTCATTAAAATAGAAGTTTTGTAGTACTGATGATAGTAGCAATTGACCTTGTGAGCATTCTAAGCAAGGAAGCTACACCTTCAGCTCCCTAAAACAGAATTTTGAAATATTGTAGAGTTAAAAAAATTACCTAACATTGTTTTGTTTACTATTATATATGTGAATAAAATGTTATATAAAGAATATCAGTGCCAGGCCAGTTTACTTTCAGCCTTTCCCTATGACTTCCTCATCATCCAGAGAAAACTGAAGATACTTTAGATGTGAATGAGCAGGGAGAGGTGGTTATGCGGGATAAGAAGAAATAGTAAGCAAGGAAATGTCAAGAGACTGAGATCAGAGTGAGAATTACAAGGACCCAGAAGACAGCAGAGACAAGGATGGCCAGGCTTCTCCACAGAAGAGGGCCTCTACAATGCTGAGGTGCCACACACAGTACCAAGGACCTCCATTGAGAACTGGATGCAAATTATGGGGAAAGAATATGCAAGAGGTTACAATTTGCTTTCCTTCATGATACAAAATAGGACTTGAGTAATTCAAATAGACTGTGTATTTGAAACATCCATGTGCTTCTTGGTGGGCTCTGGTGCAACATAGGAAGCTTGGCAGAGATTAATCTGTTCACTCAATAGAATGTCTCATGGATCCCTCATTATTCTCAAAGATTCTTGTATGGATGACAATGGTTATGGACTTCTGATTCTCTTGCCCATACTAAAGTGCTGGGATTAGAAGCCTGAAGCCACCATCACAGAGGATTACTTGGCACTAGAGATGACACCCAGGGCTTCATACTTGGTGCATGTAAACCTACAGAACTATATCCCTAGGTGTGTTGGTTGGTTTTATGTCAATATGACATAATCTCAAGTCATCTGTAGAAGAGGGAGCCTCAATTGAGAAAAGTATCCATAAAATAGGCTGTGGAGCCTGTAGGCAAATTTACAGAGCATTTTCTTAATTAAATGATAGATGGGAGACTGCCCTGGTCATTGTGGAAGGGGACTTCCCTGGGCTGTTGTTTCTGGGTTCTATAAGAAAGCAGACTGCACGCCTTTAATCCTAGCACTTAGGAGGCAGAGGCAGGCGAATTTCTGAGTTCGAGGCCAGCCTAGTCTACAAAGTGAGTTCCAGGACAGCCAGGGCTACACAGAGAAACCCTGTCTCAAAAAACAAAACAAAACAAAACAAAACAAAAACAAACAAACAAACAAACAAAGCTAGGAATATGGAGACTGAAGCAGCCAACTCCTGTAGCCAGGCAGGATTTCAAGTAGAGATTGGGGGGACATCAACCCACCCACAATACTTTCCACCCAAAATTTGTTTTGCATGCAAGATTTTCCAGGAGAAAGATGGAGCAGAGTTTGAGGGAACAGACAACCAATGACTGGCCCAACATGAGACCCATCCCATGGGAGAGAGCCAACCCCTGCCACTATTAATGACACTCTGCCATGCTTGCAGACAGGAGCCTAGCATTACTGTCTCCTGGGAACTTTTATCCAGCAACTGATGGAAACTGATGCAGAGACCCACAGCCACAGGTCAAGCTTGAGGACAATTATGGAAGAGTAGGGGATAGGATGGAGGGAGCAGGCGAGGCCAAGGACACTACAAGAAGACCAAGAGAATCAATTAACCTGAGCCCATGGTGGCTCACAGAGACTGAACCACCAACCCCAGAGCATGCAGGGGCTGGACCTAGCTCCTCTACATATAGTACTTGGTCGTCATTTGGGTCCCCTAACAATTGGAGTGAGGGCTGTCTCTGATGGTTGCTTGCCATTGGATCCCCTTCCCATAGCTGGCCTGCCTGGTTAAGCCTCAGTGGAAGAAGATGTGCTTATCCCTGCAGTGATTTGACAGTCCAGGGCAGGATGGTATCCTTGTGAAGATTCCCTTCTTTGAGGAGAAGGGGAGTGGGGAAGTGAGGGGAGGCGTTTGATTATTTTCTTTTGATATATCTGTATGTTTGATGATATAAGTTAGTAAATTCTAATATTTATTTTTATATTCTGCCAACTTTCTTTAAATTAAAATGCCAATTTCAAATAATATTATATAAATACTACTGAACAAAGTTGTTATATTGAGCATATCCAAAGAATAATATATGTTTCTATCCTATGGGATATATGCTTTATATGTATACAATACAGTGAATGTTTCAATCATTCTAATGATAGAATGTAAAGTCTGATGAGTGTTTTGTTAAAACCTAGTGTAAATGTTTAATTATCTATATATTTTTTAACATCTAACAGCTGTATGGATGTTTACTACATAGGAGGGACTCAGTAAGTATGGGACAAGTGGCTGGTATTCTGCTAGTATATCTGTTAGAGTCAATTGACCCTCAGCATTTAAATTTGACACTGCCTGTTTTCACGTTTTTAGTGACTCAATTTTCTATTCATTTAGAAAAGAAGATTAGGTTAACATAACATGGAAATATGGGTTCATTTTTCACATAGTAAATAGAAAATGGAAAATTGAAAGGTAACAAGACTGAATAACAGGGGTATATGAATATAATTAAGACATATCATGTGTTCGTACAAATGTGTCACACTGAAACAGTACCATAGATAATTAGTATATACTGGTAACACATTTGAAAATAATAACTCAAAATAGTAATAACTTTGTGACTAACATAATTTCAATTATTCATTCTATGACTAGATTTCCAAACATATATAAAAAGAGGTTTTGATGAAATTATAAATTTGTGCTTTACTGGTATGTTCCTGCTTTGTCCCATATCACTGAATCACACAAGTCAGTAAGCTGATTAGGAATTGTATGGGTCTAGAAAGGGTCCCACTTAATGGCAAACCGTGTTTTCTGGGTTAAGTCTTACACACTGTCCTGGCTAGTTTATTGTTGACTTGACACAAGCTAGGGTCAACAGAGAAATGGGAACCCCAGTTTTAAAAGTGCCTCCAGAATGTCAGGTTGTAGGCTGACAAGCTTGTATTTTCATCTTCTTGATTAGTGGTTGGTGCTACAGGGCCCATCCCACTGTGGTCAACAATCTGTTGGCTGGTAGCCCTAGGCTTTACCATAAAGCTGACTAAGGGCCTGTAAAGAGAACTCCTCCATCATCTCTGTGTCAGCTCCTGCTCAGTTTTAGCTCCTGCTTTGGCTTTCTTTGATGGACTATGGTTCAAGATAGGAAAGCGAAATAATCCCTTTCTTCTCCAAGTTGTTTTTGGCAATGGTGTTTCATCACAGCAGTAGAGACATACTTTTAAAAGATAATGCATAATCAATTTGACTACTATTGATAAATATTTAGCAAGATCGGTAAACAAGGTACAGAGCAATATTTCCTTAAAATGTGTACATATATAACAAAAAACCCTCAAGACACACCTTACCGTATTGTGGAAATTATTTTTTGCAGCAGTGGCCACCTCACATTCGGTGGAACTATGTGTATAGATGTTGAAATACAGCTAGTTTATCAGATGCATGTGATTAACGGTGTCTACCTTATGGATCTACTTCTATTTTAGCAACCTGTGAAAATGATTCAAAAGCTGTTTAGTTTATTATTAGCTTATCATTAAAAGTATAATACATTTTAAAAGATACTATTAAATCTGAAAAACACTATGATTATTTTTAATTTGGGTAGGATTAAATATGACAACTTACAGGCAGTTTTGAAACTCATTAATTAATCTGGCTGAACTTTGCCAGCAGATTTTAACTTACATCAATAACATGAAGTCAGATTTGACCCTATAAGCTAGTTGACATTTTCTAGTTTAGAAAAACAGCAGAACTCTAAATTTAGACTAAGATCCATTACCTAAACTCCATTTATTCAACTTATTTTGGAAAGCCATTATTAAAAATGCATGTTGAGGCTGGAGAGGTGACTTATCATGCAAGGATAAGGACCTGAGCTTGAAACCTCAGCACAGGAAAGTCCCAGGGATTAAGGATTCCTGGAGTCCTTTGGCTTCTAGTCTGGTAAATCAGTGAACTCCAAGCATCAGTGGAGACCTGGTATTAAAACAGAGGACTGGCAGAGTGATAGAAGAAGATAACCAATGTCTTCTTTTTTACTGTCAGGTCTTCACACTCATCTGGATGCACATGGTGACACACGTACACATACACACACACACACACTCACAAGAACACACATGGTCACACACATGCATACATGATCTCATACACACAATCACACACATGCACACATTATCACAGGTGCATGATCACATACACATGTACACATGATCAAACATATGCACACATATATGATCACACATACGTGCATACATATGTACAGGTGAAGCTGTAGGGAAAGAACATCAGAGATTTGTGAGGAAAGACCTCCCAGGAGAACATGGTTTATCCAAGTCTATTCCAGATGGCAGACCTTGCTTCCTGCTCATTCTCATTAAGAACAAACAGGAAATCCCAATTGAGGATGCCCATAAAATAGAGCCTTACTGTACAGAAAGAATCAATATGAATTTTTGCTCCTTTGAGAACCTATCAATAGGAAATATGTCAATACTCATTGCAATAATCCAGTTTTAAGTAGATATTGCCACCGTTTTGAAAAATGTTTCTGAAAACCTAAAGCTAATTGCTGAACTAATTGTGCTTCTCTTGAATTTCTTAGATGGAAGTGATGAACTTCCAGATTAATTAACTTGACTTCTAAAGAACTGGGAGTGAGTCCAAGTTCTGATTGTCTGATCATTTCATTTCCATGGAAATTATTTCTCTAGCTCTGTCCTTGGGCATACAGAGCTAGAGATAGTGCCACATGATATACATAGGAACACAGAAATCAATCTGCCTTAGCAGGTCTTTCTCCAGGGTGGCAGATCTATTTGCTATCCACTATTGACTTAAAGCTTCAAACCCAGACTGTAATAGCCATGTAGGAACCATGATCTCGAATTCTTTGCATTCCACATAATCTTATCTGAAAGCAAGAGTATTTGCGTGTGACCCAGGATGTTGTTGCAATGTTTTACAAGACTTTATTTATGAGCTTTGGAAAAAAATGTTTTTTTTCTTTTCTACCTCCCAAATCAAATAATAAAGCCAAAGAGCTGGTGTGCTGTCTCTGCAAAGCTTCCTAAATATGAGCAGTAAAATTAAAAGTTCAGTTCAGTTGCTGCTATGCCAGCACTTTATCTCCCTTTGGTTCCTTGCTCTATTATAAAATTCTAGGAGAGATATTCTGTCCTAAAATTGAAAGAAACATTGTAATAAATAACCAAGTTATAAAAGCAACTTTGTATGAGCTTTGTTGCTAAGAGTGTATTCTGTTACCAGGATGGTTTATTAAAAAACAAACAAAAAAAGTTGAGAATCTATTGGGGAATACATACAAGTGATGCTCCCAAGCATGTGCATTTTTGTGCCATAATCCTTCCAGCTTCCTCTTCAGGCACATCACCTACTTCTCAGTTTCTAAGATTTAATCTCAGCTGCTCAGCTAGGGGCGGAATCCCCATCCTTGATTATAAATTAAGTTTCTTCAGTGAGTCAGAGGAAGAGCAACAAACTGGCCAATTCTATCCACTGCTGGCAAAGCTGGTGAAAATGGAACCAGGGGGGAGCCTGTCTTTGTTGGGGACAGGAGAGGAGGCCTAGTTTATTTTCAGAGGGGCAGAGGGGAGACATAATTAACTAGGGTAGGCATGACCTAGGACAGATGGCAACAGCAACTTAGCAGGTACACTATGTCTAGGACAAAGATTCCTGCTGTGCAGAATTAATTCTGGGAATTAGAGGAAAGTCAGAAAGCTTTTGCAAAATTGTGAGTCAAACTACCTGAATTCATCAAAAAGCATCATAGAACACACTCATTAGGATTGGGGTGGGGAAGCCCAATAGAACTGAAAATATAAATGAATTTCACTAAAAGGAGAAAATCGGATGCAGCAATGCTGAGTTGTTAACAATTTCTAGTACTTTCTACAGCTTTTGAATGGGTCCGATGGCACAGCAAACATTTTATCACTTGATTTAGTCATGCAAAGTCTTGAGGTACTCAAAATCCTGGTTTCTTATTTATTCACAATAAGAAAATTGTGGCCAAGATGTTTCTAAGATTACACTGAAACAATGTCATATAAGTTATTGGTATACAATAAACATAAAAAGATTTTAAAAGAATGTATTTTTAAACTGTATTCTTTCCAAATAAAAGAATGTATTTTAACTGTATTCTTTCCAAATACAGTTAATGGCTATGAAAAAAAAATGAACAATCTAAAACAATTAGTCAAAGATTAACAATGCTGCTAGATACCTTCTTGGGATACTAAGGAAACCATCTTGATAAACCTTTATACCCATAACCTGACCAGAGCCAATGAACAGACTTCTAAGGTAAATAGAAATAAATACACAAAAATCCAAAGCCCAGATAGATAACTGTGAATTAAAATAAATAAAAATTACTATATTTATTTCATAAAACTCCTTAAAACATTTCTCATGCCAAAGCACATTGCTTTAAGGCACAAAAGTGTGCTTCTCATCCCTAAAGCAAGTGCTTACTACTGTAAACTAACTTGACAGTGAGCAGTAACAATGACAAACATTAGTAAGCCACTCCAGGCCTCTCCCATTTCTCGTCTCAACTACAGAAAACAAATAAACAAACAAAAATTCATATTTTCTTTACTCTATTTGGGGAATTTATGAGCTAAAACAAACAAACAAACAAACAAACAGTAAACACCCTATCAGTTCCTAACTAGTTTCAACTCATACAACCACCTGGAAGGTATCAAAACTGGAAGAATCTAGAAATTAGCACACCAGTTCCTGTTTTGTGATTCACAAAGATAACCATGGGTAACTAGTCCATTTCTGTTTTTTCTGATGATTTTGTACTGGCAAGGCCCAAACATAGTTTTAACTTTGCTACAAGAAATCACAATACAATGTTATTATTGTAACCAGAACAATAATAATAGGCAACATTGTATCTCAAGCTCTTTCTCTAACCCTGCACTTTATCTGAACCAGTGGGCTTGTGGTTGTTACTCAGAATTATAATGAGGAAAGAAAGAAACTGATGGTCATAGAAATGATATTTGTTGAGTAAACTGGCACCCCACAGGATGTATTTCTATTTTCCAACTTAGTAACTGGTTTTCATGTAGATTCCTAACTGCACTGTTTACGAAATGATTGAATGATTTCTGTTGTGACGATCAGACGTCTTTATACTCTCTCAGGACTGTGGTGTCAGGAGGGCCTTACTGCTTCCCTGGGCCATCTGAAGATCCAGCATCCAATGGATAAAAGCATTTTAAGGAAACCATTTCTAGAGTGTGGAAGCTCCAGACACGGTGATCCTGCACGATTGTAACCCTCCTGGCCCGGATGAGGAGCTTCGAAAGATTTCAATCTTCCCAATGCTGTAACCCCATAATACCGTTCCTCACGTAGTGGTGGCCCCCAACTAGAAAACGATTTTCATTGCTACTCTGTAACTGTAACCTTGCTACTGTTATATATTGTAATACAAGTAAATAGCTGATGTTTCTCATGGTCTTAGTTGACCGATATTAAAGAGTCATTTGACCATCGAAGGGGACAGGACCAACAGGTTGAGAACCCATGGACTAAATAGCTGTTCTCTGCCCCTTTTTGATCAGAGGCTTTAAGCCCTGCTCTGTGGTAAACTGGGGTTTCCCTATAAGACTATTTTATTTTGAGAAGAGATTGGGGCTAAATTCTGGTGCTCTCCAAAGGAAGAAGTTGCCACTCAGGAGCTAATTTTACATGGTTCTAACAACATGTCCAAGGATCTTGCAGGGAAGACTGTAGCTCAGACGATCATGGTAGGACACTCACTGATGCACCAGAACACACTGAATGAGACTGTGGAATTGTGTATGCCTCCTGCCATCTATCTACTTCTGCTGACAGAATCTAGAAGATGGGCTTAGTGGTTGGGTGTCAGTGAACTTCTTTGCTCCTTTTTGCCATGTGGGCCTTTCACTATTTTTTCTATTAATTGGACTGTTGAGGATTGGTGGCCAACTGTGCCTTGTTAGAGAGCTACCAGGGCACAGTCTCTGACCTCAACTGTAGCCAAATAATATCTTTGACTGGATCAACCTTTGTGCTTCTTCCCTGCATTTTGATCACAACTTCTCAGTACACTGAGCCTCAAAAATCGATACAGAAAGAGACAGACTAGCTAGCCAAAGTTTTAAGCCATGTATAAATTGGAAATACGAAACACATTTCTATGTCTGTATTAGAAGAGACCTCGGCAAAAGAACACATGGGAAGAGAAACGACAATAATTGACAGCCATGGGTTTGAAACCCAAAACCTATTATTGTAGAAACATATAAAAAATTGAAGCATTTGACCTAAAAGGTGAAGACATTACAATCTAAAACACGTTAATGTGGTCAGATTGATTTCTCAAAGGTCAAAGTTCATAGAGTAGTTCCTATATTTGCACTTTCTTGCACATCTGCTTGTCCACCTACAGTCTGAGCAATCTGTTTTCTACACAGAGCTCCACACGAAGGGGTGATATCTAATATTTACATTTAATTTCAGAAGTTCTAGAACTAAAATAGAGATTCTCACCATCAACAGAGTTTCCAGGTGAAATTTAAACATCAACCATTTCTTTTCTTTTTCTTTTTTCTTTGTTCTGATGTGTGTGTGTGTGTGTGTGTGTGTGTGTGTGTGTGTGTGTGTGTGTGTTAGGAGCCATGGCATGTATGTGGAACAGAGCTTCACATGAGGACCTTCATTCGCCCTTGGATGACGCAGATCTAGGTGGCATACAACCTTTGGGAGATCTTTCTGTCTCAGGTTGCTACCATCTCCAGGATTAGAATCACAGACATATGTTACTGTGCCTGGCCTTTACATAATGTAGGGGGATTTGAACTCAAGTCCTCCTGATTGTATGGCAAGTACTTTACCCACTGAGCCACTTTTTCTAGCAAATCTTTTTATTCTCAACAGAGTCATTAGAAGTAGATCAGTATAAGCATGCTTTAGTATGTTCAACCATAAATGAGAAATTAAGAGACCTTCTCCTTTGTGTGCATGTGTGTTTGTGTGCAGGCAAGTGCTGTGTTGTGCTTGTGTGTGTGTATTGGTGGTGTGTGTGTGTGTGTGTGTGTGTGTGTGTGTGTGTGTGAGTGATTGAGAGAGGGGGAAGATAGAGAAAAAGAGAGATCAGAAGAGAATGAAAAATTAATGGCCATTAGAAATTAATGCTTTGCATTTCAGAATTACCTTCCATAGTATGAGACCAGAAATGGAAATTTGCTACACCTTCCTTTAATTCATGCTTTTTGTGAGAAATGAGTGGTATGTAGGATTTTATAACCTACCACGAATCATTGAAATCTCTGTAATGCACAACTGAAACTAATGCTGTTGCAGAAAGATTAATTGAGAGTTCTAGCACTTTAAATATATTATCAAACTCAAGTCCAATTTAAACAAAAATGGTAGAAAGAAAAACCTAACCAGTTACAAAACACAAGCCACCTTTAACAAATCTTTCATTGTGCATTGCTATATCTAAACAAGGGAGGGTGTCATTTGGTTCTCCTTCCAGTTTATAAAACTCCACTGAAGACAATGCTGAACCTGAGCCCTCTGAACTTGGGTCTGAAGGCTGCCTGATCCACGTGCTGTTCTTGCCTCAAATAAACTATATACAATTTAATTTATGTTAAATAAAATAATAAGGCAAATATAGTAGTAATCAGAGACAGAAAGCTTACACATAATTACTCTTCAGGAATCAGGTTTATTGGGAGAAAGGGCCACAAGGCTATGGTTGGGTCATGAGGTCGAAGGGAGACTGTTAGTCAGAAGGAATACAATATATGGAGATGTAAACATAATGGTGTCTTATAGGGAAAGAAAATGTTTCCTTGGAAACCAGAGGAAAGGGGACATTTCTGGGAAAACAATGGTAACAATTTTCCCCAGAGAAAAGGAATAACTTTTATAACTTTTAAGGGATGGCAGGAACTTTTATACCATGTGATTTAGGTCAACATAGTGCATGCAACAAAGAGCTTGAAGAGCTAGGTAGTGGTTAGGAACATAATCTAGGAACTTCAAAAAACCCCCAGTATACCTTAATACTCTGTCCTGGGAGAGCTGCAGGGGATCAGGGTGTGATCTTTTCAAGTCACAGGATCTGGGACTTTTACAGCTACCACTGCATTAAAGGGGTAGCCAATGTTCTAACAATGTGTGTGTGTGTGTGTGTGTGCTCCCATTTACAGGTTTACTATAAAGGCTCTACACCCACTGAAGGCATAACGAAATTAAGATGAAAATGATCTTGAAAGAGGCTTTCCTGTGTTTAGCAGAATTTTACATGACACTAAGGGTTATTTCTACAGAATTTTTCAGAATCTTTCTCTGAAGGTATTTGGGGATGGGCTTGCAAAAAAAAAAATCACAATATTGCGTCCCTGGGGAAATGACTGCCTTTGACTCCCCAGTGTATCGATTATGATGGACTTTCTATTTTTGGAAGAAAATTGCTGAGACCCCTCAGAGTGATTGATGATCACTCTGTTATTACTGATCATTAACCCTTATCCTCTCCATTAAAGCTATGTTAATAGAAGACTATTTCAAGTCCTAGCGAGGGGACAAAACTGTAGTGTCAGCAGATCGGACAGCTCAGTTCCTTAACACTTGTTGCATTTCCCTAGTGAGAAAAGGGAGGCAGTTGCTGTCAGCCCTTGCCTCAGAGCTGCTTCTCAGCCTTGTTCATTGTCCTTTCCATGTCTTTCTTTGCCCCAAGGGACATGAGATGTGACTCCGTGAGTTCATTTTCCACTGACATCTTGTCAGGCAGGTCAGATGCTAGCACAGATGAATACCTCTTGGACAGGTCTTCGCATTGTGTAAAGCGGAACGCTGCCTTTCGTTAGTGGCAAATTCTTTTCTCTCCTTGACCAAAGAATATTCTTGGAGGTTCCTCTGTGGAATACACCAACTACAGAGTTTGATTCTGCAGCCATTCATTCAGAACTTCGTATCCACGTTTGATGGCTAAAATCAGAGCTTCTCTCACTGATATAAGTCAGTGACAAAGGCCAAAAGGAAATTCAGACTTTCTCTCAGTTTATAAGAGCTAGTCATCAAGAAAAAAGAAAAATACAGTCTGTGTTCAGAGAATTCATGTAACTTTAAGCTTCACAGGAGATGTTTGCCTTTCTTAGACTATTTCATATTTATTTTGCATTTCTCTTCTTTTCTGTAATACACATGTATTAAACTAAACTATAGAATGGTTCTTAGCAGATGGTGTATGCTCTACAGACATGAGGTAACCAAAGAAGTGCTGAGTCAGGTAGTGACCCAAGTGATGAAATAGTTGCATGTTGCCTTGAATGGACCCCATGCTGCTCTCACAGATAAATGATGCATATCTGAAAAATCTATAGTGAATGTGTTTTAACTGGAGACATTGGATACACCTTCTCTTGAATGCAGGACAACTTGTACTTGCAAGAGTTAACACATAGATAAAGTGACAACTCAGAACTGGTCATACACGTATATTTGTATTATGTACACGCATATGTGAATGCACACACATACACACACACACATACACACACACATGGACACAGAGAGAGAGAGAGAGAGAGAGAGAGAGAGAGAGCGCATTGCTCTACATCATAGAACAGTGTGTTAAGTGTCATCATGTTAAATTTGTCTTCTTAGGAGGTGAAATACCATGAACTCTGCCTTTGCCTAGCTCAGCATTCCTGTGATTCAGAGCTGAGAAAGGTGGATAAAGAAGTGAGGGCATTATCACTCACATTACATTTCAAGAAGTTTTCCATAACCTTTGCATCTGCCTTACTGTCTTCAACACACAGATCACTATGTAGTGCTCATTGCACAAGCATGTAAACCATGAAAGATAAATCTTCTATGCCAGGCTCATAGTCCTTTTGCAAATAGTAGACTTATGTGATTACATCTATTTTTATACCTTAAGCTAGTATAAGTTATACTCTCTCATGATAATATTGCTCTGCAAAGTATTTAAACATTCTAGATTAAAAATTGCCCTTGAAAGACACTCAACCTCAATGGTTCTTCACTTTGGTATATAAAAATTCCTGCAATGCTTTACCTGTGTCAGTCCCTTAAGTAGAAGAGGAAAAAAATACTTAAGACCTGTTCTGGCAAGCTGCTTCTGACAACCAAGCTAAATTTGGCATCATGAGCCACCCACATAACGGAGGCCGCCACACGTGCACTGCAGATGGTGTTTAAGGAGTCATTGAGTAATGAGATCTTCAGAATAGAAAGCACAATATGAAATTTACTTCCTCTCTCATGAAAGAAGAGCAAATACAGTTCTGACAAAAAAAAATTATATTAGGAAGGAAACAGTGGTGCTCAGAGAACTTAAACAGTCGTAGACATTTACATCAGTTTCAATGATTTGGCCACAGACTTTCAATTTTTAAAAATGTATTGCTTTAGGAAAAACTCAGACAGTTTCATGTTTCTATGTGCTTTCGCATATGTTATTTCCAGAATTCTCTCAAACTTTGATCTTTGTATTTATCTGTGTCTATGTATGCACAGGTCAGGCATGTGTTTCAGGGGTCTCTCAGAATCAGCCCCTCAGAATACAAGTGTAATGCATGTGACAAGTTACCTACTGTAAGAAACACACTTAGCAGAGAAAAATGAGAAAAATAACATGCTGCAGGTCTTTATACCTAAACTATTATGGAAATCACTAATATTTAGCAAAATGTCTTAAGTAACTTAAAACATTTGGGCATTCACAGAGCCAAGAACTATGTGGTTAATAAGCACAGTTATTATTTGGTTTGTTCTCTGTGTCTCCTATGAATGTGTGTGTGTGTATATATATATATATATATATAGATAGATAGATAGATAGATAGATAGATAGATAGATAGATATAGATATAGATATAGATATAGATATATATTAGAAATCTCAGAGAAGTATATAGATCTACTTTTCTGTACAATTTTCAACATATGTAAGTAAAGGTCTTGCCACATCCAGTTCTTTAAGACTTTTTACGAGGCTTTTTGGCTAAGTTTGAGGGCTGAATCATGGCCTATCCTCTGGATAATATGGCTTTCCCACTTGAAAATCATTGAAAACTCCCCCCCCCTATCTTTATAAAGTAAGAAGGAGAGAAGTTGATTTATGCAAAGCTGCTTCTAACAAACTGTGCCTCCAACTCAGCCTTAGAACAGTAAATAGCCAGATCCTTGAGCCAAATAGCCAAGATTCAGCTTAAATCTTCACCCTGCGGTCCCTAGTTGGATGCCATACTCCTAGCAACAAAGCACAGCCAGAGGATCGCTTGTTCACATTCTTTCCTGGGGAAACCTTCCCAATCAGATCAAGTTGTCTTCAACTTGACAGTGTCTTAGAATCACTACACAACCGAGACTATTGTTCCCTAGATTGGAACATCACTTCCAGAATACCCCAGGATCTAATTATCACAAAGCATAATATGTCACTTCTCCATGAAACCCCTGAACACTTAGAATAAAATCAAGCTCCAATCCACAGCTAACAAGTTCCACAGCCTACTGTCTACTTTCTGAATTTTCCTCTTACTAAAAGTCTTCTATATTTATGCTAATCCTTGACATTATTATTAGCACACTATGAGGTGACTGATATTCATCAGTCTGGTCTTAATCTAATACTACTCCATCCCAAAAGACATTCACAGTTAATTATACCAAAATACATACATATACATATATATATATATATATATATATATATATATATATATATATATATATATCCAGTCTCTGAAATGTGGTTACCTACTTCATTTCCCTCACAGTACCTAGCCAGACTGAAATGACCTCTTTTGTCTTTGTTTGTTTGTTTGTTTTTACTTTTGTTTGCTTGTTGTTGTTTTGTGTGTTGTATGCATGTGTGTGTGTGTGTGTGTGTGTTTTGCTCAGATGATTATATTTACAGGACCAGTCAAAGCATTCACCCAGCATAGATGTTACACAAGTATTTTAACTAAATATATAGATAGCCTATGTGGTCCAAATGAGAATAATATTTTATTTCCATAGCTTTCATTATTCTACTATGGCTGGATTATTATTTTTATTTAGACTGCACAAGGTTAAAATTTTGTATTTTAGGTACTTCGGTAATCAAATGGATGACTAAATGGATCAAATTTGTCAGAGTAGTTTATACGCCCCCCCACACACACACATTTAACTCTCCTAATGTGTATATTTGCATTTTGATATTTAGGCCAGCCATCAAAAAGCTGGTTATTGAGCCAGCCCCTTATTAAATTACTTAGAATTAGTTACATAAATATACTATCTGTCACATGGAAATCAAACATAAGTCTGTAAGTATTGGACTCAAAGCAGAAGAGAAGATGAAATATTTCTTAAGGTACAATTCTGCAGGGTTTGAAGTCAAAGATTCTTCTGAGGAAATACTTAGTATTTTAATCCCTAGAAGTTAAATATAACTATTAAAAAGTAACTGCTCTCAATACAGTAGATTTAGTTCTCCAGACCAGAAGCTCCAGCACCTATATATATCGTCTGCCAACATTTTAGAAATAAAAATATTTGGGAGTTACAGGAGAGCTAAGAATCAAAACAAAACAAAACAAAACAAAACAAAACAAAACAACAAAACCCACATGGCCTGCTAGTGCTGCATTTTAACAATCCATGAAAGTGATTCTCATACTGACCCAAGTCTGAAGGTCACTGATGAGTAGAGACAATGGAATGTATTGATCCACAGTGGGAAAAGAAACAGGGTATTTTGTTTAAAGGTGTCTTAGGGTTTACTGTTGTAAACAGACACTATGACCAAGGCAAGTCTTTTAAAGGACAACATTTAATTGGGATTGGCTTTCAGATTCAGAGGTTCAGTCCATTACCACCAAGGTGGGAGCATGGCAGCATCTAGACAAGCATGGTGCAGGCAAAGATGACAGTTCTACATCTTCATCTGAAGGCTGTTAATGCAGACTCACTTCCAGACAGCTAGGGCTAGGGTATCGTAGCCCACACCCACTGTTATGCACCTACTCCAACAAGGCCACACCTCTTAAAAGTGCCACTTCCTGGCCCAAGCATATACAAACCATTACAAAAGGAGTTTTTATTGGGAATCCAAGATTTGGGATAAATTTATGGTCTGGTATTTAGCTTTTCACTACTTGGTCAATCCTCACCTCAGAAAAATCCTTGATCCACATGTTCTATGTTGAATGTAATGCCTGATTCTCCATAGTGTGTGTGTTTGAAACACCCTCTGCCAAGGGGCAATAGCCTCAGAATGACATCATTCTGCTGAGATTCATCTTGACTTTTAGCATAAATATCTGAATCGTCATAACATGTTTTGTCCGATGAAGGAGATTTGCCTGTACTGCTTTAAGTACATAGTTGATACTATTCTGCAATATCTTGGGTGAGAGTCAGCTCCCACATAGAAGCATCATTCTGGCCATCATTCTGTCTAGTGGTGCAATCACTTCCTGTAGAGGAGGTCTTTAATTGTCACTCTCAATGATATGACCTGTAATAATCACTGCTGATTATTACAGAAGATGAAGATGTCTCAGGAGCAAAATAGGATAAAACTCGCTTTATCCAGTCTCTGCTTGTTTCTTGCCTCATTAGGTGGGTGTCTGCAGGCTTTTATTGTGATTAATGGTGACTCCATCTCTCACATGCAAATGCACACTTGAACACCCAATCATACATGTGCGAGCACTTTATCTCCTTCTTAATACAAAGCCTTTTGTACAAATATAAAAGCTAGGGTATTTCACTATTCTAAATTATCGGCTGTGTGGAATTGTTTAAGTTGAAACTGAGATATAGGGAAAAGTGTTTCCCAATTCTATTGCCTCAACAGTGAAGTCTGAAACTTGTGTGGAATATATATATATATATATATATATATATATATATATATATATTCCTGTATTTTTCCTTAATCTTCCCTTACTCTGCTGAAACAATCTCTTTATTTTGATTTTTGGTTGCTTAGTAAGCTCAGTTCATTTCCTGGTTTACTTAAGCTAAAGTTTTTCTCTTGAGAACCATATTATCCCAAACTTTCCATTATCAGTAAAGATGTCTCATCTTCTAATACACTGTTCAAATTAAAATTTAAGCCCCATTTACTCTAAAATATTGGCAAACTATTTTGCTACAATTTTCTCTTTCCTAAATTCCTATGTAGTATACTGTTTTCCTGAGACAGAATCCATTTATAAAACACTTTGCCCTGAAACAATATACTATTGCCACATACACATACAACCTGCTCATTCTCTATAATGTTATTTGCATGTATGCATGTATGTATGTATGTTTTCAGAACTAGACATTTGGTATTGGTATTGCTGTGCTCTTCCCTGGGAAAAACTATTTCTCCCGCTCTCAGAATTCTTTTCCTGCAGTTCTATGTATAAAGCTGAGGCTGAGTGGTCATTCCTCTTTCCATCTTGTCATATCTATGTTATTTAGGCAGACATGTTAGTGAGACTTTATGGGAATAAGTTCTGAAATTACTAGAAGACATAATCTCATAGCAAACTCCCTGATCCTCTGGTTCTTACAATTTTTCTACCTCCTCTTCCACAAGGTTCACTGAAAAATATAGGTCTGGGAGTTGTTTTGTAGAATTGGAATAAAGTCATACATGATCAATAGGACAGTAAACATGGACAGGAAACCTATCCTACTACCTAGGGCTAACAATGTCATGGATCCTGGAGAACCTGGATCTTCCACTAAACCAGCAGAATCACAGACTACATTCTAGATATGTGTCCTTATATCCACAGATAAGTTATAGTCATCATAACTCATCATGGAAACTTCCATTGGCAACAGAAAGAGACCAGTGGTACAAAAACCTGAAATCAATTGAAACGCAGAGTTTTGGAGCTCAGCCACAATGAATATATCTATAAAACTTTGTATAATTTTTGTTGAAAACCTATAGGGCTTAAAATAAGAAGTAGGAAGTATAATAACAACGTATAAATTTTGCAGTAAAAGTTAAGAGTTCTTATTTCCCAAACTCCAGACTTTCCCAAAGGCAAGGTGTACCCAATGCCATATTGATATGCAGTTGCAGAACTTTGGGATTCTTCATAGCAAATGCAGGTATTATTCTGAAACACTATAAAGCCACCAGTTACTAGATTTAAATTAAGATATATATATATAGTATATTTTACTTCATTAGGCAATACAGTACAACCATGATTTAAAATTATCCTTTTTTATTGGATATTTTCTTTACTTACATTTCAAATGTTATTCCCTTTCCTGGTTTCCCCTCGATCCCTGGAAACCCATATCCCGTCCTTCCTCCCAAAATTATTCTTTCAATAAAAAAGTCCTATTGACCCTTACTTCAGTCTCTGTTCCATGTTTTGACCATGTTCTTCTTTCAAACAGGAACATTTCTGGGTTAAAAAAACTTTGAGATGGGTGGGTGGCCCCATCCCTCAACCAGGGGCTGTGCCTATCTACTGAATCTATATACAGGTTCTATCTCCCACTTCTCTTCACATTACGAATAAAATCAGTCCTGTTGAGTCCTGGGAGCCTCATGTTTCATTGGTGTCTGGGACTCTCCAGTGGCTATCCCCAGTTCCTCATCCCCCCACCTCTTTTTATTCAATTTCCTGACCTTCTGTACCTCTCTCACGTCTTCTCAGATTCTGATACTGCCACTCTTATTTCCCCTTCCTCCTTTCTCCCTCCCTTGTCACCCTCTCCTTCCATCTTCCACAAGTGTCCTGTTCCCCACCTCCTCAGTGCAGGGCTGAAGCATCCATACCCTGGTCTTCCTTCCTTCTAAGCTCCATATATTCTGTATTATAGGCATTGTGAGTTTTTGGGTTAGTATCCACTTACTAGTGAGTTCATACTATGTGATTTGTATGTGTGTGTGTGTGTGTGTGTGTGTGTGTGTGTGTGTGTGTGTCTGGGTTCCTCACTCAAGATGATATTTTCTAGTTCCATCCATTTGCCTGCTAATTTCATAAAGTCATTGTTTTTAATTGCTGCGTAGTACTCCATTGTGTATATGTACCACATTTTCTGTATCCATTCCCTTGTTGAGGGACATCTGGGTTGTTTCAGCTTCTGGCTGCTATAAATAAGGCTGCTCTAAACATAATGAGGCATGTTTTATGTTGGAGCATCTTTTGGGTATATGCCCAGGAGCAATATAGCTGAGTATTCATGTAGAACTATTTCCAATTTTCTGAAGAACTGCCAGACTGATTTCCAGAGTTGTTGTACCAGCTTGTAGTCCCACCAGCAATGGAGGAGTGTTTCTCTTTCTTCACATCCTCACCAGCATCTGCTGTCACCTGTGTTTTTGATCTTAGCCATTCTGAATGGTGTGAGATGGAATCTTAGGGTCATTTTGATGTGCATTTCCCTGATGACTAAGGATGTTGAACATTTCTCTAAGTGTTTCTCAGCCATTCAAGATTCCTCGGTTGAGAATTCTCTGTTTAACTCTGTGTCCCACTTTTTAATAGGGTTATTTGTTTCTCTGGAGTCTGCCTTCTTGAGTCCACCTGGGAATACATCATGTCTGCAGATACCAAATCCAACACTGTTGCTGTTTCCAAGAGGGACTTTCAGACAGGAACCAAGCGTGGCAGTTCCTGAGGAGTTCCAGCCAGCAACTGGCCAATGCAGAGGCAGATGCTTGGAGCCAACCACTGGGCTGAACTCAGAGAACCTGGTGGGAGAGCTGGCAGAAGGGCTGGAGGAGCGGAGGGAGATTGTAACCCCATTGGAAGAAGAACATACGCTGTCCTGACCACCTAGTTCTCCCAGAGACTAGACCACCAACCAATGAGTGTACCTAGAGGGATCTATGGCTTCAGATATATATGTAACAAAGAATGGCCTTGTCTGACAGCAATTGGAGGGCAGGCACTTGGCCCCAGAGAAGGGGAATGCTGGAGCAGTGGGGTGGGAGAGTGTGGATGGGTGGGGGAGCACTTGCATACAGGCAACAGGTACTGGGGAGTGCAGATGTTGGATGGGGGTAATCAGGAAGTGGAATATCATGAGATGGAGGTTGGTGGAGGGGTAACCGGAAAGTGAGATATTATTTGAGATGCAAATGATGGAATGATTAATAATAATAATAAAAGATAAAAGGAGAAAAAAGTTCCATTGAACAAAGAGAAAACTCTGAGAAAGTTTTGAACATACTCTGAACAAACTCTGAACATACAACATCACCTAAAACCCAGAATGAATGAAAATTTTATAGACTTTAAAGAGAAAGTTCAAAAACATAAGTGCCCACAAATCACTTAAAAAAAAACAAAAAACAAAAAACAAAAACTTGTACAAGTTTTAACACGTGCATTCTCATGCTCCTACCTGAGTCCTATTTGAAAACCTATACTCTCTCCACCTGTTTTCCCCACACTGGGAAAAGACTCAAGCAGGATTGTGAGGTTGAGTTCAGTGCAGGCCATACAGTGAGACACACTCTCAAAGAGCAAGTCACTATAAACCAAATTAGCTAACAGAGACCAAGTAACAAATGAGCAACAAAAATGTAAGTAAAAAAACAAAAACAACACAAAGTGGTTAAATATAATTCCAAAATACGAAAGGTAGTTTTTTAACAATGAAAGTCTTATCATGTTATTTCTTCCCCCCACCTGTAACGTCCAAAATAGTTCCATGTATAAAACTCATGTTCAATAAAATTTGTATTTAGAAAGATGAACATTTTAAGATGTGGAAAGGTTAGTTTTTAAAAGAATATTCTTTGAAGGCTTTTAAATTCACTACTGCAAAGATTCCCTTTGAAGCTATATTACGGTTTTCAGCATAAATGGTCGTATAAGTGAAATAGAATCTTAAGACACACTATCTGGAATTCAAACAGGCTTGAACTTCTAAAAATAATCCAGTCACAAGATAGTATTTTATGCCATTTCAGAGCAAGCAGATGAACAAACTTAAGAATCAAAGATCGTTCATTTTAAACTTTAAGTGAAGAAAACCAGCATCATTTCTCTCCCTTTAAGATCAATGGTCTGAAATTGAAAGAAACCTAGCTTAAGTTCGGGGACACTTATGCAAACAGAAATCACTGAAGTAGCCATGACCGTTTTGTGGTTCTGTTAACCCAAGTTATGCTTCAGTTTGAAGACACCCATAGCTTGGTACATATTTTTGTTCTTTCCATAAGTATCCTTTTAGGCAATTTTTGTTTCCAAGCAAAAATTTTAATAAGGTTTAGTTCAAAGCACCAAATTACTTCTAAATAAAGTCGAATATCATTCAGAGCAACAGTTTTTCATGAATGGATACTGACTATAAGTATTACAGACAGAGATATTTGGCCAAATCCCAGAGAAGCTTCCTAGGTAATTTTTTTGGCACACTGAGAACCAGGCAACATTGCCTGAAAACAGTGTCCCCAGGCTTCTGTGAATGTTAGGTTCACCCAGGTGACCTGTAAAACCACAGAGTGTGGCTCTCCATCCAGTAAATACCTTCTAACAGTCAACCTAGAGTGAAACCTTCTAGCAAATTCCCAAACAACACCTCTGTTTCTGACCCGAGATGCACTTTTGGAAGTTCTCCTGCAATTTTTCCTAAATGCCATGTTTTCAGTTGTGTGGCAGCTGAATTGGGTTTAGAAATGTTTCCATGTTTCACTCGCCAGTGCTTGGTTCAAGAGTTCTTAATTGAGGGTGGACCTTTGTGCCATAAAGGGAGAGGGGGCATGAGGGCCACTGCCCAATTACAAAAATGTCAAAGCCTAATGTGTTTCAACCTGCCTGAAGGTCAGACCTCTGCTCCTTAATAGGAAGCTGCAGGCAGGAATCTGACTCTCTGTACAGACTGTGGTGGAGAGCCTAAAATGCCAGAACCCTGAGAGCTCTGTACTGAAGATAAGAACTTCTCTGACCTACTTGTTCTTAACAAGATGACAATCTTCAGTGATGTTGGACAGAATAGATTGACAATAGCTCCTAAGTCCCCTAATTGTCCTATTTTGGTTCAGAACACTTTTAAAAGCTAGGAAAAATGCTTTTGGTTTGGAATTCCCAAACAGCATGTGTGAATGCATGTGTGTGTTATGATTATATATATGTATATATATAATATACATATATATATAATATACATATATGTATATATATATATATGTATATATATATTCAAGATTTTAAGGTTCTAAGAGCCTCATTAAGATGTTGCTGCTCATGGATAATCAACGAAATATCCTGAAGAATGTGTTTCACAATAGTGTATCCAAGAGCTTAAGAGCTCTGCACATGATTAATTGAATCAGACAAGGTTCATGTGAAAGATAGATGACAACGAGTTTCATTTTTATAGTAGTAAAAGCTAAGGGACATCTTCTGCTTGTAGTTAAATTCCAGAATGTTCTATTTATTCAAATTTCCCAGTATTGGATAACTCTCATTATTATTAAATATAAAGTCATTTATTGTCTTTTGGCAATGGCAAAGTACTATGCATATGGCTAATCTAGGAATAGTTTTATATCATTATTATATGAGTTAAAATTTCAGGGAAAATATTCATTGCCATCTGTCTTTCTGGGGGCCAGTTAGTCAGGTTTGCTAACCATAATAGTAAAGAAAATGTTTTCTCCTTTCAAAACAGAAATCACCTGAAAGTTCTGCTAATTGGTCCACAAGCAGCTTCTTTTGTGAAGTCAATGGCCAATAAAGTTACACATTCCATTGTATTATTCTTGGCTACTTTCTCCAGGAAGTGATTATAACAATTATATGGTGATCCAACTCCATCTCCTGTCTCTTTGCTAAGTCTTGCTTTTTACATATACAAAATATATGGGGGAAAAAAGATGAAGAAACCAAATAGTATGGAACTGAAACATGTTCAAAGGAAAGTATTTTTGGCAAGTAACAATATTTTTCAGATAATAAAACAGAATACAAAAGATGATCCTGGCTGATACTCTTAATCTTGATGATACAAAAGTGATCACAGATTATTAGTAAACAATATTTGTGTCATTATGTAATTCTTGAAGTAAATTATCCTCAAAAAGGAACCCTGATTATTAAGTGGACCTAGGCTGGCATAAATCAACCTATTACACAAAACTTTTCATGAAAAAAATTAATTTCTCTTTTCCATCTTTTTTTTTTCTTTTTCTTTTTAATCTATTTTTGGGTACAACCAAAGGATGACATGCTACCAGAGTCAAGGACTCACCAGTCTGAATTGGGTTTAAACTGTAGAGTACTGCTGTTTTTAGGTTTCTGTTTCTATGGTGATGGTGAGTAGCATGTCCAAAAACAACTTGGGGAGGAGAGGGCTTATTTCGTTTTACAGCTTAAAATCCACTAAAAAGGGACAGCAAAGCAGGAACTCAAGAAAGGAACTTCTGGGAAGGAACTGAAGGAAAAACTCATGAGGAGGAGTGTTGTTTGTTCCACATGGCATCTTCAGCCTGACTACTACTACTACTACTACTACTACTACTACTACTACTACTACTACTACTACTACTTCTTCTTCTTCTTCTTCTTCTTCTTCTTCTTCTTCTTCTTCTTCTTCTTCTTCTTCTTCTTCTTCTCCTCCTCCTCCTCCTTCTCCTTCTCCTCCTCCTCCTCCTCCTCCTCCTCCTCCTCCTCCTCCTCATTCTTGTTTCCTTTTCTCTTCTCTTACATATTACATTTTAAATACACTTTCCCCCTCTCTTCCCCTACCTGTCTCTCCCCACTCCATCCATGCCTGCTCACTTTCTTTTCAGAAATGGCATGAATTATCATGCATCATCCCATGAATTATCAACCGAATGTGCCATAGAAAGACTAGGCACCACCTATTGTCTTAAGCTTTGACCAAGTAACTCAGTAGGAGAAAAAGAATCCATCCCCCAAACAGGCAACAGAGTCATAGACAGCTCCTGCTCCCACTCATAGGAGTCCTACAAGAACACCAAGGAAACAACCATAGCATGTAAGCTGAGGGCCTAGGTCAGATCCATATAAGGTCCCTGATTGTTGATTAGTCTCTGTGGGCCCCCTTGAGTCTAGGATAATTAGTTCTGTAGTCTTTCTTTAGTGTCCTTGATCTTTTGGTTCCTGTGATCACCTCTTCCATCATTCTTTAGTTTTCCCTGAGCTTTGCCTAATGTTTGGTTGTGGGTCTCTCAATCTGTTTCCATCAGTTGATGGATATAGATTCTCTCATGATGATTATGTTGGGCACTTGTCTACAAGTATAGAAAAATATTATTATGGATCATTTCATTGCCTTTTTAAATTGCCAGTCCTGTTTGGTTCCATCCTGCGTTTCTGGTTTATCCAGCCTCTGGTTCCTGATCCTTTAGGTAGTGTCAAGGTTAGTCTCCTTCACATGGCGGTGGTCTCAAGTTGAATTGATTGGTCTTTCTAATCTTGTTTGACCAGCCAATAATTTCTTTGCCATCTTTACCTAAGCACATCTGTAGGCAAGAGAAATTGTTGGTTGAGATGTGTGGATGGGTTATCACAATTCCTTCACTGGAAGTCTCGCCTGATTAAAGGAGATGGTTGTGGTCCAGGCCACACATTACCCATTTCTAGGAGTTTTAAGCAAGATCCCTGTCACAGATTCCAGAGAGTTTCAATTGCTCTATATTTCTAGCTCATTTCACAAGATGCCTCCCCCCAGTTTCAGCTGGCTTTCCAAGTATTCTCTCCCTCCATCCTAACGTACATTTGCACAATAGAATATTACTCAGATGTTTAAAAAAATAACATCATGAAATTTTCAAGCAAATGAATGGAACTAGAAAAAAAAAACATCCTGAGTAAGGTATACAGAGTCAAGAAGACAACAAACGTGATATTACTCATTTATAAGTGGATGTTAGCTATAAAGGATAATCATTCTACAATCACAGACCCAGAATAGCTGTGTGTGTTGTGGGGATGAGGGTGTATTTGTTTTAGTACATATGTGGAAATCAAAGGGCATATTGTGGGAATTCATTATCTCATTCCAAAAGGTTGGTCCTACCATACAACGCAGTTACTCTGGCATATTGGTAGATTCCTATAATCTCTGAGTCACCTCACTGATCTCACTGTCTCCTACTTTTTTTTTTTCTTAAACCACCTTTGTAATGGTAATTCACTCTACCTGAGACATCTTCTCTTGAGAAATCTTGTGGTCCTAACACTTTCAACTATCAAATCTACATGTCATCATTTCATCCAGTACTTCCTTGACAATATTTACAGTGAAATTCTGTCACAGATCACACTTGTTTACTTCCAACTGTTCTAGTTGCTCCATACTACTTAATACCAAGAATATTTTAATCCAGTGTCCTTCTAATTTCTTTTTTTCCACCCAAGTTCCCCTAGGATAGCACACAAAAGTAGAAACCTTTTGTGGTCTATGTTGAATTCCTAACATCTATCCAGTGTCACTGGAAAGCATAATCCTCATAAGAATATTTCATGGAAGTTAAATGAACAAAATTCCCACACATTTTCTGATGGCATAAGTACCTCAAAGCATGTTTTGAGACAGGAATACTCCCATCACATGATGAGGAAATTAAGAGGAAAATTAACATTTTATGTCTGAGCTCTGCCTCTATTTGCCAAGGGAAGTGATATAAATAATTTATACTCTCATGTCTCTGAGGAGCTATTTCACAAATATATATGTATGTGCAATGTTAAAGATTATAGATACTTGAGGATGGACCAGTATCCTCCAGATCATAGATAATGAATTTATAATAAATCTAAATCTAATTAAAAATTTACGATACTCTAACCTAGCAGCTAAAATATAGGTATTCACACTAGTGAACTTATTACACTATAATTTTCATCTTGTATGTGGTAATGTATGAATAAAAGAATAAAGAAAGAGTATTCAGTTATAGACATCTCATTCACACACACACACACACACACAACTTTATATCAAAAAATACAAGAGAGACCCAAAACGGCATCCTGTTTCTTAGTGGCAAGTTCTTAACACTGTTCTGGAAGTAACTGATAACTCAGATGAAGAAACTTAAAATGCTAAATAGTTTGAAAATTGAATTAATAGGGCATCAGCTAACCATGCCAGTGCCTAATTAATATTAGTGGTCTTTTACATAATGCGAGTAAAATCACTCCTATTTCATCATTTGACAGGGACCATGAGTGAGATAAAAAAAAACTACAATCACGGTATGTAGACAATTTTCTTTTCATAAGACTTCCAATTATAAATGATATAAAAGCAAATAATTGATTCAGAAATGATGTGCGCTGTTCCATATCTTTGGTAGCACTTGATAATATCACCCTCACATAGAATTAGCATATTAACTGGATGCATGGGTCACCCAGATCATATAAGTGAACTTCACTGCCCTGGTAGATGGAAACAATGGATTTTCAGAGTTTATATTAAACAATTTCATTTTCTCTGAGTTTTTAGTGCAGTCTAGTTTTAGAGCAGGTCCTTTTCAGATGGGCCACTTCACAACTCAAATTGATAATAAGAACTACTAAACTATTTCAGACAAGGAGGTAGATCATGCTTTGTTGCTGAAATTGGAGATATCAAGTTTCTTTAAAACAAGCACAGAGATGAGATCACATTTATTGAAACCATTGTTCTTCATATATTAGATAGAGCTTCATGCTATGATATCTTATGCCTTTGTACAGGGCTGGGTTATAAGTGTCTTCTGGTGGCATGTAGCTAGAAGGAACAGGAAAAGAACAGGTAGTACAACCTAAATCTAATAAACTTTCAATAACCATGAACCATATACACCAATGCAAAAAATTGTTCCTAACATAATTAGTAAAGAACCTTGCATTTTCATCTCACACAATTCCAAAATAATTACGTTGAGGATACTTGTGTGCATTGTAGAGCAGGAACTCAGGATTGCCTCTGGTAGTGAGTAAGACTATGAATTACACAGGGGTGGACATCTAAAGAAGATGGCAGTTAATCAACACTCTCAATGTGATTGGATTTAGTAGTCTACTGGGGACTGCTAAGGCATGCTTCTTCACTGTGTATGCTTGTGAGAACTAACAGAGAAAGTCCTCATCCTGAATACCAGTTGTGTCATCCATAGGCTAGAGGCCATCCTAGGCTAAAAGGGAACAAAAGAGAGAACCTTCCTTGGGGCAGCATTCTCACCTCTGCATCCTGACCCAATGTGATGTGTGTGCTTTGTGTGTATATGTGCTCCCAAACAAGATGGAAGGATGCTCACAAATCAAGATACAAAATAAATTCTTTCTCCATTAAATGTAATGAAAAAGCATAAGATCTACACAAAGTCTGTGTGAAGGAAAAGAACTTATGATTCTATACAATTACCCACTCAGAAACTCAGCCATGCTGGGACTTGTACTGAGTTTAAGCATTTATCCCTTAAGATACTTCACAGGGAAATTCAGAGAAGAGGTAGAATGTGTGATATGTTCTAAGCCAATTCACGTAAAGAACAAGGGAGGAGGTGGAGATTTTCTAGGGTACCTATCAACAGGAACAACATCAAAATGTCAGATCAAACTATAGGATAATTTCACTTAAGATGGCTGTCTTCAATGCACTCAAGACATGCATAAAGAGAAAGTACCCAAGGAGCTGAAGGGGTCTGCAACCCTATAGGTGGAACAAAAATATGAACTAACCAGTACCCCCAGAGCTCGTGTCTCTAGCAGCATATGTAAAGAAGATGGCCTAGTCGGCCATCATTAGGAAGAGAGGCCCCTTGATCATGCAAACTTTATATGCCCCGGTACAGGGGAACACTAGGGCCAAGAAGTGGGAGTGGGTGGGGAGGGGAGCAGGGCAGGAGAAGGGTATAGGGGACTTTCAGTATAGCATTTGGAATGTAAATGAAGAAAATATCTAATAAAAAATTGAAAAAAGAAAAAAAAAGACTTGAGGCTGCCTATGCAAGTGACAAATTTGTGATCACTAGAGAAATTCAAATGTGCAAATTCACAAATTAAGATCAGTCTTGTTAAGTTTGAATCACTGAAGCATTTGGTAATGCTAATTTTTACTCTTCCTGGGAGGCTGGGATCATAAAGTTATAGTTAGTAAAAGCCTATAATTAGAGAATACTGTTTTCAAATGAGGTTGGGGACCTCTGATACAGAAACCACTAAGAATCCGAGGTGTAAAGAGCTCAGTGAACATGAAGGGCCATCCTATACTCAACAGGTCTTCTCGGTGAAGCTCAGTGCCTGTCCTCTGAGTCCTGGATGTGTGTGAAAGACTGATCATATGCATATATGTATGATTTTTTAAACCTTCCATGCATTTCATACATCATAACTAATTCTCTGGTTTTGAGGAATACCGTAGGCATATTGTTATAGATGATTGATCTTAGAACTAAAGTCCATTAATTTATATGACATTATACAGACATACATATACATACATACACACACAACAAACACATACATACACACACACTCACAAATAGAGGGGCGATGGAGAGGGAGAGGAGAGTCTGTTTTGGAGAAGAAACTGTTAAAAAAAAAGGGGGGGAAAGTCTGCATAAAAAGAATAAAAATAATGAATATACTTAAAATTTGAAATGTTTCTCCTTATCACTGAAGATAAGACCCCTCAAAAGTTCCAAGATGTAGCCAGCCAAAATAGTAACTGATGTAAAATTATGTGTCTTCTCAAAAATGACATCTTCTAAACATGTTACTCCTGTACTTAAAAACACAGCATAAAGCCAGGCATAGTGATGTATGCCTCTAGTCCCAGCACTTGGAAGTCTGAGGCAGAAAGATCTCTGAGTTGGAAGACAGCCTGGACTACTGAGTGAGTTTCAGAATAACCAGGGCTACACAGAGAAACCCTGTCTCAAAATCCAAGATAAACAAACAAACAAATAAATCAAAGTTTGGAGCTAAGACGAAAGGATGGATTATCCAGAGACTACCCCACCCGGAGATCCATCCCATAATCAGCCACCAAACTCAGACTATTGCATATGCCAGCAAGATTTTGATGAAGGGACCCTGGTATAGCTGTCTCATATGATGCTATGCCAGTGCCTGGCGAATACAGAAGTGGTGGATGCTCACAGTCATCTAAAAGATGGAACACAGGGCCCCCAATGGAGAAGCTAGAGAAAGCACCCAAGGAGCTGAAGGGGTCTGCAACCCTATAGGTGGAACAACAATATGAACTAACCGGTACCCCCAGAGCTCGTGTCTCTAGCTGCATATGTAGCAGAAGATGGCCTAGTCGGCCATCACTGGGAAGAGAGGCCCCTTGGTATTGCAAACTTTATATGCCCCAGTACAGGAGAATGCCAGGGTCAAAAAGTGGGAGTGGGTAGGTACGGGAGCAGGATGGGGGAGGGTATAGGGAAATTTCGGGATAGCATTTGAAATTTGAAATGTATATAAAGAAAATATCTAATAAAAATAAAAATAAATAAATAAATCAAATAAACAAACATCACAGCATATTTAATGAAAGTATAAATGTGCAGAAAAGGGTCCAGGATTCATTTTATAAATTTGAGAGAGAGAGAGAGAGAGAGAGAGAGAGAGAGAGAGAGAGAGAGAGAGAGAGAGATTGGTTCAAGACTGATCTTCCTACATATTGCACATGCTAATTCTATGTTCCAGTTGTTTCTCTATGCTTTTATTGTGCTTATTTTACTTGCTGGAAATATGAGGATGATGTGAGACCCTTGTGCTATCTAAGACAAGGAAGGCAGGTGACATGCATGAAATCACCTGGAAAAGATGCAGCCATGTGTTCAGGTATGGGGATGTGTGACCTGGATAATGTGTTACAATAGAGGATGGAAATCTGTGCCACGGACCTTCTAATAGCAGCACGAGGAAAGTTTCCTCTGAGAGAACTGAACTGAATTTGTTCAGTGTGGGCAGGAGCCAGAATCTCATCCTCTGCCTCTGCCCTGACTGCTTCTCCAGTGTCTTTCCATTCTCCCATCTTCATGTGATATGTTACATTTCTGTCCCTTTGACAGAGAAAAATAGATGGTCCATGCCAGAATAAAGAGGGCTGGGGTTGGGGGTGGGGCTATTGCATTATAGAACTGAATACAAAACATCTATGAGCTAGCAGGGAACTTATCCTAAATAGCAGCTTAATAGCAGAGTGGGAGGGGAGGGTATGAAGGGGGACTTTTGGGATAGCATTGGAAATGTAAATGAAGAAAATAGCTAATAAAAAAATTTAAAAAAAAGAATATAACTTTAAAAACTCACACATAAGAAGTATAAGAAGTAAATGAAGAAGCCACTGCACTTCAAAAGGCTCCTACAGTTAAGAGGCAGAGGACTGGATTGGCCATTGTGTCTCTAGTACCATGGATAGGTCTTCTGATATTTTTCCACTGCCCCTTAATGGTGCAGAAAATCTAAGTGAACCAACTCCTAGTTTTCCTTTTCTTTTCTTTTTTTTTTAATGTTTAAAAAATCGAAAAAATAATTTCTGTTTTTTATTCCTAAACTGTAGTGATTTTGAAAAACAACCACACAAAACTCTTACCATCAATACATCCTTAAAATAATCACAGTGTTTCCTACAACTTTCCTCCAGTGTATCCTGCCAGCATACCGTGATGCACGATCAGGCCAGAGAGTCTTTCCAGAATATTTGTGGTGAATGTGCAGAATAAACTGACCACTTTTGTTTTTCCAATCTGTTTACTGTTCTTCACAGTTCTGAAGTGGGACTGCTGTTATTCACAGACAAAATGAGGAGTCATGAGACAGAATGACTTTTAGGTCTTTGAAAAAGTCTACTGGGACTAAGGTTGAGAAAGGACTCCATCTCTGTTCCCATAATTGCAAACAGGCACATTCCCCAATAAGAACAGCACGTGAATCAATTTTCAGTGTCCAAACTGTCTTGAAACTAAATCAAGCAGCCAGAGTCATTTTCCATGGAGGGATCCCAGCTGGCTCAGGGAAAGTGATGTGCCTTTCCTGCCTGAATAATCTCACTGCATTTTCTCACCTTCTCATCTTTGCAAGAGTCACTCCTTATGTTGCTAAGCTCAAATCTTCTCAGTCAGTCTCATGTGCTGCTTGAAACCTACAGGGCTTTACAGGTTCTTGATGTTGTTTGTGTCACTCCCTGTTATAAAATTTTATTATATCTTACTCCCTTTAACCAATTGTGTACAGACACATGCTGGGGATCCTGAAAGAACTGGCTTTTAGATGCTGAGCTTATTCTCAGTAAGCAGAGAGACCATGTATGAAGATCTGGCCTGAATTAATCAAGTTGGGATTATGGCCATGACATTTCAATTTTATGGATCACACAATTAATAAAACTATTTTTATTTTACCCATATGCATTTCCTATTTTAGAAAGTAAAATGGAAGATAGCCTGAAGACAGAGCATTGCTTTAACATTCAAAGTTTTCTGAGATTGTTGAAGATCTTTACTTTTCAAAGGCAGCTGCTCAGAGCATGGAGGAAATTGGAACAAATAGCACTGACCACAGGTTGCACTATAAATATATCATGTAAAAATAACTTCTTGATATTTTAAACCTGTGAAATGAAGTGCTGTCGGGAGTGGGGATTTTCTATTTTGTTCACAACTCTATAGGGAGTCCAGCAAAGTTTTCAGCAATTGCTGATAGAATTTAAAAATTCAAATGGGAGGGGGCAGAGCATTGGCTCAATATTTAAGAGCACTTACTCTTGCTTGCAGAAGACTGGAGTTCAGGTTCTAGATCCCACTTGGTAGCTCACAACCATTTGTAACTCCAGTCCCGCAGTATCCAATACATCTTATGATATCCAGGAAATTTCACATACATATGGGACATATGAAAACACTCAGTCATAATACATATGAACATGAAATAAAATTAAAAGTAGTGTATAAAAGCAAATGAACTGAGGTGAAACGCTGAGATTACAAATAATAGTTAAGTTCATGCATTGTTCTTTGGATTTATAACTTTGAAAATCACTGCCTCTTATGCCATCTAGCATCCTAGAAGACTCATCAGCCCTATAACAAAACCATAATTCATTAAAAGTCTACAAACATAGTCAGAATCTTTGTGGATGTATCCCTAGAAAAAAATAACAAGAAACCAAGAAACCCACACCTCTACCATCTACTTCCACATTTTGAACACTGAAGCCCACCAGTTTTTTCTCTGTAGAGGAAAAAGAAAAGAAGAAAAAACTGAATTAAAGGTAAACTTCAAAAAATATGTCATTAAAACTTTAGATACTCAGGACCACAGACTCCACACCTGGGGAGTCTCTGGGGTCGTTTTATGTGTGGAACAGTTTATTTGAATGTAGTAGGCATTGACTTGACTTTCTGACGTTTCCACATTGCTCAAGAGAAAAAAAAATAGAGCAAGAATTTAGCTATGGAAATAGCTATATAATGTAATTAAAGAATGTGTTTACTTGTATTTTGAGAGGGGATTAAAATTAAGATTGTGTTCTTTTAGCTAGCCATCAAGTGACTCTGAATCATAAAAACAAACAAACAAGCAAAAATACAAAACAAAAACGAAAGCCTTTTTCTTACCTGTATCTTAAATCAAGGTATCTCACTTAGGTCAACAACTGAAAAGAAATCATGGGCATGGAGTTAAAAGGTCAAGGTGTGGGAACACGATGGGGTATTTCTCTCAGCCTACTCTTGCAAGCACTTAACCTCAGCACAGAAAGGCTTTGTGGAGGAGCCTCGGTGGCTCAGAGCTGTTTCTGATTGGGTCTGCCAGAATATACTGGGCTATAGTGTTTGTCATAGTCTTACAAAAATCACCCATGGAAGGAGTTACAGAGACAAAGTTTGGAGCTGAGACAAAAGGATAGACCATCTAGAGACTGCCATATCCAGGGATCCATCCCATAATTAGCCTCCAAACGATGACACCATTGCATACACTAGCAAGCATTTGCTGAAAGGACCCTGATATAGCTGTCTCTTGTGAGACTAGGCCGGGACCTAGCAAACACAGAAGTGGATGCTCACAGTCAGCTATTGGATGGATCACAGGGCCCCCAAAGGAGGAGCTAGAGAAAGTACCCAAGGAGCTAAAGGGATCTGCAACCCTATAGGTGGAACAACATTATGAACTAACCAGTACCCCGGAGCTCTTGACTCTAGCTGCATATGTATCAAAAGATGGCCTAGTCGGCCATCACTGGAAAGAGAGGCCCATTGGACATGCAAACTTAATATGCCCCAGTACAGGGGAACGCCAGGGCCAAAAAGTGGGAATGGGTGGGTAAGGAAGTGGGGGGGGGAGGGTACGGGGGACTTTTGGGATAGCATTGGAAATGTAAATGAGGAAAATACGTAATAAAAATATTTTTAAAAAAGTGAGTAGGATTTAGCTTTATATGTTCATGCAGCACTAACTAAGATTAATGGCATTTGAGAATGTATTTACTTACTCTGATTCAATTGGAGAGAGTTCACTCAAAACTATATAAATCAGTGGGCAAATGGAAAGGATTGATTCCAAAGCTCAACTGTCAAACTAAATCAAGACACCATGGGTCTGGACAAAGGGGTAGTCAGATATCACAGTCCTGAAGATGTTTGTTTTATTTGTAAATGCTGTTGGTGTTTTCTTTCTTTTTTTTTTTTACAATGTCAATCATATGATATACCAGGATGTGACTATTTGATTCAATAGTGATATCTGAGTGTCCATAATAAACCAGATACTTAAGTATGATAAGTAAACATAAGGCATAAAGTTTTCCATACAGTGCTCTTGCACTCTGGTGATAGAGAAAGCAGTAAATAGACAATTAGTCAGGCATGGTGGTGCATCCTTAAATCTCAGCAGTTATGCCATGCAGAATAACAAGATATACAGGTAAATTTGTAGAGTATTTAAGTGAAGAGGAAGAAATGAACTATAAAAATAATTTTGAAAAGATAGAATACAATAGTGATTCCGATTTTGTATTTGGCAAAAGTTAGGTCTCTGGTGTGTTTTCTGAGATCAGTCTTAAAGAAAAGTTGAGTGAAAATCCTCATGTTGAAAGAAGGAGCTATATATGACATGGGGATAGTATATTGATAAACTTATTACAAAGCTCTGGTAGAAGGAGAAACACACGGAAGGGACAATGCCTGCACATCATACATTGCCAAGGGTGTGGCTATTGAATCTAGAAGATGTCTGTTAAACCAAGAATGGTACCATCAAAAGTGGGAAAATTATACGGGGGATAAAGCAGAAGAATGAACCTTGAGGCTATAAGAAAATAGAGATCCAGGTCCACCAGTTGAAGAATAGATAGAAGAGTAGAATAGAATGGAATGGAATCATGGATAGAAGCAAGAAGTAGTCACACAGGTACAGAGACAGTCCGAGAGCCCATCACCATAGGAACAGAGAGGGTGAAGTGTTGATTTAAAGGAGGTCATTCTATTCCCAAATGCTGCTTTTTCTTAACAATTAGGATGTGAACCCAGTAGTTAAGAAAGATTTCAAAGAGAAACTACAATTTGTTTTGTTTTGTTTTGTAACAAAGTGACATGATAAATTTACCAGAGAGACAGAGTAGGCTTGCTTCTCTAAGGGTTCATATCTCATGTATTGTGACTTTTATCTAGATAACTTTACCTACTCCTATGCCAGCACAGACGGAGTTCAGTATTATTTTCCTATTAAGAACAACAAAAGAACTTTGTCAGGAAGTATTTTGGCTTTTCAGTCCAAATTCCTTTCAATAAATGGCTCGTGTGTCAGAAGCTTGACTTGAATGATGATAATAATTACTCAATGTGTGTTTGAGCTAAGAGTTTCAGAATGGACCCTTGCACTGTATAACCTTTATTTCTCTAGTTTTACTGTGTCACCTGATAGAGGTACTGATCCCACCTGAATTTAACACTGCATTTGAGGAATAAAAACCTTCTGGCCATTCTCATCTTGAACACATTATATAGCTCTGTCATTTGTTCATTTATATCTTATATGAGTGTCTTAAGTTATTTTGCTGAACTTAGAGAACTATAAGACTCCCTAGGCTTCAAATTACTTATACTATCTATATGAGTGTGTGGTTTGCTTGTAAAGTACTGAAAATGTTTATATTTCAGATTGAGAGTCTTCCCTTAGAACAAGGCTTGCATGATGAAATACAGTGTTAGGACACTAAAGGGATGCTTCTGTTTATACCCATATGCAGTGAAACACCAGAGGAAGGCATTTTAGCTGCTTTGTATATGTTAAAATATGGCCATAGTCATCCTTCCTTAAGGTGTTTCTAGCTTATGTATCCTCCATGCTAGTAACTACATCACAACGAGTGCTTCATACATAAGTTTCTTTGCCTGAAAGGACGTGTTCTAAGTATCTGTTTGCAAAAGGCTGTCAAGTGAGGTGAACAATCCAAATATTTCCTTGAAAAGCAGAACTCTTATCACTCCCGTGTTGAAAATATAACATTAAATCCATAAGTCAATTTTCCTCTGAGAAAGGAAAATTATTTTTATTTAAAACCAGGGTTTTCAAATATAAAATAGTACCAGTTAACTGCACTGTACTACGTGGTCATATTTGAATATCTTTAGATGTATAATCTCCTCGAGCCTGTAAACTCATTGAAGACATCATGTGATACAAATATAATAAATATAACAAGTATATAATAGCCTGATATACAGTTTTGAACTAACTCATAATATTGTATATAACTGGAAAATATATAAAGATAATAAATTTGAGAGTATAAAATCATTTATTTCTCTCATCCTGAAAACTGAAAATAAAGTCACCATTTCATTCAGCAGGAGTATATTTGGGACCTAAGAAGAAAGTAAATTTGTGAGTTGTAGTTCCTCAGCCTTATTCCCGTCCTGTGTTTCCACACCTGTTTACACAGTATTGTCCAGACTGATCTCCAGTGAACTGTAAATTCCACAACAGAATACCGACAGGCAGGGTACTTCTGTATAAAAGCCACACTCTTCCCTTCGGTTGCAGATTGTACCTCCTGGTTCTTAATAGTATGTGACATGAGGGAATATATACCTAAAATACTTATCTATATATTACTCAGCAGTAATATATAGGGGCACAAGCCTATAATTATCTGCAGACTTTTGTTTTAGGATAAGTTGAAGAACAGAGTAAACATTCATCTGAGATACAACTGATAAAATGATTCCGAGTTTCAATCAGCCAAAGAATTTACATATCTCTTCTTCATATCTGTTCTCAAAATAGAATTGGGGGGGGGCATCTGTTGTCAAAGCAGCTCACCTTCCTTTACCTTTTCAAGTAGCCTGTATTATATACTTCCTGGCAGACTATGCCCTAAGTTTTCTGGACAGCTAGCTGTTTGTCTAATATACCAGAAGCAGAAATATGAATGTACAGCAGCATAGGAAAATATTGGAATCTTAAATGCTAAATAAAATGCCAATCTCATCTTTAGTCTAGTGATTTTCCTACTTGATGTACTTTTGGGTTTTGTTGTTGTTGTTTTGGTTGTTGGTGGTGGATTTTTTTGTTTGTTTCAGTTTAGTCTTTGACTATCCTAGTGTATTCTCTCCTAGAAAGCCAGCATACACCACAAAATTATGAATGGCATTCAAAATTTATCACGTTTAGATGCAACTGTTTACTGTTAAAAATGCTGTTCATTTCACACACACATTTTCTTTCTGTTCTTCTTTTCTATTCCTGTTATTATAAATGATGATTCTAATTACATTGTTTCCTTCAGCAACATAAAACGGTTCTGGAATACACAAAAGTCATTACCCACTGGAAATCAGGGAAGGCAGCATTTTATAACTGCCCAGAGATTGTAAAAACCCACACTGTAGTTCTGGCCCCTCAGCCCATGGCAGCTGGAAGACATGCAAACTTCTACCCTAGTCCTGCAGAGGATACCACCATGTTGTCCTAATATGTGATGGAGAGACAGGGAGGATGGAGTATGTGATGGAGAGATGGGAGAGAAAGCAAAACCAAGTGGTTTTGTTCACTGTAGGGAGAGGTGAATTGGGTTAGTTACATAGTTGCGGAACAGGCAGATATGAGGAACCTGCATAATCACTTGAGACTATGGTTATGTCTGGGATCAGGACAAAACTGGATCTTTGCCTCTACTGCAGCCTGGGTCTGTGTAGATGTGTGTGGCATGAGTTATAACCAAACACCATCCAGATGTTCCTGGTCTGGGCTGCCACTTGAAATGATGTGGATATCTGAGGGCCCTGCTGTCACCTGGTGACATACTGACATGAGTAATCTGTCCTGCCACCCGAGGCCATGGTGACATCCAGGCCCATGTTAATACCCATGTCTCTGGTCCCATTGCAGCCAGTGCCTGTGTTGATGTCCAAGGTCTGTGTTACCACCAAAGGCCAGGAGGATGTCCCTGGCCTGGTCTGTTGCCTGAGGCTATGGAGATGTCTGAGCATTGTGCTGAGCTGACCATGACCCTCAACTGATAAACATATTATGATAGCTGGCTCTGGTGGTATAGGTGCTAGAGAGCTGGTCCTGATGGTGTTAGTGAGGGAGAGCTAACCCTGCCCTTTGAAGGCTGCGACACTCTGGAGAGCTGTCCTTGCTCCTCAACTGGGCAACCTTGGTGAGCTAGCATTTGTGAGAAAGGGCTGACCCTCAGGGCATGGTCATGGGAGAGAAGATCCCTTCCTGGGACAGTATGGTAGAACAGGACCTGTTGGCAAGGGCTAGGGAAATCTAGAGAGCTGAGAAACTCGGGTACCACCTAGGGCCTGATGCTGGGCTTTGATCTGGTTCAAGTCAACTCAACCCTACCCATCAGCTGCTGGAGTTTGTGAAGAGACTGGTCATGCAGAACCAAAGTTGAAGCATTTTCATGACTCAAAGAAATAGCAGGACAGCGCCAAGAGGTGTCTTGGTGAGGGTCTAGTAGTAACAGTGTGGCAGAAGTCAGAGGCTCAAATCAGAGACCAATGACTCATAGCAATAAACACTTGCAAGTGTTTGGACAAAAGTGTATACTGTGCAACACTCTAGGGTAACCCACTGCAGCTTCCATGGCCAGAGGGATTTTTTCAGGCAGAGGAATGTTACAAGGGTGGAGCACAGATACAGACGATTGGGGAAATGATTAGGATTGTTCTACATGATACAAAACTCACAAAGAATCAAAAAAAAAAAAACCAAACAAACAAACAAAGGAAGGGAGTGAGAGACAGAGACAGAGACAGAGAGACACAGCGAGAGACAGAGAGAGATTGTGAGGTTAGAGAGATGGATCTTCAGATAAATTGCTTTCTACTCAAACAGTTTGGGTCATCAACACTCATATCAATTAAGGGTACATACGGGCTACTCCACATCTTAATTGCCAACACACATATAAATACAAACACACACACACACACACACACACACACACACACGAAGAAGAAAAATACAAATACTAAAAAATCTAATCAATTCTTGTATAACAAATAACTTCAGTAATATTCAAAGCATCTCCAACCTGCACCTGGCTCTCTTTCTTCTCTAAGGTACACTACTCTTAATTCTACCCTGTTTGGAATAGACCCAGGAACACCCAAGGAGAGAACTTCATTGGAATTCAGGAAGATTTATTTTCTCCAACACATCTAACAGCCAGTTTACATGTCTATGATGACCTCTATTGGTGAGAATTAACTCCTAATGGCTTTGCTTCAAGAACATGATGATACAATCATTATATTCACACGATTGCTCAACTTAATCTTTGACCTCAGAAAAAAATTACGCACAAGTGTACCACAAATATTTCTGATTTCAATCATTTGAGGAGCTCTTGCTTTAGCCCCTATTTAATATAAACATAAGTTCATGCAGAGATAGGGATGAAGACACTAAGAACAAAGACTGCCAACGAATCCTGCATAAAGGAAGGAAGGGTCTGGGAGGAAGAGCCAGTAATGAAAGAGGCCAGAATTTTCATATATATGGAATGATTTTGGTGATACATAGAGAGAGAAAATATTGGACAAGTGTAGAGTTATACACTGTAGATGTTTTTCTTAAAAAATAAAAGTATGTGGCCATAATAAGAGTAGAAAGCAAAGAATTTAAACTCTTGTAAAAATTACATTTAAAAAGTTTCAGAACAGAAAGGACAGACAAAAATGTTACAAATATCTTAATCACCCCAAACATTTAAAACTATTACACGGTTGCTCAGTAAGGGCCTATATCAAGAGACTTGTGTTAATGCTTAATCAATGTAATATCTTACACCCATTAAGATTATGTTCACACACACACACACACATCTACTGCTGGTGGAAGTGCAAAATTGTATAGCCATTATGGAAATCAGTGTGGCAGTTCCTCAGGAAATAGGAATCAATCTACTTATAGATTCATCTATACCACTCTTAGACAAATACCCAAAGGATACTTCAACCTACCAAAGAGACACTTGTTCAACCATGTTCATTGAGACTATATTCATAGTAGCCAGAAATTGCAAATAACCTAGCTATCCCTCATGAGAGAATGGATAAAAAATGTGGTATATTTACACTATGGAGTACTACTCAGTAATTTTAAAATGATATTATAAAATTTGCAGGTAAATGGATGTAACTAGAAAAAAGTCATACTGAATGAGATATCGCCACCAAAACAAATATGGTGTGTATTTGCTTGTGTGTGGATATTAGCTGTTTGGTCAATGATAAACAAGTTACAATCCATAGACTCACATAGGGCAGGCATAGAGTAAGGGGCTCGAAGGAATGGGCAAATCTCCTTAGGAAAGGAAAATGGAATAGATAAATATGAAGGGAAGCAGGGATGAAAGATGTGAATGGTGTAGGGAAGCTGAGCGAAGGAAAAGAGAAAGAATACAGGGAGAAAAATCTAAAATTAAATGACATTTAGGGGGTAGTATGGAAGCCTAATACAGTTGAAATGCACACACGCGCACACACAAATGCATTCTAAATGAGACAACAGTTGAGACTGTTGAGAATCCTGGATAAATATCTCTTGTCACCAAATGAAGCTTCCAGAACTGAGTCTGTGTTACCTGTAACTCAGTTTTTAGACAAGGAGGTTCCACTGAAATACCCAACAACCAAGCTCTTGCCAAGCCTACAGGATGCTTTCTACAAAGTGACAGCAAGGACCCATTGCTGAAGCCCAGACCTCCATAACTCACTGAATATGGAAAACTTGACCTGGTGCCTTATAGTGCCTTTACCCATTGCTCTAGAGTCTTTGGCATAGGAAGGTACTGGGCAGTTTTTTAGAAGAGATGTAAACACAAAACTGGCCACAAATCCTTTGATTTACAATGGGTGTTGCCTGCAAGATATTCAGATACACTGGTGGCACAAAACTTGTAGAAATCACCAGCCAATAACTGATTTGTCTTAAGGCCCACTCCACCTGATACCCAACACTTTTTGGGTGGCCAAGAACTGGAGACTATAGAGCCCAGGTTCCAAGAGTAAAACCAAATAATACTAGTCTAAATGAAATGTAGTGTCAAAATGACTTCTCATGACATTCTTCTATACTTATAGATCAGTAACTTGCCCAGTGACATCAGAGGTATTTCTTTCTGCAGTAGATGGGATGAAATAAAGAAATCCACAGCCAGTCATTATGCAGAGAGTGAGAGTATCTCTATCAATCCCTCTCTGTTGGGCTAAAGGTTCCCAGTAAAAGAAGCAGTGTAAGAAACAGAAGCAATGGAAGACATCAAGGAAACAAGGACCTTTAGATCAACATGATCAAAGCTCCTACATGCTCACAGTGACTGAGGCAGCATGCACAGGGCCTGCACAGATCTGCACAAGTTCCTTTGTGTGTATACAGTGGTTTCCAGTTTAGTGTTCTTATGGGATTCCTGAGTGTGCAAAATGTGGTTCTCTCATTCTTGTGTCTATTTTTCTTTTCTTTGTTTGTCTAATTCTGATGTGTTCATTTTTGTTTTTCTTATTATATTTTATTTTGTTATCTTTGGTTATTATCCTTTAGGAGCCTGTTAGTTTCTAGTGAGAGACAGACAAGTATCTGGATGAGAGGGGAGGTGTGAAGGAACTGGGAGGAACCATAATCAGGATAGATTATATGAGAAACGACTCTATTTTCAATAAAAAAGATCATATTTACAAACAGTTGATGAGAATAGAATAGAATGATACTGTATAATTGAAAAAAATCCACTGGTAATAAATTGAGATTATTAACATGAAAATGACTCATCTTTAGAATAGGGAAGATTGATATCATTCCTATTTTTTCCTTCAAAATATTATATGACCTTTTAATAAAATAAAGTTTTATTTTAAACCATTAATATAGTTATAAACAATAACTATAAAATAAAATATAAATATAATAGGTAGAATAATATAATCTAGGATATGTTTTCTAAATTTAGTCAATGGTTTAGGGAAGGGCAAATAGGGGAAATGGGCTTTAAAATTTGTTCCTTGATAAAAGTCACTGAAAGAACACAAAGTATTTGACCCGGAGAAGTAACATTTGAAACTAATATAAATTAGTGTTAAAAAAAATACCATCTGGGCCCAGAGAGATGGTTCAGATGTTAAAAATGCTTGGTGCTCTGGTCAAGTACATAGGTTTAATTTCTAGCACCTACGTGGCACTTTACAGCCCCCCTGTAACTCCATTTGCAGGGGATCCCATATCCTTTTCTGGCCTCCTCTGGCAACTGGTTCACATGTGATGCACAGATATATGTGCAGGTACTCACACCCAAACATAAAAATGAATCAATCTTTAAGACATACAGTCTTTCAGGGGGTTCATATGAAAATTGGAATGGAGTTTCTTTCTGCTATTGCAAAGATAAAGGTAGAATTGAGATGAACCAAAGTGCTTTGAACATGGGGAATTTACATTGTATCATTAACCTATGCTCTTTGTGAAGAGAAGAGCCCTGGTTATAATGAGTACTTAAATGTTCTCATCCTCATATTCTCATGTGCACAGCGGGATCTGTAGCAGCCATCCACATGACTGAAGAGGAAGATGGAAACTGCTCACTTAGGGAACCTCAGTAGGCATTGAGCAAGATTAGTGCTAATACTCAAACAAATGAAAACACATATATGCCATTCAGGAGTAGATCTCAGCATGCTAGTAGTTCTGCATTGTGGGTTCCCTGTCACCCCACTAGGTGCTCTTCAGAAAACAGGAAGCTAACCTTCTGTTAGGAATATTCATGTTGAACCTGGATGACAGGCTAGCTAGCCCTTCTTCTAGAGGAAACAATCTTGAAAATGGTGTCTCAAATTTCTATTTTACCTAAGACCCAGTAGTTCAGTGAAAATTTTTAATCAAGGTTCATAGAGCTTTAGAAAAATTTTCCCAGAATCCTTGTCTGGAGAAACATGGATTACCGCTGCTGTCTCATTCATCATAAGACTACCTACTCTCTCTGTGCCTTGGATAGCTTCACACACACACACACACACACACACACACACACACACACACACACACACACTTAGTAATAGTAACTACTTAGGACGCTTGTGTAAAGGTTAATTAAATTCTTACATTGTCCTGTATAGAAAACAGCATGAGGGAGTGGAGTTGAGCCTACCACGCATGCCTACCGTGCAAAAGGCCCTGGGTTCTATCCCTAGAACTACATAAAACCAGGTAAGGCAGTGCACGCTGATAATCTCAGGACAAAGTAGGTAGAACCAGGAGGACCAGGAATCCAACATCATCCTCAGGTATATAGCATAGAGGAACCAGCCTGCTTTCATCTTGGGGTTGAAAGCCATCTTTCGATATAGACAAACTGGTTCACTTCTGTTTATGATTAAACCTGTTTCTCCAGGCTTCAACTGTACCCCACCTGTAACTTTAAATACAAATAGTTCTCCTTTACTGCGAATTCTGGGAAACAGCAACCATGTCTCTGGTTTAAAAATTTGTTATGACGCTCTTACAACCCTAGCTTTGTTTCAAACTGTTGTTATGACTACCTCGCTATCACTATCTTGTATTGACTACCTTGATATGACTACCCTGTTATGCTGCTGCTGTAACTTGACATAGCTGCCAAATCTTCCATGTGGAAATTCCCTATCCCTAAAATTAAAACAAACAATAAAACAAAATACCACCAACAAAACAAAACAACAACAACAAAAATCACCTCATCTTGTCCATGTCCAGTGTCCTTACTTCTTAATTCTCACTTAAGGGGAAGCAGCATTGTATACAAATAAAAAGCTTCCTTTAATTAATTTTGATTTGATTGTTTGGGCTGGTAGTCTTTCTGCATGCAACTTGGTGATTTGTAAATTTTCAGTGTCTCTGTGGGTAATATGAGATCATGTCTCTAAAACAAAATAATGAAACAACAATAAAAAAGGAAACAACCCAGCACACGCAAGTGCTTAGTAATTACCAGTCACTACGTCAGTGTTATCTCCAACCATTTGGTTGCTTTACTTTGTCCTTTTCCTCCTATAACGTCACTATTTACACAGTAATGCATATGTTCTTTGTTGGAGAGGCACACAAATATTAGACATTTCATAATTCTGCATAACATAAAAGAGATTTCTAAGGAAATTACCCTGGTATTATGAATTGTTTTCTGAAATATATTTATAGTACATATCTCATGTTTTAAAATAAATACAACACAGTTATTAAATAATGAATTATTAATATATTTCATTACTGATATTTGTCTCCTTGTTATATTCCTTAAGTATAATTATTAACTCATCTAAGTCACAGATAATTTATTTTGTAAGCATGGAAATTACTGTATTCATCAAACTGGGCTATCTTAACAATATACCTCAGAGTGGTTGGACTAAACGCCCCAAATGACTCAATTTTATTTTACAGTCTGGACAATCACAAGTCAAAGATCAAAGTTCTAACAGTGCTGGTCTCAAATGTGCATGAAGATGTCTGCCTTCTCATGTGGTCCTCAGGGGCCACCCTTTACTCCTAATTAACCATTCCACCTCCTTGTTGAACTTACTTCCACCTCCATCAAACTAGAGATGGTTCTGCAGCACTCATGTGGGATGAGAGCCAACTCAAGCCTCTGTGTTATCTTAGGTTCCACTCCACTCTGTCTTATTAAAGTGTGAAGCAGTCCCAGTCAATTAAGCCTGCATTTGGCTACAAATGGGTGTCATCTTTTACCACAAAGTCACTTATCATCTTTGGACCACAAGGGACACCTCTAATTTCATCTCCCTAACTGAAGCCATTTTTTTTTCCAGTTGCCACATTTAATTTTGAAGTTATCATTGGCTTTGTTTTCCTTCATCATCTATTTCCAATGAGTCGCTGTGTGGGATTGACCCATCTTTTGAAGCACCCTTTCATTTTTATTAACCCTGTCACCACCTCATGATACAGCTCTAATCACTTGATGGATTACAAGTCCGGCATCCTCACTAATCTCCAGGCCTGCGCTTTCCTCCCTCTAAAGGAACGTACACACTCAATTACTCTCTCTAATCTAATCCCATTTTCATTTCACTGCTTGCATTTGCCCATCATGCTGAGTCTAAGAGAATCTCTTTGGTATCCCAAAGTCTTTGAATTCTTATAAAGTATGTTTAGCTGGCCAAGTCTTTGTTTTTTGAAAAACACAAATTGTGTATAGACTACAAACTTGGTTTTAAAGTGTGATGTTACTAGACCCTTGTGACCTCCCCAAGATTGAACTACCAACCAAAGAGAATACGTGGGTTGGACCTAGGCCCCCTGAACATATGTAGAAGTACGACTTGGCCTTCATGCAGGTCCCGTAAAACCTGGAGCAGAGGCTATCCCTCACTCTGTTGTCTGCATGTGAATCCTGTTCCCCTAACTGGGCTGTGTTCTCTGGCCTCAGTGAGAGAGGATATGCCTAATCTTGAAGTGACTTGATGTCTCAGACTGCCCCCACCCCTTCTCAGAGGAGAACAGAAGGGGAATATGGGGGAAGGCAATGCTATTATGTATGGGGGGGGGAGGGATGAGAGGAGGAAAGGTTACAATCAGGATGTAAAATGATTTAATTAATTAATGGGAAAAAATCATGTATTTTTGAACAGATTTTTAGGCATAATAATAATTTTCTACAGTTTCCCTTTCCAGTACAATACACAGTATCTTTCCAGACAACACTTTCTACAATGTTACCCACGGAAGATCAACATGTCTAATCTGGTGTCATGTGGTAAGAAGAAACTGTTGCAAACTTACTGTTGACTGGATCAGAGGATGTCTTTTTCCCCAGAGGAGAGAAGGCACATGATTAGGTTCATCTGCTTGGGCTTTTCCTCCTCAGCAGAGAGAAAGCGACTTCCTCCTGGCTTAGGGTTGCTGGTTATAGTGCTGCTGTGCCTAAGAAATTCTACACCCAAGTCTTTTGTCTATGAAAAAATCAGCACCCACTCAGTGTTTGTTTCTTTACTATGAGTCTGTCTCTCTGGGACTATATGAGGTTGGACAGGCTGGGTTCCTGCACTGGGATACAATCTCATGATGCCCCAATTGTGGCACACTTCTAGGAGAAAGTATCATAGTCAGGGTCCCATAGGAAACTGAGTCAAGAGGACTTACCTAAAAAAATCTGCGCCTCCACAATAGTGAGGATTCAGTAATCACATGGTATTCAGTGGACAAGGGAGAGACCAGGACTCAGTCAATGTGTAGACCTTTTCCATCTTTGAAAGATTTGAGGTGTGGAAAGGCTGAAGGTGTATATTCTAGATAAGATAAGCTTCCTCAAGAGCCCAGCTCAATTGATGTTCTGTTCTTTCAGCTACAAAGGAGCAACACTGACATCAAGCAATCATTCAGATAGGAAGGCAGGCAAGCAGGCAGGCAAGCAAGCAGGCAGGCAGGCAGGCAGGCAGGCAGGCAGGCATGCAGGCAGGCAGGCACGCAGACAGGCAGGCAGGCAGGCATGCAGACAGGCAGGCAGACAGGCAGACAGGCAGGCAGACAGGCAGACAGGCACGCAGACAGGCAGGCAGACAGGCAGACAGGCAGACAGGCAGGCAGGCAGGCAGGCAGGCAGGCAGGCAGGCAGGCAGGCAGACAGGCAGACAGGCAGGCAGGCAGGCAGGCAGGCAGGCAGGCAGGCAGGCAGGCAGGCAGACAGGCAGACAGGCAGACAGGCAGACAGGCAGACAGGCAGACAGGCAGACAGGCAGACAGGCAGACAGGCAGACAGGCAGGCAGGCAGGCAGGCAGGCAGGCAGACAGGCAGACAGGCAGACAGGCAGACAGGCAGACAGGCAGACAGGCAGACAGGCAGACAGACAGGCAGGCAGGCAGGCAGGCAGACAGGCAGACAGGCAGGCAGGCAGGCAGATTGGCAGGCAGACAGGCAGACAGGCACGCAGACAGGCAGGCAGACAGGCAGGCAGGCAGACAGGCAGGCACACAGGCAGGCAGACAGACAGGCAGGCAGGCAGACAGGCAGGCAGGCAGACAGGCAGACAGGCAGGCAGACAGACAGGCAGGCAGGCAGGCACACAGGCAGGCACACAGGCAGACAGGCACACAGGCAGGCAGACAGGCAGGCAGACAGGCAGACAGGCAGGCAGACAGGCAGACAGGCAGGCAGACAGGCAGACAGGCAGGCAGGCAGGCAGACAGGCAGACAGGCAGACAGGCAGGCAGACAGGCAGACAGGCACACAGGCACACAGGCAGGCAGACAGGCAGGCAGGCACACAGGCAGGCAGACAGGCAGGCAGACAGGCACACAGGCACACAGGCAGGCAGACAGGCAGGCAGACAGGCAGACAGGCAGGCAGGCACACAGACAGGCAGATAGGCAGGCAGACAGATAGGCAGGCAGGCAGGCAGGCAGGCAGACAGGCAGGCAGACAGGCAGACAGGCAGGCATGCAGGCAGGCAGGCATGCAGACAGGCAGGCAGACAGGCAGACAGGCAGGCAGACAGGCAGACAGGCAGGCAGGCAGGCAGACAGGCAGACAGGCAGACAGGCAGGCAGACAGGCAGACAGGCACACAGGCACACAGGCAGGCAGACAGGCAGGCAGGCACACAGGCAGGCAGACAGGCAGGCAGACAGGCACACAGGCACACAGGCAGGCAGACAGGCAGGCAGACAGGCAGACAGGCAGGCAGGCACACAGACAGGCAGATAGGCAGGCAGACAGATAGGCAGGCAGGCAGGCAGGCAGACAGGCAGGCAGACAGGCAGACAGGCAGACAGGCAGACAGGCAGACAGGCAGACAGGCAGACAGGCAGGCAGGCAGACAGGCAGACAGACAGGCAGACCAGCAGAGTTTCCTCTCCTTCAAGGCTCTTGTTCTAAGCAGGCCTTCAGGATATTAGATAAGATCCATACACATTAAGAAGAGTGATATGCATTCTTCAGACTATGGGCTGAAATATTAATATTATCCAAAAATATCCATGCATCTATACCCCGAAAATAAATTCTTAGTCAAATTTCTGGGCACTATATGACCTAGTCAATTTGGGATGCATAATCAAATATCATATAATACCTTTAAAAAAAATTAACTCACTCCTGACTTCAAATTTTTACTGTGCCCACTACAATAAATCCCTAACCTATCCCATTTAACATTATGGAATAACCCATAATTCCTGGCTTATTAAAATGGATGATGCAAATAGAACATAGCTGGCATAAAGGAAAGATGACCTTGTATGCCATTCATTCTACCATGTTTCTTACCTGCCTTTCAATTACCCTAATGCATTTTAACCTCGACTGAAATTTTAAAAACAGAAACCATCTACTTCTTCCTGAAATTCTTCAATAATTGTTCCACCATTTATATCTTCTTAAAATGTTACTGTATGTCATATGTATATATATATATATATATGTATATATATATATATATATATATATATATATCAGAGTATTGAGAGAATTAATACAATTTTTATCATCTATGTCAATTTCCAAGTCTCATTTTAATATAGTGTCTATGTAAATCTTTCTCGTTTTCCCTGGGGGGATTAAATCTCCAATAGGGCTTCTAGGATACACTGTTGGATGGGCAACCAACTGGAACTGGATTCTAGATTACACTGAACACAGAAAATGAAGAAATTAATTTAATGGATACTACAGATGGCTGCTATAATGTGTGTGCTGTCAATTAAATGTTTAACTTATGAAGTTAGCTTTTACCCAAACGCTTCTTGAAAAGTTTCCTCAACTACAAAATGCAAATTATATCCACGACCTCGCCACTGTAGTGTTGTACATACAAACCCCATGTAATGCATCCACATACAGTTCTTCCTATTTATATACTTAAGAAAGGAATGCTGGATGCAGGTTTTCATTGCTTATATACTTCATTCCTCTTTTGCCTCTACCACAGTTATAAGGCAAAAGTATTTATAAATGATGTACTGTATCAATTTTTCCTCTCAACACACCCTTTTGCTTGGAGGCCTTTAGATCTCACTGTTCATGAACAAATGACCTTTCCTAATACATTTTCGTAAAATGACCTTTCTGGAGTTTTACTGCTGAAAACTATCTTCTGCCATCCCCCGCATCTTCAAAAGCTAGTAAAATCATCACTTATATGGCATTAAATGTTCTTTAGGGTTAGGCAACTTCACTACTGAAAAACAGTAATCACCAGAATTATTTTTTCTCTCAGTATAGCTCAAATTTTCTAACTCTGTTAAATGAACATAATAATAAACTGATTCCTAATGACTTCCCATTCTTCTCATAGATCAATGGGTCTCAATGCTCATCTGTGAAGCTTCTATTTGCATTAGATGGTGATTAAAAAGGATTCACAATAGGTCCATCCAAGAATATTTAGGCAGCACAAACTAGTCTCGAAGATTTGTTTTGTCTTGTTCTTTGACACAAAATTGGCTGGTAGGGAAAGCGGGGTGAATCCAGTAACAGCTGGGAGAGCTCTATCAACAACATCAAAACAGGTTGCATGAAATTCTTTAAGAATCAATAGAAGTTTTATAGATAGATAGATAGATGATAGATAGATAGATAGATAGATAGATAGATAGATAGAGATATGAAGCAAGCTGACTTTAGTATCTTGTGATTTGTTATATGTAAGGCTCAGTTAACTTCAACTTTAATGCAGACAATTAAATACATTATTATATTTCCTTTAAAGCACACACATTGTAAGCTCACGCATCCTCTGGAAGCTGTGTTCCAGTTCTCCACAAAGACCAAGTTCAAAGGGGTTCTTCCATATGGTTTAATCTCCGAAGAGGGGGGTTTCTGCCTGCTGATTCCTGGTGACATTGCAAACACCAGCACAATTCTAGCCTCTCTTTTCCCAGAGGCTTAAATTCCCAGCCTGAAACACTATCCAACTCTGCAGCTCCATAGTGTTCAGCAGTTGGCAAAATCTGCTGAATTCTAATGGAGTTTCACCTCTGGGTACCAGGAGCAGCAAACACGCAGCCTGAGACTGTTCAGGCAATGCCCCTGATTATCTGGCTCCAATTCAATTAAATATAAACTCTTAAGTACTATTTAAACTGCCAAGTTTTCTAGATACACACATCCTTGGGTTCTGAGTAAAGAGATTTCAGCTTCACCTCATATCGTGACCATCAAAATAAATCATCATTATTATAATGATTTAGGATGAAATAACTGAATTTGAGTAATTTTACAGCTAAGTTTCCCTTCTCTGAGCCTTCAGACATTAGGTGTGTACAGTATGTGGTTGTCTGCCTTTGCATATATTCCTAGTGTGCTCCTTGAGGACAAATATTTTCAAAAGGGAATTGCGAGTATTATTGGAGGTAATTGTCTTTTCTTCTGAATAACATAACAATCATCTTGCCTATCTAGCTTTACTGCAAAAATGTAGTTTTTCTTTTCTTTTAGGAATTATATTTGGGTGGGGCACTGGAGAAGGAAAGGAATTTTCCACTAAAAGAGATTACACAGAGTCGATAAGAAATCCTAATCCATTAAAATCATATCAGAACCGGTAACTCGAGTGAATTAAAATTCTTCCATCATTACAGTCCTACAAGTTGTCAGTTCAACGTTCAAATGCTCAATATTGCATTAAATATTCTTGACCCACCCTTTTTCCTCACAATCCAGGAAAACTTAATTTTTATACTCACTGCTAATTCTGCTTTAATGCAGTGTGAATATGCAAACCATGATACAAACTATGAGTAGCAAACAGAAATAACAGTCCACAAGAAACATTTAGGAACATGTGGAACTTTGGTTGTCTTTCCTGTATTTGGTTTGTCCTAAGTCTCCTAAATGTCTTTTGTTGGTAAGATAAAGATAACTGGAAGTGTGATTGATGCAAATTACAGAAGAGAGGCAGGTTTGAAGTGAAAGCATCTGTTAGAAAGAAAACCTAGCCATCCTGATCTTAAATGAAGATAACGGAAAGCTACACAGAAATATGGAATACTTGTAATTTACTGCATTGATGGTCTTTTGTGTTTAATAAGATTATGATTATGCTATTTTCCTCCAATTTGTTTACTTCTTTTCTTGTGTTAAAAAAAACAAAATTCTACTAGCTATCCAGTTCAATGAATGAAAACAAATTTAGCTGTAACCTGAATGAATATATTGGTTTTTCCACAGCGTTTTTTTTTCCAATAAATTGGAATGTTTCTCTTCAATAAAGTGACTTTATTTTCAAATAACAATTTATGTAATAGAAATCACTTGCCTACTTCTTTTTTCTTGTGAATGAGTCAGGGCCATTGGCTGAACACCTTCCCTTCAATCACTTTATCACAGCACCCTTTAGTGTTGGTTAGCTTATTTATAGAGCAGCTCTGACACACGAATGAATACCACCTGTATTAATGCCTAGTCTAATGTTTTGTCACATACACAATACAATCAAAAGAAGTAGGAAGAAAAGACAGTACACAGAAAAACTTAAGAATGATGATAGGGACAACCATTCAGCTTGTGCAAGAAGATGCACACACACACACACACACACACACACACACACACACATATATATATATATATATATATATATATATATATATTCTTGTTTTCCAAATAAAGGATAGAATATTATAAATCCTGTGATTTCTACATCATTTGAGTGATCATCTATCTCTGTTTCTCTGTTTCTTGCTGCCAGTCCATTTCAGATGATAAAATGAAATGGATTCCTGTTCATTCTCCACCATCTACTCTGGGGCCATAGGAACATTTGTCTGCATATTAGTTGGCCCTGCTTTGACCTTACTGTCTATATTCTCCAATCCTGCCTTGATTTAAGAAGAAATGGGACCCTGGGCTTGATGAGCTGGCTCACTGGGTGCAGGTGCTTGCCACTAAATCTAATAACTTGAGTTCAACTCTAAGATCCCACCAGGTTGATGGAGAGAATAGATTCCACAAGCAGTCATCTAACATTCAGGCATATGCAGTGGCATGAGTACACACACACACACACACACACACACACACACAAGTTCAAGAAATAAAAAAAAATAGTTAGAGGTTCCATTGTGATATTTCTCTTGGCAGTATATTGTCTTAAGACAAATCAAAAATATGATAGTTAACTTACTAAATACATATATAGTTCATTAAAATGGATTTTATTTCTAGATAATATATTATTTTTACTGTGCTAGTGGTCTAGGTACTTTTTTTCTTATAAAGTTATGATGTCAATGCTATTAAACTAAAAATATATAACAGTGTTAAAATGAATATTTTGACTAAAATGTCAAAGTTTGAATCAAAAATTGTCCTCAAATGTAAAGTTCTCCTTATTAAGTAAGGCTCCTCTTAGAATCCATTCTACCCATATACAAAACTACAGTTAAGGATTCCTGCTCTAGAGATCAGGGTTCTCTTCCTGGGTGGAAGCCTCACATTGCCCTGGGACTTGTAAGGTCACAAGACCAACGGACCAGCTCTAAGAAGGCAGGCTGACTTTAAGCCATGCTATGGAGGTAAGCCAGAATAATTTTTCTTTGCTGAGAAACTGTATTTAGCTACCTCAGAAATTCTGCTCAGGTATAGGAGTTCACACATAGGATGGGGAGTCTGGCACTTTTCATAGTAGTTGGTGAAAGAATTGTTTCTCCCCTTTCCTTCCCTTCCTCACTTCCCCCTCTCTCTGTGTGTGTGTGTATGAGTGTGTGTATGTGAGTATGTATGAGTGTGTCTGTGTGTGTGTATTTGAGTGTGAATGAGTGTATGTGTGTGTGTGTATGAGTGTGTCTCTGTGTGTATGTGTGTGTGTGTATGCATGTGAGTGTGTATGAGTGTGTGTATGTGAGTGTGTATGAGTGTGTCTGTGTGTCTGTGTGTCTGTGTGTGTGTGCGTGTGTGCATGTTTTCTATACTGATGTTGGTCTTCCCCAACATTTTGGGCTTCATTACTTACTGTTCCTTAGAAGTCTCCCTCCTTTCCATGTAGCTACTTGTCAGTCACATGCTGAGCTCCAAGCCACCTTATGTTAAGCACCTTTGGCATTTAACCTGTCTCCTTTGTTCTCTTCCTACATGCTTGATAGCTGCCCTACTGAAATTTACATATACTTGTCTTGGTATTTTTCTATTAAAAAGAATCTAGCAAACTTGTCCTTGCACTTTTGTTTAAATCCATTCTTATCTTTTTTTTTTATTAATAACTTCAAGAACTCTAGTAGAGCATCCTTTCTCTATATCATCATGAAACAGTTGGTGGATAAAAACAAAGGACATATATTTAACACTGGTAGTGACTGACATGTGAGCTACATCATCCAGAAATCAAAATTGATCATATAAGCCTTTTATGGGCATGCCGTTATTTAAAAGATTTGAAAATATTATCACCATACCAGAGACTCATAGCAAAAAGAAAAGGTAAAGATGGCTGTGGAGTCCCCAAGAAACTCCAAACCCCTTTAATTCACAAAAAGAAGAAAGGAGAGTTAGAACACTGTAAGCAGAGGCAGGTGATGGAAATCTTCAATGATTAGGACTATTGTCAGCAAATTAATCCAATTTAATTAGGGTTGGATAGTCACCAAACCATTCCTGCAATGTGCTTCTCTAACAGGAACCTCTACCTACCATCTATAGTTGGGCCTGGGTAGTTCCTCCTTTATCCATGGTGATCTCCTCTGTGTCCTTAATTCTTCCAAAACAAAGCACATCGGCTCATGCTTTTCTGACTGCCTCAATTTTCTTGATCATTGCTGATGAAATTCACGTTTACGAAATTGTTTGGTGGTTTTCATTTTGTTATTTGTGACAAATTTTACAATTCATTTGATGCTTTAGTAGCTTTGTGTGAGACAAGGAATAGGAAAAAAAAAAAGCCTAGCCAAATCTTGTTTGACTTATTCCCTCCCTCAGAATGATAGGCTGTCTACTGGATTGTCACTATGTAGCATTTCCTAATGGTTCAGATGTCAAACCGAAACATTTGTCAAGTCCTCCATGGGGAAAAAAAACCAAGTTCAATATGAAACTAATACTCAGAATAAAACTACCTAGAATAACCCCTATTAGATAAAAATGCAGATAGGTGCTGCCTAAATTCTGAGCTTTCTGGCCTTTGTCAATGTGTATGCATGAGGGACTTCTGTCTAAGTCTCATCTGGTATCTAAGCTTCTGAAGTCTCAAACGCATGGGAAAGCTTGCTGGAGAATGACTGTAAGGAGCAGGCATCAGAAGTAAACTGTAGGTTTGAGCAACACAGAGCATTAGTGGTCATGGCAACCACAGAGCCAGGCGCCTTGAGCCATTTAATATAGCATCAGTCAGAATTAACACATGAAAAGGGATGGATCTCAGAAGCATGGAGCAAATCACCAATGAATGAAATATTTCCCGGATGTTTCCAGGGAAGACCGAGAGAGGAGGTGTGTAATTGGATGATCCCTTGTTTGTAACTGGAAAACATAAAATCACATTAAACTCTTACGTGGGCTCTGGTGTGAAAGCAGCCCTTAAAGGAGGATAAACACCTGCCTGCTATACGGTTAGGAAAAAAAAAACACCGAGTGTTACAAGATTATTATGGATTTTGTTAAAATCAGTCCAGAGGCGAAAGAGAAGAATATGATGAAATTGATTTATTTCTGGCTGATATTTAATGAAAAGCGGATCCGGAGGCCAGAGTTCTAATACTATTTCTTCCTCCTTTCAAGCCTACAGCATCTTCTGACTGGAATCGTTTGCTAAACTAATATCTGTGCTTTCAACAATGTATCATTATTTACAAACAACTAACTATGTGTGTTTATATTCACATGTGTGTGGCTTTCACCTTGACACTGTGTGTGTGTGTGTGTGTGTGTGTGTGCGTGTGATTTGTTTACACTTGGCTATCCACAGCCGTAATAACTGTTCAGGTAAACATTCTCACAATTGCATGCATCTGGAGTTGTTAATTCCATGAACCCAGAATTATGACAGAACTTTGTATATGTATACCCCTTGACCAATCTCTCTCTCTCTCTCTCTCTCTCTATTGAAAATACTTAAGAGAGGGTTTTTTTTTTAAGTTTTCATTCCTAAGCAACTTGAAATATAAGAAGTGATGTATGTGATAAGCATCTGTATTTTATTGCAATTAAATCGATACATGGATTAGAATATCACAGAATAGTCCATTAATAGACATGATTATAAAGTGTCAACTAAAATTTTAGAAATAGAAAAGGAAGATTAGAAGATTCATCCAGAATGGCTGCTCATAAAAACTACAGAATTTCTATGACATTCATGTGTCAGTGTAGTCCCTTCTGTTGAAAGGGACTTGTCAATGATATATTAAGGGTGTGGATGGGGAGAACTTTGTTTTTGTGAATCATTGGGAGGCAATAAAATTTTAGTACTTTTATTTCAGTTTTACTGTGAATCTGAAAATTGAGCTTTATAAGGTCTATTAAAGAAAGTTTCCAGAAGTATTTTTTTCTAGAGAAGCTTGTTGTTCATTGAAAACAATGGGAATTAATATAAAGGACTACTATGGGATGTATTTCAGAGCCAAAAAGTATATTCAAAATCACATTGAAATGTAGATGCTCTTTTGGTCCACTGAAGTCAGGAGACCTCTTAATAAAATGTAATTCATATATCAGTTGGGGCTTCCTAACTCTTGAGAAGGCTGAAAATTGCTTTGAACCCTCAAGAGATCTATTCTTCAGTAAAGGAGATAGTGGCTTTTCTTGATGTCTTTTTTTTGTGGCCAGTCATGTATTGATATGCTTAACCCAGACATGATAGAAAATTTATTAATTTTCACTATTTATAAGTATGGTAGGCTTTTATGAAATTTGATTTGGGGAAGACTGTCAAACAAGTAATATAAGCACTTTGAAAATCAGATTTCATTTTCTAAGATGTCTTTCTGACATTCTTTTAAAAAAATGTGTTCATCTATTCTGCTAGTATGTCCTCAATTCACCCTGTCTCCTCAGGCTTCCTCCTTCCCACCTTTAATATATTTCTCTAGTCTCCATTTTGGGGAACAAAACATAAATTCCTATAATTTTCTTATCCAGAACAATTTAAACATCTCTTTTTATAGTTGGGTGTCCTGCTGACATCCTGTGCCCTCACTGTTATACCTTGCACAATGTTTTACGAAGGTATTTTGACAAATAACATTCCCTGCCTAGGATGGATTCTGGTGCCAGCTGTTAAGATAACACATCTTTTACTTGGTTATATAAGAACTTTATTTGTTCCGAAATAACCTTGCTGTGAGTTGAAAGGTATAGATTGACAGAAGGAAGAATTACCCATTTAATAGCTCAGCTGCATTGAGCACATGGCAAGTCATGTCTTCATTTCCATGTGTATCTTGCTGGATCCTGTGAGAAAGACAGTGCTTGGCATCTTCAATGCAGAGATGGTGAAACAGAAGTTCAGGGAGGTTATGGTTTTGCTTAAAAGTACATATTCTTTTACTGGAAGAGGCCTACTTTAACAAATTTCACCCTAATTGAAAGAAAACCTAATATAATTATCACAAAAAGAAATATGGAAAATGGGAACATGCATCACATTTTAATATTTTTATAGGTTTTAGGATCTAACTAATGCACTTACAGGCTACTGAGATCGTCTAAGGGAAGTCATGATAATCTTATTAGTTTATTATGCTTTTTATTTTTCTTAGCATATTTCCCTGTAAACCTCAGATCCTAAAGGCCAGATGTGTGGCCCCAACAAGTAGATGAAAAAAAAAATTGACATAGAAACATCTTGTTAATGAAAGGTAGATTAGTCCAACAAAGAAACAGGCTTTGGGCATGGCAAGTCTGGCTTTAAATAATAGTCAGCGGTCAATTATAAACATAGTGTCATTATGGAACTGTCTAGCTTGGGTGTCCCTTATATTAAAAGAGAAATTACTAACTTCTGAAGACATATGTACTGGGTAAAATAATGAGCACAGGTGCTTGGCTGATTCACTATATAGTGAGATAACAGTTGATATATACATGCATTTTACATATATATATACATATATATATATATATCATCTATAATTTGGTAATTTCATACACAAATACGATGTCTTTAGGACACTTGTTACATTACGATAGTGCTTGATGTGACATCATCCTGTCATTGTCAAATGAGGTTGTCAGTTGCAATAAAGGTTCATATGTGACGAACACATAGACCTATATACAAATTGTGTTGCCTGGAATCGTGCTCTACAGTAGTGGTATATTTTAGAACCGCTTACACTCCAAAATCAAAATGGCAAAAAGTTATTGAAGAGCTCACTGTTTCTACTGATTTATAATTTAGACTTTGAAATACTTCCTTCACTATATAGAAGACTTGTTTGAAAAATATGTGATGTTCAATGAGATTAATAATTTTTGTGATGATTTAAATGTATGGTCAATACCAGCAAAATGGAGAGACAAGAACTCTCACGGTCCGTGGCCCAGTAACTTCTAAACCTCTTAACTGAGGGCACCTTCAACCCAGTCAGCTACATAGATTTGGTTGGAGTCCATTTCCAGTGCTTTATTTTCTTAGAGTATGAATCTTAGTGGCCTGTGTTTTCATGTAGATAGATCACTAGATGCCACCTGTACTGTGCTTAGATATAAAGAATACTCAATTATAAATTATGAATATGTATGGAGGAGTATAGCAGTGATTAATCAGTTGAGATAACCAGCAGATGAGCACAAATATAGTTCCATATATAATATTGGTCTCTACCCACTCTATGTGGAACCAGGTACATCGCTATGTTCCTTCAAGCCATTTCTTATTTATGCATAGGAATCCCAGCTAGCACCCTGGGCTGTTTACAAGCCTTGGGCTGGCTTTGACTGAGGCTAACCGCCACTACTGCTGAATTATTAGAAGCTCTGAATTATTAGAAGTCCTTTGAATTTCCCACTCAATCTTCCCTTTAGGGGGAAGTACAGGGAAATCGATGCTTTACTATGAAATACAAGGTTTAATGTATTTTTTTCCCTGAATTTCAGCTCAGCTGGAGCTATATCCCAGTAGATTTCTTAGCTTTGGGGTCTTTATGAGAGTTCTCATTCTATACATAAGGTTTATTTATTTATTTATTTTTTAATCTCTCAAGAGGTGTGTGAGAACTGGTTCAAGAAGCAAACCTCTACTATCCTTTTTAAGGACACAGCTTCCTCCACCCATCTAACTGTCACCCCTATCACAAAAGTTCACTCCCCTTTGACCAGAGGGTAGTATGTGATTAAAAGTGATTAATAAGAAGGGACACGTAAATCGACTATTAAATGTCCAACAGCTGAAGGCCCTGGCCCCTCCATTACAGACAGGCACACTTTTCTGTTGAGTGTTACACTTTTGGAACACAGTGCATTTCTCATGCACATTTTTTTTGTACTGGAAGCCTTTGTCTTCTAAGTTCATTAACATTTAGGTTTAAATTTTCCTCTTTGCTTTATTCTATAGGGAACTAGAACTAATTCATTTTACATCTTTCAATTTCCCAGTTTTCAGTTATAAAAATGAGAATAAGTATATCTGTTGCATAGTATTATTTTTAAGGATTAAATATAACTCTGACATCTACTTATTTATTAAAAAGCTACACACACATATACACATATACATACACACACTAACATGTGTGTGTGTATGTATATGTGTGCATGCACAAATAAATATGGAGAAAAGTACAAACACTATTATTTTATATGAAATTTGGCATTTAAAGGTCATATGTAATCTTCATGGATATTTATATAGTCAAAAGTTGCTTGCTGAATGTCCCTCCCTAGGGGGAAAAATCTGTTACTTTCTGTTGCTGTCTTACTTATAAGGCTCAGAGTTGGTCCTGCTGATGTGCAGGTCTTGAGATGCATGATTCAGAAGCAGTTAGATATGGTTTAACTTCCTTAAAATCTTACTCCCTATTGATATTCTCTAAAAGTCAGCACAGTTAATACTAAGTTACTTCTCAGAAAGACAGTAATAAAAGAAGAACAAAGAGAAAGAAGAGGAGGAGGAGATATTATAGAAAAGAAATTGCTGGGATGCAATTAAAAAAAAAACAATACTGGAGACTGGAGGGATGACTCAGTGGTTAAGAGTACTGGGTTCAATTCCCAGCACCCAGTAGGCTGCTCAAACTGTCTGTAACTCAGGTCCAGTGGACTCTACTCCCTCATAGAGACATACATGTAGGCCAAACAACAAAGGTACATAAAAATAAATGAATAGCCGGGCAGTGGTGGTGCACGCCTTTAATCCCAGCACTTGGGAGGCAGAGGCAGGCAGATTTCTGAGTTCTAGGCCAGCCTGGTCTACAGAGTGAGTTCCAGAACAGCCAGGGCTACACAGAGAAGCCCTGTCTCTAAAAACCAATAAATAAATAAATAAATTTAAAAAAGAATAACACTGAAATACAAAGAAACGAAGAACTATGGAGATGAATCATGTATATAATTGGCTGAAAGTTTATATATCTACTGGATAGTTTTGTTTTGATATCCAAAAGTAAATACCTATAAGAAATTTATTTTCTATACCTCTTTATATTATCAGGGAAAAGTATTTTGGCATATAACAAGGGTGAAGGTGACTTGGCTTTCAATTTAAAAACTCTCTTAAATGTTTCATTATTTTCCAAGCTAGGTTACACAGAAAACCATTGACTAACATGTTAAAACATTAAATGGATACACCACAGAAAGAAATGTTCCTAGGTTACCAATTTGGAAAATGTAGCAGGAAGCTCCCCCTATATCAAGATTCAAATTTCACATTAATATCAGCTGGCTAGACCACCCAGTGCTCCCAGCGACTAGATCATCAACCAAAGAGGGAACAGGAAAGGATCCATGGATCCAGAGATATAGGTAGCAGAGAATGGCTCTGTCTGACATCAGGGGGAGGGGAGGCCCTTGATCTTGTGGAGGTTTGATGCCCAGCATAGGGGGATTCTGAAGAAGTGGGGAAGGAGAGGGTGGGTGAGTTTGGGAGCACCCTCAAAGAGCCAAAGAGGAGGGAGGTTGTGTGATGGGGAAATTGTGGAGGGGTAACCAGGAAATCAGATATTGTTTGAGATGTAAACGAATGGAATGATTAAAAAAGAAAAAACAAGAAACAAAAAACAAAAACAACCCTCACATGACTATTAAAAGAAGCCTGAGCACTTCACAGGGTAGATAGGAGGGGGGGACGACAGGTGGATAGATTCTTAACCATTGATTATTCTGAGTATTCTGCTTTCGATCAGGGAATGCTTTTAGGGATTCTTATTATCTGATCATACAGATACAGCCTTCTGTTTGAAAGCCTTCCCTATAAAGAGAGGAAATTTGATATCCATCTCTTACCGCTACTGTGAACACTCCACATGTAACACCAGTGGTTCTAAGCACATAGCTTCCCAAGCATGTTGGCTCCCTTGGTTATCTTGGTTCTTGGTTCTGGTTATTATTTAAACAATACCACCACGTATCAAGAAAGGCACTGAAAGTTTCCAGCATTTCTGTGGCAAATTATAAAACAACTTACAAGTGATTTCTCTTCCTGAAGTCCATTTCTTTATCGTTGGCATCCTGGCTGTTCCTATGGTGATTCAGAACCTGTTCCAGCCTAGGGCTCAAAAGACCAAGTTCGGCTTTCACTCTCGCACCCCTGACATCGCTCTGGAGCCACACTAGCATGCTGGAGGGGACAGTGCCTGGAGAAAAGCCCCATATGTCCAGGCTATCAAAGCAAATCTCTCCTGCTAATAAACCAGTTGGTCATAAGAACATGAAGTAAATGGGTCCAGCTGTCCTAGACCAGAACTATCCTGATGACTACCAGAATCACGGATGGTATAATTGTTTTAAGCCCCACACTTTCTAAGAGATTCTGTTATGCAGTGACTGTTGATGTATCAGTCAAAAACTGGTACTTTAATTCTAATCTACTATGCTGGAAGTCTCTGAGAAGCAAAATGTACTTCTCAATACAATGTGATCTGTTAATGTGGTGTAGAGTTTTCTATTTATGAGCATTCATTGATCCATATGAAAGTATGCGGCATCTGTTTGAAGTTGAGAATGTAGTCACAAAAGAGTTTTTTCAAACATGTTTATATCTGTTTCTAATCTCCCCACTGGCATCATTTCCAACCATGAAGGACAGCTGTCTGTGCATTTTTAAACAGAATCTTATTATCCTGTACACCTGGAAGTTCTAGAAAGGGTGCCTTGGCAGAGCCAGCACAAATTGCAAAGCTATGATGCTGTCCAAACCTTACAGGGAATGCCATTTTGTGGGAAATCTAATATTTCCCATGAGAGAAAGAAAACATCATTGTCCTCAAATGCTGCCAGGGATGGGGAGAGGGGGATAGGAAGAACCTTTACAGAGTCCCAAAGACCTGGGATAGGGTAGGCTATCAGGACTCGGTGTGGGTGATCATAGCGAAAATACCCAACAGTGGGGATATGAAACCTGAAGAGGCCACCTCTATTAATTAGACAGGACCCCCCAGTGAAAGGACAAATGGGGACACCAACCCACCTACAAAACTTTCAACCAAAAACTGTTCCAGTCAAAAAGAAATACAGGGACAAAATCAGAGCCTGAAGGAATGGCTGAGCAGTAACCAGCCAAAACTGGAATCCATCCCATCAGTAGGTACCAATTCCTGACATTACTAATAATGCACATTGTGCTTGCTGAGAGAAGCCCAGTGTGGCTGTTCTCTGAGCGGCTCTACCCAGCAGCTGACTGAGATAGATACAGATACTCACAGCCAAGCATTAGACAGAGCTCAGGGATCCCTACAGAAGAGTTAGGAGAAAGACTGACAGAACTGAAGGGGATGACAACTCTATGGAAAAACAAACAGTGTTGACCAATCTGGACCCCCTGGGAGCTCCCAGGGACTGAGTCACCAACAAAATAGTATATCCAGGGTGGTCGGAGACCCCAGGCACATATATAGCAGAGGACTGACTTGTCTGGCCTCCTGAGAGAAGATACACCTAAAGCCTTGATGAAATTTGATGTCCTAGGGCAGGGACATATGGGCAGGGGGAGACCCACTTAGAGGTAAAGGGGAGGAGGGAAAAGAACTCTGTGAGGGGGCACTGGCAACATTTGGGATATAAATAAATAAAATAAAAAAATAATAAAATTAAATAAAATATTGTAATGAATCTTGTTTAAAGACTTATATTTAAACAATTGGTGCCAGGGTTATATTTAATGGTGTAGGCAGCCAAATGGCAATGCTAACTGAGAATCTCATCCTCTCATGACAATTTTGCTTCATGCTTATTTTTGAAAGAACCCATGAATATCTTTTCTCACTGGGAACACTACAACAAATTTTATTAATTTACTAAAAACTGCAAAAGTGTATAGCATTTATTACAAGTGATAACCCAGGAAATTTCAGACAACTCAATAAATGTTTGGTAACAATTTATCGCTCTTAAAACATTGATAGCCTTTAATGATTCAAGGAAACAAAGGGCTGTGGCTACCATCAAGAATCTTTCAAATTCTCTTAGCCACCATTGAGACCTACAAGGCTCTAGGGTTGACTTGGGAGAGACAATGGGGAAATGAAGAACAACAGATGCTAACTGAGAAAAGCTCTGGTGGGATAATCCTTGTGCTCTTGTCTTAGTCAGGGTTTCTATTCCTGCATAAACATCATGACCAAAAAGCAAGTTGGGGATGAAAGGGTTTATTCAGCTTGCATTTCTTCCTTGCTGTTCATCACCAAAGGAAGTCAGGACTGGAACTCAAGCAGGTCAGGAAGCAGGAGCTGATACAGAGGTCATGGAGGGATGTTTTTTATTTGCTTGCCTCCCCTGGCTTGCTCAGCCTGCTCGCTTATAGAACCAAAACTACCAGCCCAGAGATGGCACCACCTGCAAGGGGACCTCCCTGCCTGATCACTAATTGAGAAAATGCCTTGCAGCTGGATCTTGTGGAGGCATTTCCCCAACTGAAGCTCCTTCCTCTGTGATAACTTCAGCCTTTGTCAAGTTGACACAAAACTAGCCAGTACAGCTCTGATGGAGATAAACAAGCAGCCACAACACTGTGTATTTATTCTATGCTGCAGAATGAGGACTCAATTTTAATAGATCCAGGTGAATGAGGAGGGTGCTGTGTTTTCTGCATATGCTGGTTTTAAGGAAAGATCAATCATTATTAACATCTATACATACTTGTATCAGAGGGAGAATTTGTCATTCCTCTTACACAGTCCTGGGGAAGATATTGCCAATCCCTTGGGTCTGAGGTATTGGGGTCCTTGGCATGACTGTATTCATGCTAATATCACAACTTTACTTAGCGCTTCATCCTTTCTCCACAGGGTGGACTAACTGGAATCTATTAAATTTCATCTAATTTAAGCAGGTATGCATTTATCCTTGCATTTAAAAAATTGGAATGATTTCCAGTCTTATCCTAATACTAACTTGCCACTAGTTCTATTATTGAATTTATCATTGGCATTAACTAGAATAGTGATATTAATGGAGTAGCAAGGAGCAAACAATACCATGTCACTTCTTAGGAAAAAAAAAAAACAGATTATGCTATACGCTTGGCTGTGTCCACCCTAACATGAGGCAATGGGGCATTTAAAATAGCCTCTCAATGTTGATCTTTAGGTGACAGCTGGGGTTTATAGACATACTTGCAACAGGATAAGATCAGATAGTTATTTAAATTGCTGAAATCATGGCTGTTGTCTTTGATAATTTTCACTAAGTGCCTCAGTAGGGTACTTGTCTGGGTTAAAGTTCTATTTTTACTCAATTAGCACTGGTTCAGCAACTCATAAATCTTCCCCTTTTTTGTTACCTTCTTGTCGGTGGTGTTCTTTGTTCCATGTATATTCAAGAATAAAATACAAAAGACAGCACACCACAAAATAACAGGAATATATTTTGTTATGATCATGTTTCTGGTTTCTTTCCGTACAGATAAAGTTAGAGTTTTTATTTTCCAAAAATTTCAAGAGCTCACTGAATCTTAATGCAGAGCAGAGTGACCTGCTACCTAAATCGTTAGAACAGTGACCTAGCCTCCATCCAACCTCAACCATTGCTTGAGAGTTCCAAGCAGCAGTGCTGAAGCTTGTTTCTGGTTTTGATAATTCTAGAAATATGTTTACATTTTAAAAAACTACTGCACAGGGTAATTCATGTGAGTATATAAGAACAATTATTTCTATTTCAAATATTTAATCGTAACAATAATCTCATAACAGTGGACATTGACTCTAAAGGCAACCTCCCCTTGATGCCTCTTCCTTTCCTTTATCTCTTCCTAAACCTGTTTAGTTCTTTCATGTTACCAGAACTTTTATAAAAGACTCAAGAACACACACACAAGAATTCATTAGCAATTAAAGCTTCCCCTTTCAACTCAGAAGGCTATCTCTATAGATAAACATTACAGAAACTCCTACTTGACACCATTCATTTTCAGTCTTTTGGGTCAAATCAATCAATGCCTCTTGGACTTCTTCTCCCTACATGACAAGAAATTTGTGTAAATCTTTGCTTTCCACAATCTAATAAAGTCTCCTTGCATAGTGCTAATGGCATATTGTGACAGAGTCTTCTGCACAAGCCAATAAGAAGGTGGAAATTGAGAAGAAGTTGCATTTTACTCAACAGTTTAACTGTTGCTTGTGGTACTCAGCTACCTGCCACACAAGTTCCAGAAGCAGCTGATGCAAAGAAGGATTTCCTGGTAGTGAATACTGGATACAGCTGCATCGTGGCCTGTGTGTGAATACCACTCCAATGTAGATGTGGCTGAACAGGATTGCCATACAGAAAGAAGAATCGAGGAACTGCCCTATAAAAAGAAGCTAGAGATGATGAACATCCATCTACTGAAGATCAGTATCTAGCCCCAGAGTGTGGACAGCATAGTCGATGGCTATGAACAGAAGACTTCCCCAGTTCTAGTCCACTTAGGCCACTCCTGGGTCATTGACAAGGCATTGACTGGACACTGTAAATGCTACTATATTTTCACACCACGTATAATAAAATCCATCCAATGCCAAGTTATAAGGAGTCAGAAAGAGTGTTGTCAGGAAGCCCTTGTCAAGCCATTCCTCACCTTATTGTCACTAACCTTTCTTACTCGTACCTGCAGATATTGATGGAAGTAATAGGAATTATATGTATCTTGGGTATTTGTTTGTGTTGTAATTGTAAAACTGGAGGAAAATAAATCATTTTTTGGCTCTGCCTAAACATATGTTTATTTTACTATAAGAATATAAGAAAAATAACAGTTGTGTTGAGGATATTAAGAAAAAATAGCTAATTCATTCAGACTGAAAGCTTATATAAATTGAGTTTCTTGCATTATTTTCTTCAGTTAAATGTTAGAGTATAAAACTCTGCTGTCTAAAAATGCTGGCGGTGTAGGTCTGTGCTTCATGATGACAGGTAACATATTGCTAGAAACATCTGATGCACAGGGAATCAGTATGCCTCTTGTTTGTAGCTTCCTTGAATTTAACAGGGCACCATCTGTCCAGAGACATACAGGCCTTTCAACAGGTTATGGGATATCATGAAACACTAGAGATTTATATTCCCTAACAAATCTGTCAACCCATTAATTCTTCTAATAGAATGTCAGGTATTAAAATCAAAGTGTTTATATGAATAGCATAATGGAGACTAAATTCCCCTAAACTTTTCTTGAATTTACATCTTATTAAACAAAGCACGAGATTAAACAAAACATTGTACATGATCATCGTTCTCCCTTGGCAACTTAAAGGGGAACCAGAGTACCTTAAGTAGCTAAGCACAAGAGAAGTACTGACTTAATTCCCAATAGGAAGAGGTTAGCAGGCATAAACTGTAGAAGAGACCTTATGTGAAGGATGTTCAGGAAGGAAGGCTGGAATCTAGGGGACTGACTATGGTTGTTCTGGATATAAACACGGCAGGTGTTCAATGATCCTTATGGACAAATGAAATGCTCAGTAGTAATAAGCTGCATACAATAATTTTGCCTTTGCACACGTACCCATGGTAAAATTTAATATAAATAACCCACAGAAGAGGTTTACAATGACTGACAATAAAAAAAAGTAGAGGAATTCAAGCCATACACTGTAATAAAGTTACATGAGTGAAGTTTTTCTCAATGTATCGTTAAAAATTTAGTTATTTTTGAAATTATAATGACATCATTTTACCCCTCCCTTTCTTCCCTCCAAAGTCTCTTATATAACCCTCCTTGCCTTCTTTCAAATTCATGGTCTGTTTTTCCTTTAACTGCATTACACACACACACACACACACATTCACACACACATATGCACACACATAATGCATAAATATCAGTGGGCCAATTTATATAAAGTTACTCATATGTATGTATTTAGGGATGACAGTTTGGTATCAGGTGACCACTGGTATGTGTTTCTTTGGGGATGGCTATTTCTACCATTCTTGGCATTTCCTAGCTGCTTGTAGTTCTCTTTGTGTAAATTGAGGTTTTCTGGCCTTCCCCCTGTTCACTTTGGCATGTCTACTAATGCCACCCTGTTCAGGTCATTTATGGGCAGTCATTTTGGTGAGATGTTACAGGATGTATCTTCTGACCTTCCTAAGAGACACAGTCTTACAGAAATATCCTGATCCTGTGACTCTTACAATCTTTTTGCCTCTTTTCTATAATGCTCCATGTGACTTAGGTACTAGAGGGTTTTGTGACTGAGCTCCTCCAGAACTCTGAACTTTTATGGTTGCTGTTTTCTGTAGAGAACTATACTTAAGTGCAAGTGATGTCTGTTAAATTATAGGTTTACTCCTAGTGATTGCAGTCACAGGGAGGAAATTGCTGATAAGGGGACTAATTTACTTGGAATTGAATATGTGTATGGACACAAAAGCATAACAACATCCAATAAGAAGCTTGGATAGAAGCTGAGATCTTAGCAACAAGCTCAAAATATCCGAGAATTCATCAGAATCAGTCTTCGAAGTGGACCAATGCAAAATTATGAGACATGATAGGTAGGGACCAACAAGAAATTGAAGCTAAGTCCCATCTCCTGACTTCTAAATACAGCATGCCCTGTCTCCTCTCAAAAGGCTAGAAGTTCAAAGAAGACACTGCAAATCAGCCCTTGTTGCCGAAGCCAGGACAATAAAACTAGCATTGTTTTCCCTGGTGTCAAAAGAGAGAATCATTCCTCCCTAGATTCTTAAAATACATTGTGTTTGAAGGAGTCTGGTGAACTAAACAGGGTCCTTTGAGGAGCCTTTCCTCTGAAGTGCATCTCCTTTTGTGAAAACTTCTTTCTTCAGGAAGAACCTTTGTGCTGAGCTCTGAAAATTCATTAACTGGATTCCTGCTTTCACCCAACTGTCTTCATGTGAAAAATGTTTTTTGATCATTGTAAAATTATTTTCTTTCAAAATAAAATCTCATACTATTATTTATTGCTTAGAATTGTCCTTGTCTATTCAATTAGTAACAAGAAAGTGATTTTACTTAGCTACCCAACAAGGTTTACACATTCAAGATGTTAAAATGGAATATGGTAATATCTTTGCTGTTGTCTTTTTAAAAAAATTTGGTTTTTAGAATTTATAGATGTGTATTTTATTTATGACACTTCCACTCTTTGCTATTCTCTTTCCTACTCTTCCTAGGCCTTTCCTCAGACTCAGTTCATGAGGACTTCTGTGAATTATACATGCATATATCTATATATGTAATTTGCATATACACATACATGTTACACTTTCATTTAGTACTTTTTGTTCATGTGTTAAGGACTGACAACTTGGTATTTTATAACCAATCATCGCAATTGTTATCCCTGGAGACAAAAATGATGCTCTTTTGCTCTTTCATTCAGCACCCTTGGATTTGCTATTGCCCTTTACCTACCTAATGATAGGACTTTGTGAAATTTCTCCCATTGATTCTGACAGGTCTACTCTAGTTGACATTATCCAGGTCTTGTTTGAGTCACCATATATCGTTAAGTTCATATGGGTACAAAATCCCTGACATTTCTAAAAGATACTTTACACCAACAGGTGTCTTGGTTCTTTGACTCGTACATTCTTTCCTCCGTTTATTCAGCTCATAAAACTAAAAACCTCTTGTACAGTAAATGGAAATGATTACTCTAGTGAAGAAGAAACCCACAGAGTGGGAGAAAATCTTTGCCAGCTATATATCTGACAGATAACTAATTTCCAGTATAACAAAAATCAAAGAGTCAAAAACGAGTCACTTAAGGAAATAGGCTAGAGACTGGAACAGAGAGATGTCAAAATAAAAAACAAAATCAGCTAACCAATATCATAAATATTTAAGATCCTCATCATTCAGGGAAATGAAAAGCAAAACAACTCAAGATTTCCACTTACCAGTGGGGAATCACTAAGATAAACAACTGGCAACAATTGCTGCCATGGATATAGGGACAGAGATCAATTCCTTTGCTGTTGTTGGATTGGCAAACTGGTATTATCAGTAAAGAAATCGTAATGGAGAAGTCTCTGAAAGTTAAAACTAAATCTGTCATATGACTCACATGTATCTCTCCTTGGAATATGTCGAAAACACTCGACAACCTATTCCACAGGTACTGGGTTATCCACGTACATAGCTGCTCTATTCATAAGAGCAAGGGGATAGAAGCAACCTAGCTGTCCCTCAATTGATGAATAGATAATAAGACTGCACAACATTTAAACAATAAAATTCTATTCAGCTGTTAAGAAAAATAAAGGGGCGAAAATATCAGGTAAACGGACAGAACTGAAAAATATTATGATGAGTAAATTAAACCCGACCCAGAAAGACAACACAACATGTTCTCGTTCACTTGTGGATCTTAGGTCAGTATAGTTAAATTTGATCTCATTACCTTAAGTAACTACGGGAGTCAGGAAAGAGGAAAGGGCGCATGGGGCAGGGGGAATCAGGAGCGGATAATAGAACACAGGCACTAGGGAGGGAGAAAGGACAAGGTGATAAACTGGGGAGGGAGGTAATAAAGGGGAGAGGAGGGAAATAAGGATAATGGATACCAGGGACTTGAAAACACATAGAGAAATAAACTTGTTAAGTTTACCTAAGTAAATAGACACACACACACACACACACACACACACACACAGGAGTCGGGTCTCACAAAGTAATCTGGGTCCCTGGAAGGTCATAATATAGACCAGGCTTGCCTGAAAGTAATTCATCTGCCTCCTGAATGGTAGGTTTAAAGGTATGTGCCGCCAGACGTGGCTCAAAATAATATATTTTAAAAGATTTCTGAAGAAAACTAGTACAACAGTAAGTTTTAACAATATATCCATGGATTTTATTAATTTTATTAAGTTTCAAGTATTAATACAAAGACAAACTGAATTAATAGATTTTTAAAAATGAAATTGATAATTATCTGTTCAGCCCTCTGTCTATTGAATCATATATCTATATCTATTTACATAAAAGATGAAAGAAAACTTTTAAAAGGCGATTTAAATTTTTAGAAAATTATATGATATAGCATTTTAAAAAATCCCCAGAAAGATATTCTAAGACCTCTATTGTTAATTAATAATACTTCAAGGTTTTAAAATTGTGAAAATGAACATATACATACTTATAGCCTTGAAATCCCAGGGCTGTAAAGACACAAATTCTTCTCCTACATTTAAAACTACTACAATTCCAATCAATTATCAACATACATGTTGGGGAAAAATCAGAGTCAATTTAATTTTATGGAAATAAAAAGGATCTGACAAAAGAATGAGGCAAGAAAATATTATTATGCCTGTGATTTGGGGATGAACATATTGTTGGTTTGTGCACATATGTTGTGTGGGTAGAGGATTTATGCTTGTGCAAGAGTCCACTTGCTTATGTGTAGACCTGAGCTTAATGTCACAATCTCCTCATTTTTTTTCCTTAACCCTATGAGCTATGTCTACAACTCTAGATACTCTTTCGAAAGCACAAACTTACTTAGTGTTCTAGTTCAGGCTGGCATTAAGGTGATAACAGATAAACTTGGCATATAGTGCAGAGTTCTGAGACACAACAGACTTTAGTGGACCTTAGGATAGGACCCTTGTATGTTTCCATGAAAAATGGTAGGGAAAGATGTCTTGGTGTGTTGACAGGCAAAGGACAATTACCTATCAACACCAGCAAGAAAGTCAAGTTGACACCCTATCTCTTCCTATATACTTAATACCTAGAAGTGGAAAATAAAAGAAAGTTTTCAGATTGCTAAATTTTAAGAAAAATAAAATTTTATGATTATTTAAAAAAGAAAATTAAAATAAATGCTAAAAAGTAATAGTCAAATAACCCAGTTTTCAAAAGAAGGTTCCAAATACACAGTCATGGGGCACTTTGAGCCTCATGAAGTCCTTTGCTTATTCTCTGCGTAGTACTTAAAAACCAGACACCCTGACAAGAGTGGTTTTTGGAATCCCTGACCTCTGTACTTCAACAATCTCTTCATCTTTGCATAAGTCAGAAACCCAGATGTCTAAGAATTTCTAGTTTAGGCAAGAAAAATCTCCAAAGAAATAGGCATTTTTTTTTATTATTATCTACTTGAATACAGTGCCCTGTTAGACATTGACTATGAAACTCTGCCCAATTTAAGTGTGCAAAGAGCTCATGGTCGTGTCAAGACACTCTCAGTTGGAGAATTAAATGAATTCTGTGGTTTCTTATTTCTCCAATTATCTTACACCTTAATTTTTTTCTTTTTTCTTAAGCAATAATGAATATTTGCTATGTGTTTTGCTGAAAAATGTATATCGGAGAAAAGACCATAGAAATTTAGTTGTGTAGTTTATTAGGATGTTGCCCTTTTCATTCCTCTTCCAGCTTGGGGATTCCCTGGGTACTCAAGCTGCCCTGAGAATCTGCCAATTCAGGAAATCCCATTCATCCCAGCAGTCCCATCTGAGCATGCTCTGACCCAGTGGTTTCTAAACTAGCACGCTCATTATAATTACCTGGAAGGTTTGTTAAGCACAGCTTGCCATCTACTCCCTCCCAGACCACAGCCCCAGATGCAGTAGGTCTACTTGGGACTGATCAGTTTGCAGTTCTGAGTATCTCCCTGGTGACACTCGTGCAACAGCTCAGGAAATACACCAAGAGCAGATTCCAGGCCACAGTTTACCCAACCAGCTCGAAGACCACAAACATCTGGGACTCTTATTCCATGATGATTTTCCAGGTCCCACAGCACTTGGGTAATTACAAACTGGTACATTTAACAACCACCTCTGGAGATTCTCATCAGGGAAAATTGGCTACCGTTTCATCAGATTTAAATCATTGATCTTCCTTTGCAATGGGCATTTGTATGTTCCTTTATTTTTATTTATTTTTTATTATGGATCGTTATTTTAGTTGTTACAAGTTTTTGTGAATATATCTTCATGTCTTTTGTTGTTGTTGTTGTTAGTTTGGGATTTGTAGCATTTCAAAGATTAAAATGTTGTTAGCAGAAGGAATATAGTGGGTAAATAAATAATCTTGATATAAAACTCACAGTTAAATATATAAATACAATAAATGCAAAGCAACACTTTCCTTTGGCTGTCAGCCAAATTATTATTCAGATCCTACAGCTGACATTATATACTCATCAAGTAAGGTCTTCAGTAAGTTCTTCAGTATTAGTATTTACAAACCCAGAATCCTAACTAGTTTCTAATGACCAATGTATAGCATAATCTTTGAGTTTTATGGTAAATAAACACCTCAAATTCACAATCTTCCACACAAAGCATTTCCCAGTCCGACGTATTAATACTACCATTCCACAGGCAGTATAGGGCTCTAGCTCAAACCAAGAAGTGCTCATCATGAGTTGATAAACAGACCATTTACCCTTTTGCTATTGCAATGCCATTTAATAAAACAGAATAAAAATTAACAGTTTCTCACAACAAAAAGAGCACACCACAATAAATTAAAATAGATACATATACCTAATAACTATACTGTATAAACGTAAGATAGAAATAACTCAGAATAACAAAGTTTCATAGTATTTTCTGTAAACCAAACCATTCACACATTAAGCTTTGGTAAACATTGTAGTTGCCTGTGAAAGTATGAGAAAAATACCTCTTAAGATAGGACAAGGCCTCACGAAGATGCCAGGAGCCATCAAGGAGAAGCTAAAAATTAGTAGGTGATATTCCTGAGATGATTCTACCATGGACTGTCAATTTTAATGTTGGAATTGTTTCTTTAGGCAAGGCTGAGAAGAATTACAGTTTAAAGAAATGTTCCTGCTATTAATATGCTTTGCCTATTTTTATGAAATATATATATATATATATATATATATATATATATACATATATATATATATATTATAACAACCACTAAGTATTGGCCCACCCTTTTGAGCAGATCTCTGCAGAACCACAGAGAACTAGCTTGTAATGATGCTATATAGACAAACAGATGTTTTCTTAATTCTTAATGTTGATCCTATAAAATTAATCAATTTATATTAGTAATTATTAAGCTCTTTTATATTATAGGACTGCTATTTAGTCCTTTTGCATTTCAAAACTGCATTGAGAACTCCGCCAAACTTCAAGTGTCAGGACTTAGTTTCTTCTGAGAGAGCAAGCACGCATCTACAACTTCGAGCACATTCCAAGAGGTTGTAAAACCGTTAACCAAAGTTCATAAAAAGGGAACTGATGATTTAATATAGGTGATAGAACAGAACACCAATTGGGTTTTTCTATTCAAAACTTCACTAATGCTCAGTCACAAAGGTTTTGGTTTTTAACTTTCTATGAACCTGTTAAGCTTGTGATAGATAATGAAGGTTTAGCCAGGTAGTTACTCTTAATGGATAGGCATGTAAACAAGCTCTGTTGCAAACTTATTTGATTTATGATTCCAATTTATGTGTAAACTTGTGCTGAACATTTTACCATAGGGTCATGTATTCTGAAAGATATATAAGTGCTGAGGACAAAGAGAGGAAAGCCCCAATCCCCTTTGCTTAGAGTACTTTCATAGGAAACTTTTTAGAGAGAACTTAGAAACAAAGATTAAGATCACATTTCAATGTGTCCCTCTTTCTTCTTGAACTTACACTGGCAGGCTGGGAGTTAGAGCCATCCAGTTCCTGTGGAGATAGAAAAACTGGCTAGATTACTTAATCTCAACTATTAGGTTACAGGTATTAATTACCTAAGCAAGCAGATTTTAGAAGTTATCAACAAGCATCCAGTATAGTTGGAGAGGGAAAATGTCCAGAGACCATCAGTCTTTAAAGCTATACCTGTGTCTAACTCTGTCTTACTTAACTCATTCTAGGCCAGGAAAGCTCACAGCACAAAGATGATTCTATTGCTTACCAAATTTTAAAAGTACTGAACACAGGAGTTAGTTAAATTATCGGAAAAGAGACTAGAGAAACAGTGAGGTAAAAACCTGTTTAATATTACAAGAGGCGTCTGATGCGAAAAACATTTCAATCTTCCTTAAATAAGTAAAGTAACATACGGAAGGTTTGTGAGAGAACTACCGATACAGTGTGTGCATCTCCACTTGATGAGAGACTAACAATCCATAGAAGCTTCGGGTTCTGAACATTAACTCATCCGTGTTTATGGGTCATAGAAGTTCACAGCTTCTCTGACCACCTTTATACAATGAGGAGGAAAACCAAGACTATCTTCAAGCACAGGAATGTAACTCTGGATGATCTCAAGGAGAGCCCACTATAGGAACTGCCAGTGTTAGTTAGCAAGAAGCTCAGTCAGTCATGCTGCTTTTCATTTTAATATGTAGTTTTTAAGAGAGTAGAACTGAAGAATAGTTACATTATACACTTATTTTTATTTATTAGGTATTTTGTTCATTTACATTTCCAATGCTATCCCAAAAGTCCCCCATACCCTCCCCCTCTCACTCCCCTACCCACCCACTCCCACTTCTTGGCCCTGATGTTCCCTGTACTGAGGCATATAAAGTTTGCAAGACCAATGGGCCTCTCTTTCCAATGATGGCCAACTAGGCCATCTTCTGATACATATGCAGCTAGAGACAGCAGCTAAGGGGGATACTGGTTAGTTCATATTGTTGTTCCACCTATAGGGTTGCAGACCCCTTTAGCTCCTTGGGTACTTTCTCTAGCTCCTCCATTGGGGACCCTGTGATCAATCCAATAGCTGACTGTGAGCATCCACTTCTGTATTTGCTAGGCCCCAGCATAGCTTCACAAGAGACAGCTATATCTGGTTCCTTTCAGCAAAATCTTGCTAGTGTATGCAATGGTCTCAGTGTTTGAAGGCTGATTATGGGATGGATCCCAGGGTATGGCAGTCTCTAGATGGTCCATCCTTTCCTCTCAGCTCCAAACTTTGTCTCTGTAACTCCTTCCATGGGTGTTTTGCTCCCAATTCTAAGAAGGGGAAAAGTGTCCAACTTTGGTCTTCATTAGTTTCCCAGTTTGAAATGATTATTTTTTTGTTTTTTATGAGAATGAAAAAAATTTTTTTTTCAAGACAGGGTTTCTCTGTGTAGCCCTGGCTGTCCTGGAACTCACTCAGACTGGCCTCAAACTCAGAAATCCACCTGCCTCTGCCTCCCAAGTGCTGGGATTAAAGACGTGCAAACATTCTTTTTTGTTGCTCATAACCATGAGGCATATAGACACATGCCGCACTTATATCAGGTTTTTTTTTGTGCATAGCATCTGTGTTCATCACCCAGCAGGCACCAGGCCACCACAGGATTCCTCCAAGAGGAAATGACTGCAATGGTAAGTAAACATCAGAGCATTTGAAATCTGCTTTCTGACCAGGAGAGCAGAGTATCCCTTAAATGCAAAAGATGAAAGCCACCTGGTTTCTCTGTGGAGTCCCCAGAAGGAAGGAAAGGCCAAGCACCATGGCTGTCTTATCTTCCTGGGTATGTCAGCCCTAGGATACAAATAATCCCTGCATTATGGCTCCCTGAAGCATGGAAAAGGAAGGCAAATGATGAATCCTTTAATGATCTGCGTTTAGTTAATATGATTATGAATTTCCTAGCATTTACCTTTCTTTCATAATATGAGATTCTCTGACTCTCAGGATCTCTGCTCTCTCTCCACTATATCTAAATGCTGGTGTAAATCTTTTGGATGGTAATTAGATGATTTGAGTCCACGGTAAAGAGATGGAGGTACAAACTTCATTAATTATAAAATAAATCCCCAAACTTATTGTTTTGCAGTTCTTTTCCCACCTCAACTGGGATTTTAGGTACTCATTATCTGTAACACAAGCAGGACACTCAGGTGTGGTCACTATATGATCCTGTGATTACAAAAGGCCTGTTGTTTCTCCCGTTCTGGGGAACACCTGAATGAAGCTAAGCATATACAGGAAAACTAATAATATCTTTGTGAACAGATAATTCATAAAAGAAGGAAAAAAGTAGCTAAAATATATCTCAAAAATGTTAATTGTCTTCAGCAATCAGGGAATTCAAAAATCAAAAGATCTTTCAGAGTTCATTTACCACAGTTAAAATGACAAGAGTCAACAAAGGACTAAAAACAAATGCTGGAAGGGGTATGGGGAAAGGGAATCCTTGTTATTTACCACTGATAGTTCAAAACTGCAAATCAGTGTAGACTATTAAGTCAATGTTTAAATGGATATAATAATTCTTCAAGTGAACAAAGGAATGAATGAGCTAACAAAGACAGTGGAGTGGGCTAAGCCATGCCAGGAGTTGTAACAAATTCTGTATTCCAAGACTGAATACAGGAAAGAAGTGAGGTGTGTTGAAGAAGATGAAAGAAAATCTCCATGCCAGCTGGAGCCTGTGAAGAAATGGGTATGAGTGAATTTGTCTGCAGAGAAAGGAGACAAAAAGGAGGACATGTGGTAGTATAAAGAAAGATTATGCAGCCCCTTTAGGGTACATCAAAGATTTATATTTTAGAAACAGACAATCTTACAATAAATTTGGTATTTTAAAAATAAATAAGTTCTGGATTCTGTGTAGGAAATAGAGTGCAAGTAAATTAATACACTACTGTAGGAGAGTTGGCGAAAATTGTCAGTTTCTATTCTGATGGCAAAAATTGATGTGGAAAAAATAAGCCACTAATTATATTTTTCAAATAGTCTCTAATTATATTTTTCAAATAGTTTCTTGGTCCTTGCCAAAAAAACAATAGAAATATTATCAAGAAAGCTGCTTTTTCCAACATTTCATGCTGAGACAGTTGGATAGCCATGAATGAAGCAAATGCAATGTAGATCTTTGTGTGCCTACCTGTAATCCTAGCTCTTGGGAGGCCAAGACAGGAGGATTGCTATAAGTTTAAGACCATTCAGGTTACACAGTAAAGCTTTTTCTCAAAATACAATGAAACATCTATAGAGTTTGTAGACTCTTCATTGAAATGCAGTCAAAAGAGACCATAGACCTTCAAGTAAAAAAAAAAAAAATCCTAGAAGAACACAAAAGAGGAAATCTTAGTGGCTTTGGATGTAGATGAAGTATTAGTAACTCATAGAACCCATAAATGAAATTTTTAGTAGGTCAAATTTCATTAAAATGGAAAGCAGAAAGAGGGCTAGTCTAGATTGGTGGGAAATATGTACATACAACACAGTTGTTGAAGTGCTATTTTAGAAAAGTACCCAACAATTTTTAAAATTCAGCCATAAGAAAGTGAAAACTTCTACTTACACAATGAGAACAGATACCTAAACTTGGATGATGGGCATATGGTAAAAAAAGAAAAAAAAATCCACAGAATGATGTTTATTTGTCATTAGGGGATTAAATATACAATCACAATGATTTCATGCTACTCTTCTCTTATTCTTGTAAAACTAAATATACTCCCACCACACAGAAGGGATCATGCCCTTTGGTATTTACTAAAATCAAAGTACACTGTTTGTTCATGAATATGAATATAGATCAGCACCTAATGACCTAGGTGTGGTAGTGCATGCCAGTAATTTCAGATACAGAAAGCAGAGGCAAGAGACCGAAGTTTAAGGCCATTTTCGGTTGCCTAGTGAGTTAGAAAATACGATGACCCTTTCTCAACTCCAACAAGCAAACTGATAAAATGCACCCGATAATCATATGTATACCCCAAACCTTACACATGATGTTGATAACAGCTTTGTTTATATTTGACAAAATTTAAGATGAAAGAAGGTGTACTAAATGAGAAATATGGTTCACACAGATATAAAAAGTTGTTTTGCAGCAAGAGGAAATGAATTATTGAATCAGGCAGAAGCTGTGAAGGAGCTTGCCCAAGTGTTATTGTGGAGTGGGACAGTGCAGCATGGAAAAACTGCATACTTATATCACACAAGCCTGATGGTACTCTGGAAAGGCAGAACTACGGGGTATCTAAAATATGAGTGCTCACCAGTGGCTGTGGGTTTTCTTGCGTATTTGCCAAACACTGCAGAACGTGCAAACTGAGATAATCCTAAGATGAGCTATGTGCATAAATGGTGTTACAACAAATATAATCTCTGTTGTGGGGAGAGTTGGATATACTGGAGCAGGTGTTATATAGAGATATCTTGTTAATTATGCTCAATTTTACTGAGAACCTAAATTATCCCTTACAATAAGTGATTTAAAAACAAAACCAACCAATCGAATGACCAACCCATAAAACCAAAAAATTACAAAGCTACCTCCATATTCATTACAGTCCCTATTTAAAACATAAATGACAGTCTTTACAGAAAATATTTTAAAAATCTAAAACTCATGTGTACTCACAAAAGACCAAGACATATAACCAAGTTGAAAACATCAAAACATCCTACTTTAAAACATACCCTAAAGTTGAAAAAGAAAGAAGGAAGGAAGGAAGGAAGGAAGGAAGGAAGGGGGGAAGGAAGGAAGGAAGGGGGGAAGGAAGGAAGGAAGGAAGGAAGGAAGGAAGGAAAGAAAGAAAGAGCAGTTCTGACTAATTCTCAGCACCTAGACCAGCAGAACAGGAGGTAGAGTTTAAATAGGTGCTTATGTTCATCAACTGGTGATTTGGCAAATGTGCCAAAAACATACATTGCAGAAAAGACAGACGTTTTATTAAATGATGTTGGAAAACTAGATACACATGTGCAAAAGAAAGAATATCAATTCTTACTTCTTACTTTATTAACAAGCATAAAAGTAGCATTATATGGATTGAAAAGTTAGAAATATATGAATAAGTTTGTGAGTGTGTGTGGGTGTATGTGTGTGTGTGTGTGTGTGTGTGTGTGTGTGAAACAGCAGTAAAAAAAAGAAGCCATAATTTAAAGGAGAGTAGGGAGTGTTATATGGGATGATCTGTGGGAAGAAAGGAACAGTAGAAATGTAATCATATCATAATTTCAATATCAAAACTAAATTGAATAAATACATAAAGATAAATTTAATCTCTATGAAATATAAAAACTATAAAATGAATACAATAAGAAATTATCAGGAAACCTCAAGAAGCTGATAGGTGTAGGCAGACACGTTTCAGATGAGAATTTACAAGCATGGACAATAGTCAGAGTCAATCACATCACACCAATTCCTTGTATCAGGGAAACCACTCATAGACTTAAGAACTGACTGTGTCAAGATATTTACAAAACTACTGGCCAAGAATTCATATACACAATTGTTTAATTAACTCAGCGGTCAAAAAGATTTAAGAGGACTATAGAATGAGAATAATATGATTATAAGTAGGCTGAAATTCTAAATAGTTGTTTCTCAAAAGGAGGCACATAATGACCAATACATATAGACAAAAATACTAAATATAATCAGTTAGCAGGAAGGTACAACTCAAAAACACAATGACATCGCTTAAGCAATGTGAAAATGATCATTAACAAAATAGAAAACTACAGAGCTTGGGGAAGATTCATAGAATGGATAATGCATAAACTGTTAGGAAGATTACAAGTTGTTACTTAGAAATTATTATGGAGATTCCTCAGGAAACTAAAAACAGAACTACTATGTAATCTATCCAGACTAAAATTGAAATAATTTCATCAAATAAGTACACACTTTCACATATCTATCATAGCAAAGTTTATAGAAGCCATATAGAACAAACTAAGGTGCCCATCAATGTGAGAAACTATAAAAAAAAACATATAAACATATATGTAGACTATAATTCAGTCATAGAAAGAAAGTATGTCAACATGAATGTCAATGGAGGGTATCACAAAAATCAAAATTTCTCCCTTGCTTTACAGACACTAAAGTACTTGTCCATGTAAGAAGATACTGTGATGTTTGTGATCACTAGAGACAGCAAAGGAGTTTGGAGGAAGCTGATGTGTTAGATTATTAACTCCCCAAAACACATTTAGGATGGCAGGGATAATTAGAGCTCTCTAGCAGAAATATCACAAAAGTTTGCAACAAGTTGTGATACATTTTAAACAAATAAGAAAAATCTAAAGAAGTGATTATTATGTATTCTATACATACATCATATTTTGCTACATTAATTTAATATGTACATATATTTTACAATAATAACATATTTTCTAAATTTTTGGATCTAGTAGATAAAGAATTTTGTAGAAGCTAGACAAACCTTGCTACCTGATTAGAAAAATGGTCAGTGTTAGAAAAAGCATATATCTCCTTTGCATCCAGCTAGGCAGCTGGCTGGATCGGATGCTCTCACTGCCACAGGGCCAACAAGAAGACAGAGAAAGAGGGGAAGACAATGTGAAAGAGAAACTCTTAGGAAATCAATTAATTTTTCCCACATTGAATTTGGAGAATGCTAAGAATTCAAACATTTTCACACTTTCATTTCTTTTTATTTGCAGATTCTTATATCCTAATAGTTCCACAAAAAATATAAGCCACTTAGATGGCAGGTATTAAATATTCTTGGTAGGAAAATATAAAGCAAAATAATATGTCTATATAAATAAAAATATGATTGGGAAAAAAGAGGTGGAGCCTGAATCCTAGGTCCAAACCTACCATGTGTGATTGTTGGTGAATAAGGAAATTGTTCAATAACTTATTGACAGTTGGTAATGAGAAATATTAACACTGTCTTTCAGTATGGGGCAAAATGCTAGTCTTCATATGCTGCAAAGAAGTCTGAGGATTATATTCTGAGTTTTCTCACACTTGAACATGGTTTTGACAGCCACATCTAAAAGTAATGTTGTGGGTGTGCAATAACACTGAATGCACATTAAAAATGTCAGTTTCATAGACATCTCTTAAAATCACCTAGAGCTGATGACACAGGCCCGTCTCTTAATTGAGAGATTGCTCAGTGTTTACAAATTTTCTAGATTTGATCCTTTGGGAAACACATTCTAGGTAGCCCAGTGTGTATACATTCCAAAGCCTGATGTTATTTATGTTTCTTTCCCATTGTCTTTTTATTCCCCTCCTTTGAGTATAACTTTGACAAAAGTAACTTTTAGACTTAACTGCAGATTATGAAAATTATAATACATTAGGAGAGTAGCTAAATTATTAATATTGGTGTTAAAACTTATAATATATTGAATATGAGAGATATGAGAGAAATATCCATCTTTACACACATGTGTATATAGAGAGAAGATTGAAGAGAGAATAGAGAAGAGCGGTGGCAGGGATATTGAGATCAAAACAGCAAGACTGGAGAAAACACTGCAAACCTTTAGAAAAATGTCTTCTGGCTTCTCTGAAACAATAAAAATGTTAAAGCAAACAGACTGGAGACTAAGAAGTCTCCAGTCAATCAAGGTTATGTCTGAAGATATTTGGTTCCGTCAATACCTCAGGTGAAACAATTTTAGGCCAAAATGAGGAGGGCGGTGTAATGGATTCTGTATTCTCTATGATTGGCTCAGTAAGAAATATGGTCCTAAGATTCAGTAAGGAAAGGCCACAGGCCAGAATGTAGAGCAGATCTGTAGATTTTCCTTATTATTCACCTGCTTCTCATAAGTCTGCCTGCAAGCAGTACTTGAGGCAGCATAGCTAAGCAATGTGTGAAAAGGTTACTCTGTATAAATGAGAAATGGATCAACTCATAATTTTTAAAACACGTGAAACACATGTTCCCCAGGTAAGACCTTGCACTTCAAATGTCAGGCCAGGGTGAAACCAAGAAGCCAAACTATGAAGTTCTGGAAATAGTGTTCATAATGAAAATGTTGACAGGCTCTTGGAGACACTGTTGTATACAAAATTTAATATGTCACCGTGTTTTACAAGATTTTACTGGCAAGGAAGTAAATTAAAACACTTAGCGTCTCCCACTTCAAACTGCTTCCCTCCTCCACCATGCGTTAGCATTTGCTATGGTGCTTCCTTTATAAGCATTCTTGTTATTGTCACGGCCACATGCATTCTCAACTCTGCACTCACGTTTGCTTTCCAAAGCACTAAAATGCGTATCGGGGCATTTTCGTGCAATCTTTTTCACATTTCCTAAAGGCTTGTGAAGTTATAAGAGTTCTGGTTGGGAAAGGCTTAAGTTGTTTGCATAATTATATGGTCTACATAAATAATGCTGATCATTAAAATGCTTTCTAGGAAAAGCTTTTCAAAAAAGCCTTTAAAAAAAAAGAAACATTCCCATTATAGATATTTGTATAAATTAGAGGGGTGGGGGAGATAGCTTTGTTAGAAGAAATACATTTAGATCCTCTGAAAAACTAGGACTACAGCTGGAGTGTTTTAACAATAGCATCAAGTGGGGGATGATTTCCTAAGTCAGTAGTAACTTTTCAAGATGTATATGAACATATAGCTGTTAAATTAGACTGGGTCTCTAAATCTAAGACATATCTGTGTCTTTAATGGCCATTTACAGTCATGATGTGTTAATGGACAGCCAGTGGGAAACTGGCTAAAGTGCAGTTCACTTGCCTTTCTGGAAGGAAAAGGGTCTTTTGCCCTATTGGTACAGAGACAATTTTTTAATGCCTTCACAAATTCTACTTCTCGGTATTGTAGAGTGAGAAGAAAGGAGTGTACTTCCAAATCATCAACTGAAATCAAATTCTGAGGATTCGACATGGATCGTCTAGTATAGCACTATTTTTACTAAGTTTGAGGAACCAGGTAGCTGTGCCTATTCTGAAGAATCCTGGCACAAACAGCTGTAAGAAGAGCACATAAACTCTCTTTCTGCACAGGACTCATTTGGGCAGGGACTAACTGCCTATCCATGAGAAACAGATCACATGCTCACAGAGAGCAAGACAGCAAGGCTTGTGGCTCTCCTCTCCACACGAAAAGACTATGTCTTCATGAGTTTCGCTTATATTAGGTCCTTCCAGGGAACTAACATTACATTAAGTCTTGTCTGTTTTACAGAATTGTTCATTATGTGTTCCTAGTGCTCCTTAACCTCTCTGCTAAGTATTACAAGGATATGGCTACAACATCCTTGCAGGATAAATCTACTGCCCCCTACTCCACTGTCTAGCTGGAGAAACTAAGCCATGCATGGTATACATTCACACAGGGAGTAAACAGCTAGAGCTAGGCTCCAAGTCATGGCTGTCTCTGAACACTCCTAACTACCAGGTCACTCCTTTCAGCTAATGAAATTTGTAAAAGGTTGACACCCAGGGAAGCTAAAACACATGCCCCTGTGATCAGTCGATTTTCTTTCATTAAGTCATTGACCAGTGGCAGGAAATGCGTGTGTGTAGTCACATTATGGAGATACCGTGGTGCATGCTCTGTATTTTGACAAAGTTATAGACAGCAAAAAGAGGTTAGGACTTCTTATAACATATGGGCTAAAGATACCTGAAAGCAGATAATTAGGATTTTCTTTTTTAAAAAAAAATCTAAGTGTTAGCAAGAGAGATGAGAAAATGAAACATACAAACTAAATATCTAAATACATAGATAGCAACAATGTGTGTGCTTAGCAGCCTTCCTTTAAAACTGGTGGTATAGGCAGATTCAGTTATTTACATGAGTTCGAAGATATAGGCAGAGGCCAGACTTCTAAGAGGCTTTAACCCACTATCAAGAGTTCCTCTTTTTCTATGGTGTGCTTATGTGGTACACCATCATGTATCAGGGACATGGAGTTTAAATTTTTTGTTTACTTGATGGTATTAAATTCTAGCTTCTGATATTTAGGTTCAGATAAAAAGAGGATCTTGGGCCTGCCATGATCAATTTATATGCTCATGTTCTGACTTACTGATTGCTTTTCTAAGGATTTTTCTAGAGAGCTTATCAAATATATTCTACATGAGATTCCACTAAATAAAAAAATACACATTAATGTGTCACTGGAAATTAGAAATGGAATATCAGTGTAGGAATGGCAAATCATGGACTACTATATAACAATCAAAAAGTAAACGTATATATGGAAACATAGAAATAGCTTCAAGATACATCACTAAGTAACAAAATAAGCCAAATAACAATATTTCTTGTTAAAATAATAATGTTTTATATGTTAAAACATAACCAATAAAGACAGGTGGTAGATTAGTGTTTTCTCAGAAGTAGCTAAATGGAAGAATGAAACTGATACCGTTTTTCACAACCAGACAGTTGTTATGGTTCCATAATTCTGAGTCTAGTAAGAATAGACTCATGCATTTTAAAGAAAGAATTACATAGTATATAAACAATTTCTCACTATGATGTGAATTCCAGAAACAAGCAATGAGAATATCGGAGTAAGCTCAAGATGTCCATGCATGTCACGTTCTATGATGTCCTTCAACTGAGGAGATCTCTTGGGCAGGATTCTAATGGACATGATTACAGAGAAACAGCTATAATGTCGGGCTCTAACACACTCAGCACACCAACGGACCTAACAGAGAGTGTCTGGACAAAGAAAAAAATACAAAAAAACAACAACAACAAAACTTTCTTATTTCTCATATCATATTTTAGCCTTTAGAGTTGAATTCCCCTTCAGGGTGGTCCACAAAAAATCCAGTGCAATAAAATCAATCATGACTGAGGGTTAAGTTTGAATCTGTATAGGTTGCTTTAATCTTTAATGTTGTTTCTTACATGGGTTTCGTGTTGATGAAGTGTTCCAGGTAGAACCACTCTAAATGAACCCCAGGAGTGGCCTTTTGTAAGGGTGGTAGAGCCCCAGGGTTACAACAAAACTTATTTTCTTTTCTGTAAAAAGCTTTTTTTTTTTTTTTTTTTAGAAATAGGTGCAATAGAACAACAGTGCAGTGGTTATAAATCAAATGGTGAGTTTTGGGACGGGGAGTTCATCACTAGATTTAAGATATACAGGGAGGGAAGAATGGAAGGAGGGAAGGAGAGAGAAATGAGAGGGAGAGAGACAGAGACAGAGAGACAGAGAGACAGAGACAGAGAGAGGCAAGTTACTGGGAGGTATCTCTTCTGTATTGATAACCACATATATTTGGTTTAGGCTGAGTTCGGTTGGGAACGTATTGTGCAAACCTAATAGTCTAGTGAGCATGATAGGAGAGAAGACAGACGGCATCTCATATACTCACAGTATACTGATGTCTACCCAACTCTGAATTGCATTTACTCTACGATTCTGAAGGAGTCATGGCATTCTGGGAAATAATATCAGTATTTAGCCACCTTCCAGCAGAGAGCCCCATAGCTCTATTATGATCTACTTTTATCCAGTGCCTTCATATAAAAGTTTTATGTCGAGAAAAATCCTACATTAAGAAACTGAGATAAATTCAGTGCAAAAAGATGCTCACTGGATATTTTGGAAGGTTTTCAAAGCAAGTCTTTCAAGTAAAACAAAACTGCTCTGACCTCTGGCGCTGAGGTTTACGGACCTTTGAAAGAATTGTGGGTTGTATCTGTGAGAATCAAAACCTTGTGTGTGTGTGTGTGTGTGTGTGTGTACACTTAGTCTCAGCATGCAATAAAGGAAGTAGATCATACAGAACCTTGTATGGTCATCTTATTGCTATGAAAAATGTGTTATTTTGTTTCTGTTTGGTGTTAAACTCACGACTCTCTATCCAAACCAAGTCACTCAGTGTAATAAGAAAATGCATTGGCTTCAGGGGTTACAGTGACTCAGTTACAACTATTCTCTCACCTCTAATAGAAGACATATTTAATGATTATGGGACAAGTGGCCAATTACTTTTATTACTATAGATTGCATAAATACATATATAAATTAATAAGTAGACTATTAAGATAATAATTTCAGGAGACATGAGTAATTGTGCTCATTACTTTTACTCAGAGTTTTCAAATATATACATTACTGACTCTGATAGGAAAAAAATAAGTGTGCAACTGTGTTTATGCTTGGCCTTCAGGCCCTTTGCTCTTCACCATGACAGGAAAAGAATGAGATGACTTTGGTCTTCTGCAGACTGACATTACCTACCATCTCTCCCAGTTTGCTCTTCCATTTGTACAGCATTCTCTAGGTTTGAGTGACTTGATACTATGTGGAAAAAAAATTGTACGTCACATAAACAAATCCCTTCTTTCAGAGATCTCCATGTAATTTTGTTGAATTGCTAAAATGTATCATAAAAAGTTACAAAAAATCCCAAGGCCAGCTCTAGATTTATTAAAGCAAAAAATGTTCTTTAACTACTAAACTTTCATTAGAGATATAAAGATGTACAGTTATGTTGCATAGGCTAATTCAAGGTGCTTCACAAGAAATAGCACCCCAACATAAGGCACTTTGCAAGCCAACCATTGACTTTCCACTGTTCCTCTGTAAAATTAATGTGATCTAACTCTGCAAAAGTATGCTGTAAGATATCCATGGAATGGGTGTGCGGACTCATCCCTTGAGGAGAGATATAAAAGGTACAGGAAAACCATGAGGAAGCAGGCGGTGCTGAGTGCCTTCTAGATTGTCGCCATCATAGCTGAGCTATTTTGCAGATCATATTTTCTTGACCCTTATTCATTCCTTTCATAAATGCAGCAGAAAGCACAGCCACGGTCTCCCATACATGGATCCTCGCCCCTTTCATTTGCAAAGCTCACATGCCAGGCAAGACTTTACTTAAGCAAACATGACATTTTTCTCCTATCAGCATGTCATTTGTTACATGCGCATAAGCCTCTGTGATAGACACAGGGGTATCACAAACCCTGTGAGAGATGAGTGATAGTCTTCAAGTTGTTGCATAGAAAAGAAAAACGTGTGGTTATTATCACCTGATTTATTTTATCTATTGCACCTTTTCCATTAGAACACCAGCAAAAACCACACTGTGAACAGCATAACCGGAGACACAAAGCACAACATTCTTCCAAGGAAGATTAAATTTGGATGAGTAATTGATCATTAGCATTGCCATATGAATTAGAATCCATAATGATGCAAAGAAAGTGAAAGACTGGTGGATATTTAATTTCGTTTTGTTGATATCTCTGCAGTGAAAGACCTAGGAAGTTCTCTGCCTCCCTTTTCTACTGAAGGAGTTCTGCCCAGCGTCTCAGGAATATGATTTGATTCTAACTTATTACCATGGTTAATTGAGAAACAAAATCCTACTCTTTCAAGTTCAATTATTTAAGTTGAGGGAAATATCAGCGATTATACAAGGTATGATAATAATAATTTGAAAAAAAATCTGTAAACTAGTACACACAAAACAATTCCATTCATGTTCTTTCTCTTTTATGTCTTAACCACAAGCTACAAAGAGTATTTAGGTAAATTGGGGATAATTAAGGCTATTAAGAGTTATAGTGTCAGACAAATTTATTTCTCGTCTCATCAATGGACAGTCAACAGCACTCCCGTGCGGGAGAGATGGAAGCTTTACTCCCTGACTGAATCTTCCTAAAAATAGACTTTTCAGAGATTCCAGGGCCTGGGGATACATTTTCCAAACTGCTTCACTGAATAAACTTGACCTTCTAGGCAAGATTCTTATATTTGCTCCTGTAGAGAAAAAAGAATATGAGCTGTTTTTTCCTTGCTGTTTTCTTTCTATAACATTTGAGTGACCCGAGGCAATGTATTGTATTCTCCTTCCCGTCAGACAAGCTTTTCTCCTGTTTCCTTTTAAGCAAGAATGGAAAGGTCAGGTCATCATTTCACAAAAGGCTCATTCTAGCTTCTCTCACCATAATATGCCTCCCCTAATTATTTCATAACTCATTTAAATGGGAGGCATTCTGGATGGGAATTCATAGAAACAACTCCTCGTGTAACTAATTATTTTTAAAAAACACAAGGGAATTTTAATTATAGTGCCTGGATTATTTAAAAGCAAAGTGGAGCAGTTTGCATCTTGAAATATCTATTGTAAGAGAGAAGAAAAGGAAAACATCTCCTCGAATGACAGAACAAGGGAAGTAAATAAAATTTAGTTGCTCTTTTATTGGCTTGGTCTTGAAGAAAGAGGACAAAAAAAATATGCAATCTTGTCTTGAAGCCTGAAATCACTTAAAAATAAAGTGTGTTCTTCGAAGACACATGTTTACTTCACAAATGCAGGTTCTCTATTTTTCAAGAGAGATTTGTAATATATCTCTGTTGAATATTCAGCTTTGATAGTAAAATCAGCTAGAAGAAATTGTCATTTTTCCTCCATAGAATTGATGTTTTCAGAAAACAGTTAAGTCCAATCAATTACTTTTGTTATTATTTTTCCTTGGTTTGCATTTTAGACAGCTTAAACTGATTTTTTAAAGTGCATGCTTGCATGATTAGTAAGGAGAAGGTTACCCAGGGCCTTTAATTCCAGCTGTGCTGAGAAGCTAAGAGATGGGAGCCTGTTTTGTGTCCTGTATTAGAGAATTTCTGTATCAGTCTGTATTCATAGAAAATCATATACCATCTTACATTCTGTTCTGCCTGCCAGCTTTAGCATCCATATCTTTTAAGAAATATGAATCAGGATTTACTGATAGATATGTCTTCTGCAGAGCTCTACAAAGCAAATCCAGGTATTTTAATATGACTATTTAAATCCTTGAACGTTGACAAAAATCAAATCTCCCTAAACACAGAGGTGTCTCATCATTGGGCTCTACCCAACTCCATCGCTAAGAATCTAAGGAAGAGAAGTTTCTCTTATGTGTGTACCTTGTTCCATGTGTGTACCTTGGAACCTACCAGGGATGTGTGGGGACAATTAACTGGGTAAAGAGCAAGTGTGTGTGTGTGTGTGTGTGTGTGTGTGTGTGTGTGTATTTCGCTATGATTATATCATTGAAAAATAAATTGGAGTAGATGTACCATGATTATTTACAGGAAGTCTGTTCATAACTTCTTTTCTTTAGTACTGATATGAATGAGTTTCTGGAGGAAGAGAACATATGTGTGAAATTCAGAGTCTAAATCACCACAACACATCACAAGTCCTGCTTCAGTAAACCCTTTACAGTCGAAAGGACATTACATATACTAAGAGAATGACCCAGAATCTTCTCCCGAAGGAACTGTAGCAATACTTCTTTAGCGAGAGCTTCTGATGTGGACAATAAGATTTATATTAACAGCATTGACAGGATTATACATCAACTGGTCAGAAATGAGTGTTTTAGCTAGAGGTATTTTGAAAAGCATCATAAGTTGATTGAACATTTTGAAATCTAATTCAAGCTTGCCCACTTGTATCCACACATGACAATAGCAATTCTCCAATTTAAGGATATAACATTTATTTACTGTATTTGACTGGAGTAAGTGTTTCAATCGACTTCTTGAGGGTTTTGAACTATCGCTAGGATTACTGAAATTTTTCAGTTCAGAACAATGATAACATAATAGTCACAATAGTATCATGATTATAATTATTAGCTATATTAATAATGCTATTCTTGTTAAGTGATAATCTACTCGGCACTACAATTTTACAATATAAATAATATTTAAAGTGGCTGTAGAGCTGTTGTTTGACATACAACCATGTTCCATCCCCAGAACATACATAGATAAAGCACTATAACTCAACATTAATCTAGACGCATTTGCCAGCTCCAGGCCAGTGAGAGACAACAAGAGGCTAGCACCTAAGGAGCAATACCCAAGGCTGGCCTCTGCTGTCCACATGAACTACACATATGTGAACCCACACATAGACTTACAAATGTACAGTGTTGCCATGGCCAAAATCGAGACACTCAGAAAGTGTCAACAAATGAAGGAAAAAACTGTATCATTAATTCTGTATATATTTATCTTGATATTCTGGGTCACAGAATTAGCCCAAACTTTTATTTTGAAGTGGAACAGACATTTCAGCATAATGCATTGTCTAAAAAAGTCATCTAGAAGTTTGTATGGTATGAGGGAAAAGTGTTTTGAAAACTCCTGTCTGATTTGAATGAGTGATTGGGCCTTTGCAATAGATCTAGAAACAAAATTCTTGAATAATCCATTATTAGCAAGTCCTGCCTGTCCTACTATCTCATGGTTATTAAGCAAAGTTATTAAGTTTGTTGAGTGTAACAACCTGAGCAATACATAGCAAAAGTTTTCTTCACCTTGCTACCAGATACTTACTGATGCTCCCATCAATGCTTTTGATCAATTCATTGATTTATGAAGTTCTTATTTTTCTGTGATTGTAAATGTCCATGTTATCTCTTCCATCATAGAACATGTTATTCGGGGACACTTGAATCTGTATTCTTAGCCATGCTTGCTTAAATTTGACTTAGATTGCATCATTCCTTCTGCAGGAGCTATGGTTTTGAACTGACAAGATAATTGAGATATAAAACAAGTTGCTCTATCAAGGATGTATCTATAAATGGGTAGCTGTGAGGGCACTTAAATCTGATCAAGTACGATGAAGAAGAAAAAGAGAAGCAAAAGTAAAGTAAAGCAGGAATGGAAAAGAGTGAGCTGTGGCAGAACTCTCCAGATGCTGCCAATGCCCACAGCCACCATTAGCAGGATACATGCCTACAACTAAACACAGTAGATGCATTTAGGCAAAAGTTGGAAAACCTGTGAGAAAAGAGTAGGCAGCTTTGCTGATCCACTCAAGCTCAACTTCCTAGCTGTACTGATGTGGGCATAGTAAAGAAAGACTTCAGTCTCTTAGCTTGGAACTATGAGGATGAAAATTCCCCATCCAAAGCCAATCTCAGTCAAGTTACTTTCAAATGGAGATTGAAGAGTCCATTATTCTTTACTAATTGAACTCAAAACCATATTGAGAAAAAAAAAACATTTTCATTAGCTTGTTACGTTGCAACCTTTGAAAGGATATTGTCTGCAATTGTGTACCTCCCACCACCCTTATCGTCTCTGTGCTCTTTCCCTCTCCAGCGAAGTGTGTACTCAGGATTTAAAGAGCACTCGAGAGGTTCCTGGAAACAGAATGAATGATGAATGGCAAGATGACTGCATAAAGCGTTCTGGGGAATTAAAGAGTGATTTCATTTGCCACCTTTCCTTTTTATAAAAACAAAACAAAACAACAACTACAACCACAAAACAAACACATGGAGCGAGTCAAAGCTGAAGAGGGCCATTGCATTACATGGCTTTTTACACTGTACTTGAGGGTACACAAAAGCTATGTTTTGGTTTTGGTTCTTGTTTTTTATTTTTATTTTTTTAATGTTTTTTTTACCCAGACAAAGCTGACTCTTACCTTTTAGTGGTAACTGGTTTATTGACTGCTAATGCTTTAAAATAAGATTAGATCAGGACTATGGTCTTTATTGCAAGGAAGATATATGCCCCTTGTGAATTCTAGTGGTTTGGCAATCGTAACCTCAGCAGACATAACATTGATGTATTCTGTGTTGCTGAACAGCATGGTAAGTGTTTAAAATGCTGTGAAGAGCCTTATTGCATCGAAATGATACAATCTAATATTAGACTGCACCTCAATGACTATATCCCCGAGCCTACCCTTCCACAGAATACTAAAGTCAAAGCCACTTTATTTTAATATCTCACAGGGAAGGAATCATTCGTCACTTCACAACTGAAATGGTGAAAACATAAAACTGAACCTGGATTGCAGGAAAATAGAAATTGTAACATTCAGGACATTTTCATTAGCAGTCTAGGGAAAGTTGCCTTTTGTAACAGGGCATCAAAATGACAGCTTGCTTCATTTCTATCATCAGAGGGCCTTTGGCCCTGTAAGAGCTGATGGGAAGGGTCCATGGGTCCAAAACGTACATGCTACAGAAAGTCAAAGTGCATGTCCCTCTCCCCAGATATAAAAATTTTTCCTACTTCTCAGTACTTATCCCACATGAGCCTCTTAATTAATTACAAATGTTATTAAACTCACATTCTCCCTCTGAGTTCTGTACACTGGTGAAATTCCAAAAGCTCACCTCTCACCAGTTTCAGGTAACTTAAACCTTGGTCTTCATGATCAGGATATCTTCCCACCTGCTCTCTTTAGGACAGTGGTTCTCAATCTCTGGGTCAAGACCCCTTCTGGGCAGACCGACCTTTTCACCAAGGTCTCATATCAGACATCTTACATATTAGATCTTTACATTACAATTCGTAAGAGTAGCAAAGCTACAGTTATGAATTTCATGGTTGGGGATCACCAAACCATGAGGAACTGAATTAAAGGGTTGCAGTATTAGATAGGTTGAGAGCCATGGCCTTCTTAGGATGTCATTGCTAAGCAAGGCAGGATTACCTTTCAGTATGATGGACCAAATTTTGCCTGGCCAGTGAAAGGTTTCCAAGAATATGGGACTTATAAATGTCAAACCCAGGTCATTCTGGGCAAATCAGAATGGCTGGCCATTAGGCTGCTGATAGCCAACTACCCAGGCGAACACATCAGCTGAGGGAAAGTTTGATGTAACTGGATATGGATGGGCGTACTTTAGTTTGCTATAACAAAAGGCCATACATTGAGTATGACAGGGATTCTTCCTAACAGTTATAGAAGCCGCTCTTCCGAGATTAGAGAGTCAGGACTATTTGGTTCCCTTATGGCTCCATCCAGGTGTCGTCCCATTGACTGGCTATTTCCACAGGTCACAAAGCATGTTGTAGCTTGCTATATGACCCCCTTTTGGAGGCAGCACCTATTCAAAGACCTCATCACAGTCAAGTCATTCTAGACACTAGTAAAAAGAATGGCGTGATACCTCTCCACATGCATCTAGTACTGCACGAGCAGCCAGAAATGCTTAGAAAACTGAAAAGTTGGAGTGGATACAGCAACATCCTGTGTCTCAAAAGCGCCCTGCTCCATTTAGTTAATTTATGCATATTTTAGATATTCATAGATGAAGAGAAAATGTCCATCTTATCCTTTGGCACTGATCTGGGCATGTCAATAAGGGTGCTGCACTTGAAAGTGCTAATGGGACGTTTTTATGTCTCACTTGAGGTCTACGTTATGGACTGGGACACAGATTGAAATAAAATGTACTGCTGTCAGGGCTTACAGCATTGATTTTATGAATGTTTAACACTACCGAGTCTGTAAAGTAGAATTGAATAGCATATATATATTTTTTTCTAAAATCGTATTTAAAAAAAAAAAGTGTCCACCCACTCATGCAAGCCGTGAGTCCCTATGAGTCAGCTTTGTTGTGAAAGCAGATTACATGAAGCTGGGCACACTGCTGAGTGGCACCTGCCGGTTCTCCATGTTAATTGAAAAAGAAAAATTATTAAAAAAAACCTTGTCCTATGAGTCCTTACTCTTCTCTTATTTCACTTACAAATGTGCATTGTTGGTAGAAAATTAATAGGTGACACTATGGATGTTTCTCAGAAAGCTAAATTTATGCACAGCATCAGAACTATAAGCACACCACTAGGTCCATTATCACCTAGGGATGCACTTAGTGACACATGTGGGTGTCTGTAACCCCATGCCTCTTGTAGTATTAGCTACAATGCCCATTTAGAGTCATCCTTCATGGCCATCAGCAGATGTGAGATACATGACCAAAGGAACATCATCAACCCATAAAAAGGAAGCATTCCGTCACTTTAGACCCCATGTTGAACCCGGAACATACTATGCTAAGGAAAATAAAATAGCAAAAAAGAAATATTACATGTTTCTACTTACATGAGGAATCTGAATTATTGAACTCAGAAAACAGAATGATAATCACGAGAGGCTTGGTGGGTTAGAAGGTTGAGGGACGAATGGGGGCTGGGTGTTACAGTTGTAGAGAGTATTAATTTAGAGAAGAAACATAGATATTCTAGACTGATGACTTAGCATAGTGACCACAGTTATAAGTGCAATGCGTGCTTTGCCATTGCTTAATGAGTAATTTCAAATGTTCCCACCACACAAAACTATGTAAAGTTATCTTGATATAATTGCAAACGACTATACAACAGCTTATGGATGGTTACTGTTTTAATTAAAAATAATAAGTCTTAAAATGTGCATTGCTTTTACAAGGATTATTTCTCATTCCTACAAAAGATCAAAGGGATAAAAGAAGTGGAGGAGAAGGCAAGATCTACATACCTGCTACCGTAACTTTTGCTGTCCGACTAATAATTGAGCCAGAATCTGCTAAGGATGCCTCACATTGGTAAAGTCCTTCATCTGGTTTATGGTGTCTGGAATGAAGTATGTTTTGTATCAACAGAGATCCATTAGGAAGTTGCTGCTTTCTGTCATCCATGCCCAAGGCTAGGAGAAGGCCGTCTTTCTTCCACTTGATGACTGGAACTCCTCGGTCAGACTCTGCAGAACAGTTGAGCAGGACATTTCCTCCCCGCATGGTGACAGCATCCGAAGGTTCCGACACAAAATGAAGTGACGTGAAAGGTTTAATTTGGAAACCTGGAAGAAGAGAACACAAAGGAACTGAATCCATGCAGTCTGAGAAGCTGCAAGTTCAATTTCTCCAACATTTCCTCACAAGTCTTATTTTTCAAAAAACAGTTGCTTTCTTGTTGTCCCCCCCCCCATGATTATAAATAAATTTAAGTACAGAAATTCTATGTTAAACATAAGACTAATACTTATGTGAGCACCAATTAAAGAAACAATTAGTCCTAAAAATATTTCTAGAAAAGATAATAATTCATAAGCTATGGATAAGAATAGTATTGCATCATTCATTACTTGTAAACTTGAGACAGACATAATTAGTACTTGCCACATAAAACCAGAAGATGTTAAGTCTGACCAATCAATAGAGTGATCACTAAGATATGGTGGACCTGATTAATCTCATTATCTGCATATTAGTATAGTATTTATTAGTACTCTGATTGATAAATCCAAGGCCTTGACACGTTTTCAGGAGGTCATAATGTTTGCTCAGTTTGCTCTGACAGTTGTGCACCTAAGTCATTTAAGTCAAGATACTTTCAATTTTGACCATCTCTGAGGCTAACAGCTCTACAACATCCCTTGATGTTTTCTTTCTAACATTGGATATTTGCTAAACTGTAGTTTTTGACCACTATTTTATCCCACTTTCTCCTGACTACTTTGCATAAAAAAAGACATGTGATGAACAATTTCATGGAGGTGTGCCTTTATGCATCTGAAGCTACATTTCATTTCATAAAACATACCCATAAATCAAGCTGTAGCTTTCATTTTTCTCATGATGACAACCACAGATTCTTTAGCATTTTTAACATATCTGGGAGGGGAATACTGTTGGTTATTTTGGGAAAACTTGCCAGCTTTCTGTGATTTAAATGACAGACACTTTAATTAATGTAATCAGTAGGATCACCATGTATTGACCTAAGTTGGCTCTCGAGGTCAGAATTATTCCTGATCTTCAAGGAAGGTGGAGGTACTGCAGCTGGTCTTCCCCAGGGTTCCCAGGTCACCCCTCCCTGCTCCCAGTGTTTCTAAAGCTGGAGCTCAAGTCTGGGGCATGCCCAGTGAACTGTATCACTTCTGATCAGATGTTAACTCCATGCTACCAGGCTACTTACCCAAGGAAAACATCGAGAGCCTTGGTCAAACTCATATTGATTACAAAATCATAGTAATGCTGAGTGATAAAGATAACAGACCCTGATGTCTCCAATCTGATCCTGTCAGGGCCAACTAAAGATCTTTCCCATACAGATCAAACTTCTGTGTGCCCAGCTCAATTGTAGAGAAGCTGTCTGTTTCTCTAGTCGAAAGTACCTCAGAATGAGAGTCTGAATCTATAACTTCTTTTCCTGTCTATAAGCCTTAAATATGTGTGCTCCTATATGTCACTATATGTTCTTAGAAATCAGGTCCTTCAATGCAAATTGGGCATACTCATGGTAATAGTCTTTCAGTTGAGCCCCTATTGTGGAAAGGATTGACACAGAATGAGTCGAGGAAACCTATCAAGGGAACCTACTCACTCTACTGAGATGCATATAGATTCTAAGTCAATTGCTTCCCTCTCATTTAAAAGGAAGACGCACTTTCTAGCAAATACCTGGCTGGAGGTGCACCAAGGGTGGGAAAGCTTACAAGAGTTCTAACATTACTGAATGTCAAGATGCTCCATCAGACTAATGTCCACAATTTCCATTTAAGTTGCATTAAAACAGAAGAAATAAATTTAGAATGGAAGACTAGGCAACTATATTAAAGAAAAAAAAAAAACATTGATTGCATTTTTGTTCTACCCGGGGCCTGTATTTTAAACACCACCTCATGCTGAGTACATTATTTATGTCACAGAGCACATAATACATTTAGCACAGCTGTTTATGACAGCATGTTAATGAGCGTATTGTGCCCATTATCACAAATAAATAATCTCCTTCCTCTGAAACAGGAGGTTATGACAGTTTTCAGTGCTGTGAGTACATGGTTTAGGGAAGTTAAGTAAAGATTAATTTTTCTGTAATACAATTACCCTTGCTGCTTGTTGGTAATGTGAGCTTTTTTGTACTCCTTATAACAATTATCCTTTAAATATATGGCTTTGAAATTACGAGAGCTCTTTGCTTTCCAGAGCTTGCCTCACTTAACAGTTTAGAAAAGACAGACCCAAAGTGAGAAGACTTATTTGAAAAATGACAAATGACTTTAATGTTCATGTTTCAGCATACATGATGCTTGGGCTGTCTCTGACCCTCTGGTAAGGCGCCTCACATGCCTGAGAAATAATCCATTAATGTATCAATCACTGGTAATGTAGATTAGTAACTTCTCATTTTCTCTTAACATATTTTTTTTAAATGGGTTATGTGGTGGTTCTAACTGGAGAGAGAGAGACAACAGGAGAGGAGAGAAGAAGGCCAACAGAAACACTAAGAATGTTCAGAAAAACTGTAGGGAAACACAATATTTTGTAAACTAACTTTGAATAAATTATATATATGTGTATATTTACATATGTCTATATACGTGCATGTTAATGGAGTTATGCCACATGGGTAGTAGTATTCCAATTAAGAGCTGTGAGTTATCTAAGAAAATCCCCAGTCCGAGGCATGAAAAAACCTAACAGTTCTCACATTGTTTGTTGTAGGAAAAGATAAGGGTCTTCAAAAACAGTATGAGCCATATCAATTTCCCTTGTTAGCTGTGATGGTTTATAAAAGAAATGTCTCTCATAGGCTCTGGTATTTTTACACCTTATCTATATCTGACAATGTTGTCTGGGGATCTTTAGAAAAAATGGTCTTGCTAGAGAAAATGTTTCACTGGGGGTGGGATCTGAGTTCCTACAGCCTCACCCTACTTCCTGTTTGCCCCTCTGCTTGCTGTTTAATTTTTTTTTTTTTTTTGCAGTCAATAGTATTAGGATGATAATTGTTTTACATTAGATTTTTTATTAGATATTTTCTTTATATACATTTCAAATGCTATCCCTAAAGTCCCCTATACCCTCCCCCATCCCTGCTCCCCTACCCACCCACTCCTGCTTCTTGGTCCTGGCACTCCCCTGTACTGGGGCATATCAAGTTTGCAATACCAAGTGGCCTTTCTTTCCAGTGGTGGCCGACTAGGCCATCTTCTGCTACATATGCAGCTAGAGATAGGAGCTCTGGGGGTACTGGCTAGTTCATATTGTTGTTCCACCTATAGGGTTGCAGACCCCTTCAGCTCCTTTGGTGCTTTCTTTAGCTTCTCCATTGGGGGCCCTGTGTTACATCTTATAGAGGATTGTGAGCATCCACTTCTGTATTTGCCATGCACTGGCATAGCCTCATACAAGACAGCTATACCAGGGTCCCTTCAGCAAAATCTTTCTGGCATATGCAGTAGTGTCTGGGTTTGGTGGCTGATTATGGGATGGATCCCCACCTCATACCAGTCAGAATGGCTAAGATCAAAAATTCAGGTGACAGCAGATGCTGGCAAGGATGTGGAGAAAGAGGAACACTCCTCCACTGCTGGTGGGATTGCAAACTTGTACAACCACTCTTGAAGTCAGTCTGGAGGTTACTCAGAAAACTGGACATAATACTACCAGAAGATCCAGCAATACCTCTCCTGGGCATATACCCAGTAAAAGTTCCAACTGGTAATAAGAACACATGCTCCACTATGTTCATAGCAGCCATATTTATAATAGCCAGAAGCTGGAAAGAACCCAGATGTTCCTCAACAGAAGAATGGATACAAAAAATGTGGTACATTTACACAATGGAGTACTACTCAGCTATTAAAAACAATGGATTTATGAAATTCTTGGACAAATGGATGTATCTGGAGGGTATCATCCTTAGTGAGGTAACCCAATCACAAAAGAAGTCATTAGATATGCACTCACTGATAAGTGGATATTAGCCCAGAAACATAGAACACCCAAGATACAATTTGCAAAACACAAGAAAATCAAGGAGTTGGAAGACCAATGGGTGGATACTTCATTCCTCCTTAGAATAGGGAACAAAATACCTATGAAAGGAGTTACAGAGACAAAGTTTGGAGCTGTTTGAAATTTAATGGGACTTCTCAGCTTCCTGTTCTTACTTTCCTGTTCCACTTGCAGCTATGGCTGCCTGACACACTGGATCCTTATTCCTCTAGAACTGTAAGCCAAAATAAACAGTTGTATAAGGACGTTGCCTTGAGTCATGGTATTCTATCACAGAAGCAAAAAACATAGCCAATACAGTTGACTTCTTAAATGTAAGACTCTATTGTCGAAGACACCACAAACTTTGAATACAGAATTTGGAGGCATTGACCTGGAACTGATTGAAAGGCCTCCTCCTCCCTGGGCACTGGCTCTCATAGTATCAAAAGATATTGTGCAAGCTGCCAAGGGAGATGAGCAGTCAGGAGACTTCCCAGATGGAGAGGCTGAGAATTTAACAATGACTGGCCTAGCCAGGTCCATAAAATAGACTGCCCCCAATGTCTTGATAACCAACAGCTGTCTATTTAAACCTAACTACTTCTCAATGGGAGGGAAATAATGCCTTATTCTTTAACACTAGCTCACTAACCACAGTGGTTGGAGAGGTCATAAACCTGAGAGGAGTCCCTACAATCATTTTCCTAAGCCTGCATGATTTCTAACAGTATTCTAAATAGGTTCCATTATACCCACAGATAAGCACAGTTTCAGCTTCATCAAAGGCATTTCTATGTGCAATAAATGACGACAAGTACAAAGAGGAACAACTGCCCGGAATGTAGAAGAAAGTGACTATGGGGTGCTCAGTCACAACTGGTACATCTGCAACTCAACTCTTCCACCAAAGCCTCAGGGAAAAATCAGTCACAGAACAGTGGGGAGGAAAGATGACAAGAGCCAGGAGCCTAGTATGTCTGCGACTTGACCGTTCCTCCTCGGTATAATTGGAAAAACGTACCCAGCAAATATCAATTCTATGATTGGGTGAACACAGATTGCAGAATGGCATTTACCTGACACATAGATGGAGGGAGGGGAAATTCCACATGGTTTCACCCCTAGAAGTTTTGAAACTTTAACCCCTCTTGTACCCCACCATCCACCAGAGGTATTGGAAAAGAAAGGATACAGGGAGTGGGGGGGGGGGGGATATGGACCTGTTTAGAAAGGTTCTTTGGAGCAATGCCCATCTGTGTTGTCTAGAAATTAGCAGTTCAGTTCACAGGTTCGCAGGCAGTGGCAGCTCAATCCACCCGCACACATACCAGCAGTCCAGTTCTGTAGAGTCAGATTAGCAATAATAGTGACGCCACCCAGCAGAAACAGCCAGGCCTCCGCCTTGGTACAAGTCAGCAGGAGGGATCAACAGGAATGAATACCAGGAGAAGTTCTCAACTGTGTCTCTCTCAGGGATGCAAAGATCAGCAAAGACTTGAGTCCCACAAGCTTTCCACAGCTAGCTGTACCAGGAAGCCAAATCTCTTTCTCTGTTGCTGTCCATCCAGTCCTATTTATACCCTCTAAACATTTGTCAGTCACGGCCCTTGCTTCAGCTTGCCTCTTGCATCAGCACAGGTCTTGTCTCAACACATGTATCTAATCAGACCAAGTCGTTGGAAGCAGCAACAGAAACAAACTGCAGTACACCACCAGCCATTTTGTTTTGGTGCGTTTCTCTCTATGGTATCCTGACAAAGGTAGCTCAACTAGGCAATGTAAGGCAGACCCAATACATGCTTGTTGTTAGCAAAGAATCTTTCATCTCATGGACTTTCGGTGCTTGCTTTAGCAGAATATCACTTCTCCTGTGTCTGTTTTAGAGAAACGTTACTTCATGAGTCCTTCAGACCTGTGTCCACTTTAATGAAACGTTCCTTCACACGTTTACCCCAGCAAAACACAATTCATGGGACTTTCCAGAGAACGCTTACGTTTCCACTTCAAGAGTCTTCCAGAAACAAGTTACTGCATAGTTTGTCCAGTTCCAAGTGGACAGCTCTGGACATATGTGCATATGAGTACTAGTGGAATCAGAATGTTACATGGCTATGTGTACATGTGTATACATGTAACATAACAATTAAAGAAGATAACATGAATTTTGGAGGTGGAGAGACAATAGGAGCTAGGAGGAAGGAGAGGCAGGACTGATGTAAACACAGGGCTCACAAATAAAGGTATTAAATAAACGTGATTCTCTAGCTTATGCCCTCTCCAAATGTTGACTTGAATAAATCTTTAGCCAAAACACAAGTGAAAGCAATATATATTTTTTCTACCTAGGGGTTGTATTGAGCAGATAATAGTGTCTGTGGTCTCTTGCAGAAGAGGACCTATTCTTTAAAGACAATCCAAAGCAGAAATACTATCACTTATTTTAGTTTTGTCAGATGTAAAAAAAAAGAAAAAATCAGAAACAAAAGAGTTTTGATAATTATTCTACGTAGTGAACTTGTCAGAATTTATATTCACAAAGAGAAACAACATATGAGCATGTCTTTGAGAGTGTTCCCAGGAGGGCAAAGCCGAGGTGGGTAAAACCAGTTTGTACATGGTTGGGTATATCCCTTAGAAAAGGGGACCCGACTAACTAAAATGGGGAGGGGTGATCAGAAAATCAGACTTGCGATATCTCCAATCATCATTTTCTTGGTTAGCAACATGCACCAATCCAAGTCAAACTTGTCACTATTGCCACCATGCCTCCCATTCCCCAGGACAGATTGTAAACTCCTCTGAACTGTGAGCCAAAATAAATTATCCCTACATAAAATTGGGCGGGGGGCAATACTTATTTGCAACAAGAAAAAAAATAGATAAAACTGACAAGTACTTTCAAGTTATACTGAGTTTCTAGAGGTAGAAATTGTACTTACACAATTTTTAGGAACTCTCCTAAATAATTCAGTGTTCAACCTGTTTTTGTAAGTTTATATCCCTTTATGCTTAATGTCCTTACCATGTCATATTCTTGCTCATATCAAATCCCATTATCACATAGGCAGGGTAACCTCAAATGGCTGTATGACATTTTATCTACAACATCAAACATTGTTGAGAGTGAAAAATAATTCCCAGTAGAATCAGGAATCTCGTTCTGAGTCCACAGTGTGAAAGCTTGCAGGTAAGACCATGAAATGTAAAAGACAAATTGATGGAAAGCAGCACAGATGTGAAACAAAGTTTCTGAAAGTGCCCAAGATTAGAAAATGTCAAACAAATCCCCACAGAACCGCTTTGCATAATTTCATCTATTTTAAATCACATATACTTTAAGATGCTCAGAAGTTTTGATGGTGCCCAAATCCTCAGGACTGAACCAGATAACCCTGGCACCACCACCCCTCCTTTAGACAAAGAAATCTATGTTGAAGAAAATTAAAAGAATTTTGCAAGAGATATAACCTTTGTTGGGATTCCCCAGACATCACGGATATGTGACACAGTAACTCTGGCCTTTAGTTCTGACAAAACTGTAAAATAATATCAAGGCTATGAATTGAACTTGGGGATGAAATCCCATTACAAAAAAAAAAAAAAAAGAAGGAATCAACAGATCTAAACCTACATGAATATCATGGGGGTTCAGTAGATAAAAATATAAAGTTTGAAATAGGCTTCATACTGGCAAAGTCAACACCATCAGGGAACAAGCTAAAGCTATAGTTGTAGACAGTGCAAAGGCCTGTCAATCATAATGATAAGGGGTGTGAGTAGCAACCTGTGTTTGGTAGTCCATTTAGGAGACTCACAAGTAACTGAAGTTTAATAACTGTTCACAAGCAGGTAATACCTGGACCATAGGGTGGTTATGGTGTTTCTCAGACAACTTGTTCACAATTATATATGTGCATATATATAAAATATATATAGTAATTGGGCCAACTTTCTTTCAAACATTTCCTAGACACTTCATTTCAAACTTCTCTTTAAAAGACTGAAGAATTCCAGGTCTAGGAATGAGAGTGTGGGGGGGGGGTGGTTAGGGAGCAGGAGGGGGGAGTGGGAGGGGATTTTTCCGAGGGGAATCTAGGAAAGGGGATAACATGAAATGTAAATAAAGAAAATATATTTAAAAAAAAAGACTGAAGAAAGATGAGGAAGGAGCCAAGACATAGACCAATGTTTACAGTATCAGACTTCCCTTTTTTATAACCAGAACCTTGCTGAGGATTCCCCTCCTCACTCCCCACCCCTCAACAAAAACCTTGATTACGTAGACAAAGAAAGTCCTGCTTTGAGCAAAACTTATACAAACAGCTATTAAATATGTCTTTTGAAGAGTTGTAGCAGTGACAAGTCCCTCCTAAAAGGGGCTTTGGGTAAGGAGGTATTTTGTATATCCTTCACTTCTCTCCCTTCCTTTTAATTGATTCTAACTCAGCAGTATACTTGTGGTTTTCTAGAACATTGGAGTGTCAGACATGTAACTGCATGATGTGTCTATTAGTCCAATCTAGTGTCAAGATGGCCAAACCACAGTCATGCTTACTCTGCATTGTCTGAAGAGGCACGCTCTGAACATCATGTTGGCCTAAGACTAATATCAGATGGTTCGGGAAAAACAAAACATGTATAGTCACCAAAGGCCAACACAAGGGAAGTGAGTGAAAGTGAATCCAGATAAGGCCTGGATATCTGCACAAATGTTTTTACATAATCAAGTAGCTCAACTTATTTCCCAGAAAAAAAATATTGGAAATTGGAATAAATGTCTTTTCATAAAACACAGGCAACACCAAAATCAGAACTATACTCTTGGCTTCTGAGCACCCTGGGTAGTGAGTCCTTGCTCTGTATTACAGCATCTTCAGCTTTTTATTCTTCTTTGAGAAACTAGGCATAACTAGCATTCAGAGTATTTGGTTATCTGTTGGGAAGACTATACCCTTTCTAGCTCTAGAGAGATTTCAACACCAGACAACATTAGTTTTTGCTTACTAAGAAATAGGAATCAGAAATGAATTTGGTCTATGGTATTTGTCCCTGAATGTAAATAATGCAAAGAAAAATATTCCTGGAAGAAAAACAGGTGCATTTTACAAATAATCATTGACATGCAGAGATGAGCAAAAGTATAAAATGAAAAGTTTAAAGGAAGAAAATGTATCTCCCATTAAATATACTAAATAAATAGTCTTTCATAATAGTGAATATGCCCTAAGCCCTTAGGAAAAACAAATACTGGTAGATATATTACACTAAATTATTATTATTTTTTTGTTTATCTAAGAACTCAAATTTATTTAGTACTTTTTGTGTGTTGTGTTTTCATTGTTTTTCTCTTCTCTTCTCTTCTTCAGTTTATTTGTGTGTATGGTTGTTTTGCCTCAATGTATGTCTGTGTACCATTTGCATGTCGAGTGCCTTTGGAAGTCAGAAGAAGGTGTTAGATATCTTGGATTACAAATGAGTATGAAGCCGGGCAGTGGTGGCACATGCCTTTAATCCCAGAACTTGGGAGGCAGAGGCAGGCTGATTTCTGACTTCGAGGTCAGCCTGGTCTACAAAAGTGAGTTCCAGGACAGCTAGGGCTACACAGAGAAACCCTGTCTCACCGCTCCCCCAAATCCCCAAATGATTATGAGCGCCCCCCTTCACTGGCCATCAGTTGGCAAGATTCCAGCAGCTCTACTGGAGTCACCCACAGAAGCTATGCCAGGGATCTTGCTGTTTCATGGTTTGCACTATTCTACATGGTCTGATTTGGCAATAGGGAACTGAATGTGTGCCATCAGTGTGGCTTTCAGTATACAAAAGACATAGAGTTCATTAAGTTGGATGAAGGGAATTCAGAAGGATTTTTTTAAAAGACCATTTACCTAGCAAACAAGACCTTGCTAGTCTTTGTTCATAATCAAGCAAATCAACAAGCAGGCAAACAAACAAATAAAAACTCTCTAAGACTTTCAAAAATAAAAGAATAGATCAAAATGGTGGCGAACTATGGAGGGGGTACTGGGAATCAAACCTGGGTTCTCGAGATTAGGAGTGTATGCTTTTAAAAATGAACCATCATCCCTGTCCCAAAGTGTGTCAGTTTTAAATATGAAGCTTTCCATGTAGTTCATAAGAGCTCTATATGCTCACCCAGGGATCTCAAGTTTAACTAGACTTTGGTATACTCTATTTCATCTGGTCTTCTGTCTTCTATAAGATTCTCATTTTAGCTCACAGTGAAAGTAAACAAGCAACATATGTATTCATATAATCCAATATAGTAGTCCAAGAGCTGTACATAATGAACTTGCGGGATGCCACCATGAGAAATCAGGGAGTGATTTTAATGTCAGGCCATTCACTGACATCACGCTACAAGACCAAATGTCTTCCGGAGAGGTTGCTGATCCCGATTTGCTCTTCATGTGGTGGGCCCTACTTTTTTTCTCCCTTTACAAGACAAGAACAAATTTCAGAAATAGAAACATAAGATGTGCAGTTCAAAAGCAACAGCCCCAGCAAAAATCTCTCAGTCAACCCACCAGAGGCTCCATATCAGAAATTCAGGGCACATGGTATCTTCTCTGTGCAGATCTGAAGCTTCCATAGGGCAAAAAGTGTGCCCGAGGCAAGTCTCAGAGTATCCTCTGGCAAAATCCAACGGGGAAGAAATATGATAAGAGCCACATTGGAGTGGCGAGTAGCTTTCTCAGCCCTTTTCTGCTTCAAGGGCTAAATCTCTTAAGTCTCAGCTCGATTTGTGCTGTGTGATAACTGGAGAAATTATAATGGGTTTCTTTTTCTTTCTTTTCAACAGGTAATACAGCCTGACATTTAGGATATTATTTCCCAGACCCATGCAAAATTAACACTTAAAAGGGAAACTTCTATGTGTTGCTTAATCTGCCCTGTGTTTGAACCTTCCCCTCCCCAGTGCGGTAAAGTGCAAGTTATCTTCCTCTCTTTTTTTAATCCCTCACTAGTCCACCTCAGAGTAAGAGCAATAGAAGTTTATGTGTGGGGATTTGGTGACTGGGACACTGAAATTAGTTCTTTTCCTTTTCTGTTGGTTTTTAAGAGTTAATGCTTTTTGAATGAGAATATGATGACAGAATTCTCCCCTCCCACTTCTTTCTTCCAACCCTTTCCATGAAGCTTTCTGCTGCTCTCAGGTCCCTGGCCTCTATCTTTCCAAATTTTTGTTACATACATATTTTCTCCAAAATATATAAATATAACCTTATTGGTCTGTATCAAGTAGCTTTTATGCATATTATTTCAGGACTGACCACTTGGCATTGGTCAACAATTCCGGGGGCTTTTTTTTTTTTCTGAGAACCATCCCCTTGTAGCAGAGAGCACTCATTATAGACAATCACAACTGATCACACTGCAGAAAACAAGTAGGAATGCAGTTCTCAGCCCAACCAATGCACCTACAACACAACTCTTGCTTCTAAGGCACTGGAACATAGTGGAAGATTGCAAGGCCAGAGGAACAGGGCATTTACAGTGAAGTTCCTTTCCTAGAACTGTCAGAGAAGCTACAGTCATCCAATCTCATCAATGTGGCTGCCTAAATAAGACCTGAACACCAATTGGCAATATCAATTGACATGATAACAAGGAAAGGAGGAATCTCTTGGGGACTCCATCCTAGACTTACACACAATGAAGGACCACTGAGAGCAGGAGAGAAGAGACCCCAAATTTTTAGCTTATATTTCTTAGAAGCTTTCGATGGGGATTGGTTTCTTTCCTAAAGCACCATTTGACAATGTCTGGAGACAGTTTTGATCCTTTTTTTTTTTAAAGATTTATTTGTTATTATATGTAATTACAATGTAGCTGTCTTCAGACATACCAGAAGAGGGTACCAGAAGAGGGTGCCAGATCTCATTATGGATGGTTTTGAGTCACCATGTGGTTGCTGGGATTTGAACTCAGGACCTTCAGAAGAGCTCAAGTCCAGGTACCCTGCATTACATCTTACATCAGACCACACAGATGCTCTCCAGAGTGAATTACCCAGCCTCCAAAACAAACAGGTCCAAGCTTAAAACAAACTTGTTGTCAAAAAGATCAAAATCATTGTTTTGAGAAGCAAAGAGATTGGTAAAGTGAGATGTGAGATTCTGGGATTAGGTCCTATTGCAGTGGAAATCATAAGAAATGGCCAAATATAGCACTCAATGGGCATGTAGAGTTCATGGAGACTTAAGATTCAGTAACTAAACAAAGAAAAGAGCCTGTAACAACTCTAAGCAAATCATCAGAGAGAATTACACCATTTGTGTGAAAATAAAAGCAGTGTCAATTTCAAAAGAAATCTTTCATCCCAGGTGGAGGTGAGGCTTGGGCTTTGGCTGATCTTTTTTTTCCTAACCTTCGAAGTATGCAAGGAAGCATAGGAATCAATTCCCTCATCAATAAAGCAAGGCACAGAGTCTAAAATGTTAGAATATACATAGTTACATATCATAATTGTCTCAGAATCCATTATCTACCATTTTTACTGCTTGTAGAAAAACTACTCCCAAATTTAGGTAGAAATTTATTCTATGAAGAGATTTACTCCTCAATAAATCTGTGATACTTTTTTTCACAATCTGAAATAAGACCACAAAGGGATGTAGTTAATGGAAGTACCATGGGACCCAGAACCCACCTCATTAGCCATAAAATAGAGTCTGATCTTTTTTCTCTTGAAAATAAAAGACTGCAGAGGTCACACTGCTGGCAAAGCATGGACTGGCTTATCATGATTCATGAGAAATGAACTATTCATCTTATGGAAACTCCTATCACAAACAGGAAGGATTAAATCCTTAACCGTCTGACATATCCAGGGAAGACCTTAAACATTCAGCAAAACTTGATGCTGACACTGTGGCATGATGTCTGATGTAGGTATTCTGACTGATAAAATATTTGTATTATAACAAGTCCAATTTTCTCAAAAAAAAAAAAAACGGAGGCCAAAAGTTTTCATTAAAATACTGTCACTCATTTTGTTTGATATTTACTATATCTTGCCTACACAGAAAAATGCTGTTTCTGCAAAGACCATGGTGGCTTCAAAGAAGGAAACTCCATGTTGATTATAACCTGGACAGAAGATTTGGCATTGCCAGTCAATGAGTCTTGCACTGCCCAGGAGATTAAAATTTGTTCAAAGATCCCATTCTCTCTCTCTCTCTCTCTCTCTCTCTCTCTCTCTCTCTCTCTCTCTCTCTCTCTCTCCAGAATATTTACATGAGTTCAATGATTTTTGATCCAGGCTATGAAATTAAATACTTTGGATACTTAAAGGAATGAAGAGACTTCTGAACTTTGCATGTGCATCACACATACATATGATCTGTGTGAATTTAAATGATGAAGGTCTTACACATATGATCTTATATGAAAAAAGAAAAACATAAGCATGGAGAATCATACATTTCTTCTACTTATAAGGGCTACCAGCTAGTGACACATTGGCAAAACTCTTAGAAATCTTTCCAACTGCATAAATTATTGCAATTAAAAGCAGACTAAAGGCCAAATCTGACTCACGTTGCACTATAGTTGGTTGACCGATCTTATAGGAAGATGATGCTCTAAATAGTGAGGAGGGTCCAATCTTTGGGTTGCCATCATTCTTCATTCTCTTTTATACTCTACACTTTTAGGCTATCAACATAACCTCTTTCAAGGTTTAACAAGTGACATTGAATCTCTTGGCTATGGATAAAAGTGATGTTCTCCAAAATATTAATTATTTAATTAATTTATTTCTAAGATCAGATGCCTAGTTCTTCCTGGTATTCATTCAGGTTCTTCAAACCTTTCAAGAGTCACTAGTCTAGAACAGCTGACACCACCTTCCATATCCCTGTGGTCCAATTCCATGATTCCTACAGTTCATTTGCAAGCAGTACACACCAACCAGGAATTTCATGTATGATATATTCCAATTACTGATGATATATAATACACCTGGTATTTTAACAGCACTCTATGAAAGCCCTTAAAGATGTTAAAAAATAATCTTGATTCTTTGGGGTTTTTTTTGTTGGTTTTTTTTGTTGTTGTTGTTTTATGGCTTACATAAAAATATGTTTAAGATGATGGAAAATGTTCTCTAATTTTCTTATTGTAAAAGGCATCATAAGAGCTCTTTCTGACACAGCTCAGTGAGCATTTCAAAGGATGCCTTGGTAACATGCAGTCCCAGAGAGGAGGGAAGTTGTATGGTGGATGTTGCCGCAGAGATGGCACTTAGTATCCCAGAGCTGTTTAATCTTGTTTCAATCACTTTAGAGGAAATTATGTCCAGCTGCTTTTCGTTAATGTGTCCTATTTGATCTTTATGCATTTCTCTCACATCATCTCTAGTAAGAAGAAGAAAAAAATCTGTAAGAATCAAAGCAAATAATCTCCTGAGTGCCATCATTCAGGACTCGTAAATGTCTAAACTGTATCAAAATAATAAACAGCAGGTCTCCTTGAAGGAGAGAAAAGTGCTAACTCCATTTAGGGGAATCTGTGTATTTTCCTGAATCCTCAAAAGAAAATTCATACTCAGATTTTCAGATGAAAAATAATCAAAAGCAGAAAATGTTGAGTTTATTTAGTGTGACACACGGTATCTATTGCAATGTAAATACTCCCATGATGCTTGGGCCAAGGATGCTTAGCTCCTGTCGCTCATGACCATTGTCAAGTGGCCCTGCTTAACATCCAATTCACTCCCCTTACACAGCTCTCTTCTAACTCGTGTTTTACTCCATATTACCTGCAGATCAGAGAATCTATGGACTTAATGTACACCTCGAAAACACTAAAGGTATTGCTCTTTATTAGATAACACTTACAGTCTGTTGTATCTGTCTGGATTGGAATTTCAAACCACAAGATTTGTATAAAGTTAATTAAATCAGTTAGCATCTTTGTACTGTAATCAAATAAATCTAATTTTATCCATAATTTCCTTCTCATTCCTTTGCTTTCTGGCCAAGAAAAGTTATGAAAATTTTGACCTTGCCTTTGCATGAAAAAGACAATGAATGCTATAGATATGGAAATAAGTGATAATAATCAAAACCAATTATAGGCAGGGAACTCTATCCTCTTCTGTAGTGTGGACTGAAGGTGAATATTAGATTACACACCATTCTGGCCCATGACTCAGCAGAGGGATGTGTGGAAGTTTTGTGTAAAGTCCTACAGGCAATGGGCATTATCTTTCTCATTATGTTTTCCTGTATTTTCAATGCTGTATTCAAGATGAATCAGAGTTTACCTATTACCTGTTGGGATCTTACTGACCAGAAGGATAATTAACTTCATTTTGCATGAGGGTGAAAAGTTCAGATGTTTTAACTGTTTGATCACAGCCAATTATTTAAGAGAGCCTTTAGTAATCACATCTAGCTTGCTCAATTTTAGTGGGGGATTTGTCTCAATATTTCTGGTTATCTAATTTTTATTCCCCTTCCTTATGTTTCCTGAAGTATAGATCCATAAAATATTCCAAGGCAAACAATTCAGAGATGAACTATACAGAAACAGAGGATCTTGACTGAAACATTTAATAAAGACCTCCTCTTGGCTACTGTGGCTCTAGGAAATCCATCAAGTCCAGTGACAGCACTTAAATCTTTTGTCATATAAATTTCCAATCATAGAAAAAGCATACTTTGGAGCATCCTATACTACTCAAATACTTCGGTATAATGTCATGGTTGGACACTGTTTTAAAAATAGCTTTTGCTTGAAGCTGCTATTGTATACCTCCATATCAACCTCCTCCACAAACACCTTAGAATAAAATAAGCATTAACAACATGGTGGTAGGACTCAAGGAAAGGCTAAATATGACATTGTGCATTTTTCTTTTTGCTAATTTCAAGTTAATTAGCAGAGTGAATTCTCTTATAATTTATTATGCAAACCATGTTTGAGACTGAAATGGTGCTTTTTTAATACAGTTATCAGGACATGTGTAAGCTGATTTTTCTAGATTTCCTACCTATGAATGTTAAAGGAAGATACAAATTCAGAAGTCTATTTATCAAATAATGAAAAATATTAACAGTTATTACAAATTTCAATATATTTTTAATATATATTTTCAACAATGAAGCATTTAACATTTTCAGGAGCTTACATTTGGGTTAAATCACATTGGAGAAACAATGCCTCCTTCTTATTCACCTAAGTGTTGCCTACCTATTACCAGAAGCCTATTATCTATAGGTAAGAAGCTTGTGTTTACTGGACTATTTTACACAGGTGACTTAGAAATATGGGTATTGACTGGACTGGAAGTGTACTAAAATCAAATAGACCAAACTGATAGAGGCCAAAGTGTATGAGAGCATGAACCAATAAAAATGTAATCAACCTGTCAATATGCAAAGTGTCTGGAAAATGACAGGTGAATTATGGGAGAAAGTTATGTAGGTGCTGATAACACTCCTGGCTTTGTCCAGGAAGAAGGATGGAAGAACAAGGCTTGAATCTGTTTCATAAAGGACTTCTGCCCCATCACGCTCAGGGATCAATTTTTATGGCCAACCAGTCAATCATAGAGGGTTCTTGGCATTGATATAGGAAGATGGGTCTGAAAATCCTCTCCAATCAGCACTAATATCAGCAACTAAGATTTCTATCATGGCCTTTATGTAGAAAACAGGTTGGGTTGAAATTGCTTATATTCATTATGAACTCATATATGATATGTTTTTGTTGTCAACTTAAAATGGATTTCAAGTGACCACATCCTGTGAACAGAAAAACAAGTTACTATACAAATATAAACTACATTTAAAAACTTTTTTCTTTCATAAGAAGAAGAAATGAAACAGTATACAAGCATACTCATTGTTTTATTTTGAATTTTGCAATATAATATTTATATTAGGCTAGTTTAAAAAAAGGCTGGTGAAAAAGTCAATAATCTATAGTCATCCCAGTGAAGGAGATTGACTTCCAAATATCTTTGATTGAAGATTCTATTTCTGATGCTTAATTTTGTTTCTATATCAGATGTTCACACACTTCATTTCTCCAATACAATACCTATACCTAAAGCTTTAGTAAGAAGAACTGAGATTTATAAGCTGAGGACCAGGATGCCTCCTGCTAGGTGGAATCTTCCATATATGACAGGGAAGCTGAACCCATGAAATCTGAACAATATGATTCCCTGAACAAGACCCATGCGATCTTAACACCAGTTGAGACAAAACCACAGATGGAGCAGATTTCACAAGGCCTAATTCTAAGCAAAACCTCCAGGCAGCAAATGGATGCTGAGGGGCAAAGACTTTGTTTTATCCAGGGATGAACTTTCTAATATGATTTAATACAAGTGGTTATCCCTGAATATATATATATATATATGTATATATATATATATATAGTTCCATTTAATGTTGTTCTTATAAGAACAACATTATGAGTGTATGTGTACATACACTCATGTATATATGAAATTCTTAAAAATAAATAAGTTAAATAAAAAATACATGGTAATAAGCTTAGCTTATTGGACCCCTGAATTTCAGGAGTAAAGCAATCATAGGCAGTAAAAAGAGAATTTGGCAGGACCACATATTATCATCTCCTCTAGACTCTGATGTAACCCCCAGAAATGAAATCAAATCAAATGAGCCATAAAACCAGTAGTCACTAGCATCTTGCAGTCATTCCTCTAAATGTTTCCAATAGCTCAATCCTGAAGGAGAAAATCTATGTTTACTTTGCAGTTCTCAGTTTCCAGATTTCTTGACCACAAAAACTGAGTTTCTACTTCAAGTGTGGATTTCTGTCTAGTACACACATGGGACTGTCCTTTCTACGAATCCTGGGCTTGCCTAGATTAGAACTCAAAATTTGCCCAGATTTGACTCAAAGTCCAAATGTTGGAATTACAAGCATGCTTTTTGTACAAAAAAAAAAAAAAAAAAAAAAGTATTTAAAATAGCATCATCTAGTGGGCAAAGAGGAGCAATAACCATTACGCACAAAAGGTGTGATGCTGTGATTAAGTGAACATATCTTGACTTCATGGGTAACCTCAAGAGGTATGACAGTTTAACGGAGGGTTATGCTTGATGAAGTTCAGCAACCAGTTATTGGTCTCTACGTGATATATGACAGAATGCTGTTAAAGACACTAATGTGTATTTGAAGCCATAAAAAGATGGAGGCACTAGCAATTCCTTTCCTAAGAATTTTTCTATAATAAAATAATAATAATAATGATAATGATAATGATCATAATAATAGTAAATCAGTGAAATAAAAATTACCAAAACATAAAAAACCTCATTATAGATTTGCATACCATAGAAAATGCAGGTATATATAATGTTACCTATAATAAATGAGGAACTCGCAAACTATACATATAAACACATACTATGAAATAATCAAAAGATCACTGTGAGGATCAGGAAGAACCATCTGATAATAAGGAAATGATCATTTTAGGTTTCGCATAATTAAAATTCCCTTCATACCATGTCTAAAATAAAGTTATGTCATCAACATTGACCACATACAACTGCTGAAATATGAAATATGATTATGGGTCTACTACACTATTTTTATCTTTAGTACACACATGCACACACACACACACACACACTTTCTTGTTTCTTTATCCTTAAAATTTTCACTATAGAGAGGAGCAATTCTGGGTCAAAAGTTTTGTAGGTGGGTTGGTGTCCCCATCCTTCCACTGGGGGTCCTATTTGATTATTGGACATGGTATCTCCAGGGTCCATATCACCATCATTGAGCAATTAAACTGTCTAAAAGAAATACAAGGACAAAAATAAACAGAGACTGAAAGAATGGCAGAATAGTGACCTGTCCAACTGAGGATCCATTCCCTGGGTGAACTGCAGTCCTTGACACTATTACTGATGCTATGTTGTGATTGCAGACAGGAACCTAACATAGCTGTCCTGAGAGAGGCTCTACCAGCAGCTGACTGAGACAGATGCAGATACTTACAACCAAGAACTGGATGGAGGTCAGGGACCCCTATGGAAGAGTTAGGGCAAAGATCGAAGGAACTGGAGGGATGGAAACCCCATAGGAAGAACAACAGTGTCAACTAACCTGGGCCACTGGGAGATGCCAGAGACTGAGCCACCAACCAAGAAACATACACAGGCTGGTCTAAGGCTCCTGGTACATATGTAGCAGAAGGCTGCCTTGTCTGGCCTCAGGGGGAGAGAATGCACCTAATTCTGTAGATACTTGATGCCCCAGGGTGGGGAGATACAGAGGGGTCACACCCTCTCAGAGGCAAAGGGAATGAGAAGTGAAACTGGGACTGGAGCAGTATTTGGGATGTAAATAAGTATATAATTAATTTTATAAGAATAATTACACATTACATATTATTTAATTTTAATAATTTCAAATTAATATAAAGTTTAAATAATTTTATATAATTAATATTTTAAATTAATTATATAAAAAATAAAACAATAAAATTACAGGATTTTTTTCTACTGAAATCACTCAGCTGAGGCTTCTGTCATTTGACTGAATGACCTTTTTGTATCCAACAACTATGACAAATAGCACCTGTGAAAGATACATAACTGTGCTTTTATTCTGCACATTTTTTCCTTTTTTTCTTGACGCCTATTACCCCATTCCTCAGAGGCCAGTTAGCAATGCAATAAATTAATTTGTACTTTGGAGTGAACTCTTTAATCCTTTTTGTTCTCTCACCTCCCAATCAAACACAGACCCTCACATTTGCATGTATTAACATAATGAAGCATTAATTACACAGTGTTTGGGATAGGACAAGCAAGGCGCTTCAATCAATCTCAATAACTTGCATCAGGAATGGAAGAATGCTGCCCAGCCTTATCAGGACCACATAATAGTCACAAATACAGCCTCTGTGCCTGGTGTGGGTGTGATTTATAACCAACATCCAAAAACAAAAGGCAGAAAATTACAAGGGGACAAATCAATAACAATTATCTTAATGACAGATGGACAAATTTTATTCTATTGTTTAAGCGGTATCATCAGCCTACTGGTTTGTTGGCAACAAGGGATAAGATTAAGCTCTAGAAAGCCAATGGTGTCTAAGAATGCTTAGAGTGTGAGGTGATATTGTAGCATTTATTTTCCCTCAAGCAACTGTAAGAGGGGAGCACAGATAGAAAAGGTGACTTCAGATGGCTAATGCATTGCGTCCATGTGAGGATTGAGTTAAGGCTCTCTCCTTACTGGTCTTTCCCCAAATGTGTGTTCATGCATGCATGAGAGGACATGACTTCTGCTACTGCCAACATGCCCAGGTCTACTCTGTTTACATCCAAAATCAGTTCTGATTGGTTGCTGCTGAACTTTACCCACTGTGTTACTTCTGGGAGATGTGTATGCAAAGGCACATGATTAGAATCCAGTACTTATAAATATCTTTATGATTTCACATACTTCCTAAAGGAGTAGTGATTTTCAAATAACCATTGTAGAAAACGGGTATTAGATTTTACAGAAGCTCATTTTTTTTTGGGGGGGGGTGGATTTATTTTAAAAGAACCATGATAGACCAATGGGAAAACAACACAACAACAAGTGAATATTTTGCCTTTCTGCAATGCCACATAAGTACTTTAGGAATTCTCAATGGTGAATATATGACAACTTTGGCCAGATTACTGCTGTGGGGAGAAAATGTGTGCTCTACAGGAAATTTATTCCATTTGTTCATTACAGTTAGTATGGTCTCTAGACAACAAAATCCAGGTACCAGGAGTATGAATACTAATAAGGTCTAAAATATCACTAATATCTCCCAGTGAAGGCCCAACTTATTGCCAACTAAGAACTATGATCCTATTCACTTTCAAACAAAAATCGCATGTGAATTTAAGGTTCCCCTTAAAGAGATGGTTTGCTTTATTTAGATATTTGCCATTACATATGCTTTGAAATAAGCACATTCTACATAGATCTTAAGTCAATACTTTGAGACAACTATAAGAGATTATAAGTCAACGATTCTCCTCCCGATGAGCCAGCTCTGACTGTTTCCCCTTGAATAAGTGTCTGTTTTTCTGGTTAGAATTTCAACTTCTACAGAGAATGAATTTGAACAAGTTGATTAAAGTCTCTTCCAGGTCTGGGATTCTAACGATTCCATCATCAAAAGATGTAACCAGAACAATGCATATGATACCGAGATAAATCAGATCTACGTGGACCACGACCATTCATTCTGCTTTTCTCACATTAAGATCAGTAAATACTTCCTTCACTCATTGATTCACCATCCAAAATGCTAACGTCACAAGAAGGAACGATTCATAATTAAAATCTGACAATGTAACGGAGCCAAGGCAGGAGTAGTTCCCATAATCAGGCAGTAAGAAGGAGACAGAAGCATCACTGGAGTGATAATTAGTGTGGCTTCCCTTATAAATGTGGGCATGAGCACAAAGCAGGCACATTAGCAAGCAACAACAATAAAGCAGACTACAAAATTAAGCCTTATCTGCTTCCTATTGTACTAAAGCTCTCTCCCCCGTATTATAACAATTTTATTCAAGGTAGAGATTATGCTTAAAGGGAAAAAGCTAAATAAATTCAATTGTTAAAATCCAATTTTCCCCGAATCTGACCCTGTGGTGAGTTGGGTCTCAGAGGCACAAGCTTTCTGATTTGTGGTTCTCAGAGCCCATTAGTGTTCAGAATCACTCCTCCAAAAGCACGCTATTCACATAGATCTCTGGGGATTCTAGAGACCAGTCTGCCCTTTTGACAGCTGTCAAATCCTCGTTTGCATGAAAGATGCAAAAAGTCAATGCAGTCATCCTTCAGGACCCTGAGCACTGTCAGCTATTGGCCATCAGGACTCATCCATCCGTGGGCCTTCATTTGGGCCCTTTGTATAACTGATGCACTAGCTCTTGCATTCCTGCAATTGCTCAAGTGAGTGCAAAATGAAAAGACATGACAGAGACACAACGTTATCATTCTCTATATCCAGACTCTCCAATGACCTGCCTGCCAATATTCAGCAGTGTGTTTCCATTTACAATGTATCCATCTTAACAGGGAATTGAGGGCATCATCTTTCAAATAGGTTGTACTTGTCTCTTTTCATTGCCTCTCATCATTCCTGGGAGATGCATCAGCACACAATGATCCTACTCTTACATTTTCATGTGTATCAGTCTTTGGACAAGAAAGGCAAACACCTCACTTTAAGAGATGAAGGAAAGAATAAAAGTACTGCATAAAGAAATCTTTGCATGCTCAGGGAGGGCTGTATTGAGTACTACTTTTCCAATGCCTAATAATGGTCTCTGACAAGAATAAGAACTTTGAGGTCACCTGTGTAGAATAATTTGTATCAGTAACAACTACTGAACAGGTTTTAGCACATAATTGTGCCTTCACAATGGTTTCTATCGTATTCATTAAAACAAAAGAATGGATATACATGGTGGGTAGGAGAAAGGAATGAAGAAAAAAAGGAGAAAATAATCAGAATTACAGAAGAATAGGAGAAAGGTACTTCAAATCTCAGAAACTGGGATTCAGAGATCACAGCTTTATCCATATAAAAGCTACCTTGTTGATGGCTATATATCAATACCCTAACAATGAATCCCATCTACACGGAATCAAATAGTGTCTAATAGCTGAGAAAATAGGAGCCATTCAGTATATAAATGATATTATTTTTATGAAATGGAAGAGTTGGAAAATAAATAGCTAATGTATTACAAACACAACATTAATCTTTCTAGAAAAAATATGTCACGATAAGGCTGACGGGCCACAGATTAAAAATGCATTGTTTTGGTTCTTTGGAACACAAATTTATATTTTAATCAGAACTCAAAATAACACCAATCCACAATGCATCCAATAATAACAGTGTGCTTTCAGCCATGTGACTCCAGCAAGCACTACCAGTAGCATTCCCCTCCTGACCAGCAGTATTTGGTTATATCTCATGAAAAGTTGAATTTTCAGATCACACGTTCATTCTACTTGGTGGGTTTAGTAATTTCAATATAAAGAAATATAAAAGTAAATGAATAAAAGTATCTCTGTGTCCTAAACTTACAAACTCAGTAGTTTTAATGCTTAAAAGTAAATGTTTAATGTCCACCTGCCAGATAATGTTATACCACAAATGTGATCTTTATTTTTTTTTTCTCCATGATGGACAGAGTAAATAGCAAATAGATAAAAGCTTTCAAGTTTGTAGAATCCTGAAACTCTGTTATCCATTGCACTATCAGTCTCATGTTGAATTGGTTGTTTCATTTCTAAGTCTATTTTACTGACTCCTGTAAGTGTTCTACTTTACTAGTTCAGAGCAGCATCAGAAAAATAAAAAATGTCCCTGTTAAATCTATTAAAACATGCCATCCAGCCATAGATATCTTCAAAAGAATACCATTATTCTCCAGATCAGGAAATGACAGCAAACTCAGAAAAAGAGTTCCTGCTCAGAAAATGGAGAAAATGAAAAAGAGTTGCTAATTTCTATAGGCAGTGATTTTGGCTTTCTCTTTCTTACTGTTTTCTGAGAACTGTGATATTATCACGGCAATGTGAGTATGATCTGCAGTGCCTACTTATGGGGTGTATTATTTGTATCAAACAGCATGAGTAATATGGGAAGCTAACCCTCTCTATTAGACCCATAACTGTAAAACAACTAAGGGTTTTCTAAGCTAGAGGAATTTAAGCCTTAGAGCTTTCCCAGAATTGACAGGTTCTTGTTCAAAATTATGATTAATAGTGATAAGGTCAGTAATAACTTCTATTGTTATGTTATTCTTTAAATCTGCTACATACTATATTATACAATCTTACACACACACACACACATTTCACATATCTGCTATTATTTGGTTACCTCCGCTATCTTCATTCTGGAGATGAAAACTTGGGTGCAGAGAGGGCATATAATTTGGTCATTGCATTTAGCCTATAATAAATGGTCTAATCAGGACACAATTCTTGAATTTTACTAGCCTTTATGTTGTGCTTTGAGTCAAATAATTATATTTAGAGATGTGAGACCTGGGTTCTAGCAAAACATAAAATATTTGGAAAGAAATGCTTAAAATAAGTAGAAAATGAAGAGAGATGTATGAAAACCATGTTGGGAGATTATTTTTGAGACAAAGTAGAAATGTGCAAGGATGATTGGATAACAAAAGGATGAGGATAGTTGGACTGTAGATAAAGTAACTAAGGAGAGTTTCAATCAGAGACTTTGAAGGTAAGAATGCTCAGACTTGAACTCAAACACTGCCACATACCAGTTCAGTGATTGAACCAAGACATTTACCCTCTCTTTCTCTTCCATAATTTCGGAAAATAATTATTAACTATGATCTGGGGCTGATTAAAATTATTTCTTATAGTGCTTAACATACTGACTGCACTGTGTCTATCATACTATAAGCTGTCCAGATTTGATCACCCACTTTATCTGTTGTTCTTTCTACTTATTTTGAAGTATGAATATATATCAGCATGTTTTCCCTAGCTGTACTTAACTGGATGAGAAAATATCTGTTATCCACCACCAGTCTCCACTCTTGGTGTGGTAGCAGACAGGGCACAGTTTGCAACCATAAGGAGAGACTGTGCTTACGTGTCTCTGTTATTCATGAGACAAACATTCATGCATTGTCCACTAGTTTCATCTCTTGGTGTCCTTGCAAGAGCTCCAAACACTTGAGAAAACTTCCTAGTCTTTACATTTATATCGGCATCCTCCAAAGACAGAGCAAGGACTTGAAGGGACAATCCTGTGCTTTTGGGAAATGAGATGTGTCTTGACCGTAGTAACTCTCAATAGGGTTATAACTCTACTAAATACCAGCTTTCTCAGCATTTCTCGTATACAAGCACAGTTCCAGTAACTTCTTTACCCATGAAAGGTTTGCTTAGCCTCGGAGGAAATGGAAATATCTTTAGAAAGTATTTTTATTTCATTCTACAGCCACGTGCTACAACATAGATGATTATTTCTCTTGCAGATGGACAGCTGCTGCCCTGGAGTCATTTGAAGGAGATCAAGGGAGATTACTGACAACGAAAATAATATTCATAGGTAGCTTTTTCTTTATTTGGTGAGGAAAGGGATTTCCTATGATCATTTTTTTTGATACATAAAGTTTCAGTTTTATCCCTTAACCTTTTTGATGAACGATTCATGAAGGATGGCATGAAACATAGGGGAAACCTCATGGTGGTAGTCACAGCAGGGTTCAGTTTATGACAGGCAAACTGTCAAACCTGAGCAGACTTTGAGTCTACATGAACTACTTGGGAAGAAAACACTGACATATGCACTTGAAAAATCCAGAGGCTTTTTATGAGAAGAATAATGGGGGAAATAAGTACATTAAATTGTAAAATTGGAGTGCAAACAATTGTTAAAATAGGAACAAATGTGTCTACAGGAAAGCAGAGGTAATCAGACAATATTCTTTTCCAAACAACCAAATAGGGCTGATGTTAGCACATCTTGTAGAAATGGAATATTTCCAATAAGAAACTGTTTCAGGAACTCTAAGCAGGAGGTAGGAGGATGAGTTTGGTCAGGGTGTCTAGGGATGAATATTTTCATAATAAGATTTAAAGAACTTCAATGCTCATTCAATAATATGAGTGTATTGTACACTTTTGGCATAAAATTGAAGGCAAAATTCATCCTAACTATTTCTCAAGAGTGATTTGAGATACCTTTACACCCAGGAGACAACTGTACTTGGAAAAGAAACAGGGATTTACAGAAATGACTGGAGAGAATTCATGTGATTCTAATAATTCAGTGTTGTTAAATGAGTAGCCTTTGGAATAAGCTCAATTGTATATTTGAAGACAAATTGTACTATATGACTCAAGATAAGGTGTTATCAAAGAATTAAAAACCATCTTCATATCCGTAAGACTTGTCTTTATCAACTTCAGTGCTTTGTTGATAGTTTTAGCACAATCTTTTATACAAGGAGCAAAAAGAACAGTAACCCCCTACTGTCCTGGGAAACACAGAGTTTGCTCATCACAATATTATTTTTAGAATTTTGTGAGCTTGAATGGAAGACAGAAGGAGCAGCACAACATTAAATTATTCACTTGAGTGACTTTCCAAATTGAAATCCCAAAGATTGCAAGTACAGAGTTGTAACTACACAGGAACCCATTTGAAATAATTTCAGATCTGAACATTGCCATACGGTCCCGTTGATTTTGACAGGGGCAACCTACTCATGTGGATAATACTATACAGGGAAAGCCATGGTTCTGAGGCCTTCTGCCAAGCCACCCATAAGCTCAAACTCACCCTCATAGGATGGCTATGTATTCTTTTGGGATTATGCATTACTCTAGGAACAGGGGAATCCCCAGTTACATAGCAGTTATGTACAGGTTATAAGGCTTTTGGGAGTTCTATGGTATTCATCTGTATGTTTCTGCCAGGGAAGGGAACTAATTTTCTTTAGTCAATTGCTCAAAAATCTCTCAGTCAATGGCATAGGCAAAACGAAGAAGCTGTGTACATTAAACTTCTGGGTATAAAGGCCCATGCATGTGTAGTAGATCAGAGATGGCCATCCATGGTTTTTAATAAATGGTCATCAAATTGTTTTCATTGTTGGGGTATCATGTTTGTTTTTAATCTTACACTCTCAGCGTACCCTTGCTTTTAGCTAAAATCCAGATCCACTCTAGATATAAAACAAAGGTAAATTTTAAAGACAGCCTTCACTGCCGAGTAACCTATTAGTGTGTTAGATGTCCTGTTAGATCAGAGGTTCAGTGTGCCAGGACTTCCAAGTAGGAGAAAGTATTTTTCGTATGTGACAAAGATTTTAGCTGCTACTATCATCAAAGTTATCAGAGGTCACACAGATGTACACCAACAAAATTCTTATTTTTGGCTAAAAATGCAATAAAAAAATGCCCCACATTTAATAGAAAACAATCAATGTCCAAAGTCTATATGAAAATTATATTTTATTTTAGAGTTTTAAAAAAGAATTCTTTATATAATTTATGAAGATGTACAAATTTCTCCCAATCTAGGCTTGCCTTCAGCCAGGGATCTACTGCATTGAAAGACTTCTAGTTCAGCCAAATGCAACTGAAGCTGGAGGTGTATGTCTAGGATGCTTCATGTTCACTGAGGTCTGTGTATCAGCTGCGTTGGCTTGTCATAGCCCACTGGGATCACGTTTATGTCCCAATGTCTTTTCAGAACATTAGCAAGCAAGATTATGTTTTATAGGCAGAATTTTTTTTTGTTTGTTTATCTGCTTAAAACTGTCTATGTCTTCCCATTACAGGGAATTCCCAAATCCTAAAGATATATATGAATCCTAAAGAACTATATTTATCTATATAGATCTTAGTACCTACACTTCATCTTTTATTACTTGGAGTTTCCTCAACATGTCCTAGCCATAGCTGTGTCCATTCTGTCTCCAATAAACTGACCTGAAATGTCCATCAATTTGCACTTGGCTAGTTCCTGGTCATGCTTTGATTTCATCATAAGAAGCATTTCCTTTGAGGGAATGTTTCTGGTAGACCCTGGATCAAAAGCTGGGCCTTCACTTCTTATACTGGCCTTGCATGGTGTGCTATATTGTTATTTAAGTTATTCACTCCAAGAGATTTATTTTGCTGTTCTTTAACCTAATATTGCTTCTCTCTTTTGACAACAAATGACATGAGGACAGACTTTGTTTCTTAATTGCACTATCCTCTACTCAGTGCCCAGCAGGATGCACAGCACAGCTAATAAACTGAAAGGCAATCCAATGATAAATATCCAAGTGTAGAACCTTCCTCTCTAAGCTCCAACACTGAGAAGTAAAATAAAGCTTTCATCCCTTAGACACTCAGTTTTTACTTATTACAGACTGCAAAGGGTTGATTAAAAAACACAACAACAACAATCTTTTGAGAGAAGTCCTTTCCGTGAGTTCTCTATAACTGCTCGAATGATTCCATGTCACAAATACATATCAGAGCACCTCTGATTGTGAACACTTATTTAATAGTATGATTATACAGTGTGTTATTAGAGCTCTTAAGATGAACTCATCTTCAATTTCAGGTTAATTGAAGTTGATACAAGGAAAGAGGATACACAGTTATTTAGACAAACAAGGAGAAGGTGAGGTAAGAAAGTGGCAAAAATCAGAGCAGCATAACTATAATACAAGGGATGTCAAGGATTTCCTGGATCCCCACTACTGAAAGAGAAAAGAAATGAGTCTTCTTCCATTTGGGATTCAGAGTTAAAATGTAGTTACTGATAACACATTTTAAAGCTTTAGTCTTTCACAACTGGCAAAAAGTGCCCTCTGTTTTAAGTGTAGTTTAGTAGAGTATACCAGACTGTATAGTACAAAACTGCATAATTGCAATTTTGTTCATTTTTAAGGGCACTGTCCAATGGCAATTAGTGTGTGGCAGTCTTCAAAAACATGTCTAATATAGTACAGTGTATGGAGAGCTGAAGATAATCTGAAAACTCCATAACTTCTTGCCAAAGATTAATGAACAAGAATGTGACATAGAGATGAAAAACATGTGTAGTATATTGGTATTTTAAATGCACAAAGGAACAGTAAGAAGAATATCTTGAATTTCTAGCAGTGTGTGCAATTTCCCCAATAGCCTAAGCAGCTTCCATGTACTCCACTTAATAATTGCCTGGCCTTTGTTCAATAACCATAACTTCAATATCTCACAGAGCTATCCAGTGGCTGAAGTTTTAAGGAAAATAGTAAGTGTGTGCATAGCCCATATTAGACTATTAGAATAATCTTACCTGCCTGTCACCTCTGTGAATATACCCTCTTAACTCAGGGAAAGTACCCACAAAGAGTGGCAATGTTACCATTTAAAACCTGACAAACACATGTGTTGTCTTCTTTAAACCAAATTCAATTTTTGTGAGAACGAAATAATGGAACTATTATTTTGTGACATAATTTTGCTCAATTATCTCTGGCCATGTCTCTGTGGCACTTGAAGAATAGAGCTGATTATCATACAACCAACCAACTTTTTAGTCAAATTATGTCAAATCAATAAAACACACTAAGCACATTCTTTCACTTGATAAATTCCTTAAAGGCAAACACTGATCTAGCAAACCATGCCAACCATGGTATACAATTCAGTCTTCATGAGGTGAGCCATCTCTGAGGTCAGCACAAGAAGAGATTTACCCGCTTCAAGAAGCCCTGCTCACACCACAACTAGCCAGGTGTCATTCCACAGTGACCTCTCTCCTGACTCCTTAGCATATTTATGCTAGTGTTTGTTATGGTTGCTTTCTTTTGTTGTATATGCATGGTAAAATACAAGTCATATAGAAGTCATAATCTTTAAATGTTCAACCGCATTGAACCTTCTGGGTATTATTGAATTGAGATAATGGAGTCCTGCACAGTCCTCTGTGTATGTCTTCCTCCATTTCATGCTTATTTAAATTATCCCGTCTTCCTAAAATGACAAGTTAAAACATGTAGTCTGTGTACATTATGTTTGCTGAACAGTAGGAGCCAAACTAGAAAGAGGGGCAGTGCCCTGGGCTGAAAATTCTCTTGAGACAGAATTATGCTTGGTGTCCATTACACATACATGTAGGTTTAGGTTCTCAAATGGTTTCCTTTGGGACCACATATGCTATGGCATATATGCTATTCACGCTTCCTGAGCATCGGTGTGTCAGCATCTATGGCCACATGAAGAAGCAGTTGCTGAACTCTGAGCTGGAGGGTGCAGAGGCACATAAGTGGATGGACCTTTCCTTTTTGTAACAAACAACATGTAAGGATCCTGTTAATTTCAACCAGAAAAAAAAAAAAAGGTTAGAAGTGACTTGAGTTGCAAAGGCCATGATAGTGCCTATTAAATGAATGATAAGTTACCCTCTATGTCCAAGTTTCTGATTTATAGTGTGTGCTGTTTTAAAGGTTATATGACATACAGTTTAATAACCTAAAATAAAACATTTTTATTTAGCTTTATGATCCCCGACCCACTACATATCACACTCCCCTGTGTACCAAAGGTCAAAGACTGGTATAGTTCATCCTCTTTAAAACTCTGGACCATTTGACCAGTTTGCAGAGGCTTGGTGGATTTTATTTCCTGGAGTCTGCTCGAGGTCAGTTATCATCAGGTAGAGGATGCACAGATGTGCTGCACACTTTCTAAACTTGTCTGGGCATAAATTATTATGGTTTAAAGTAGGTGACACTGTATTGCTCCATTTCTCAGTCACTCATTATACATGCACGTGTTCATCTCCCTCTGAGTTTTTAGTACCTTAGAGGCTTTGTCAAAGACTGACCAAAAGATTGAAGGAAAATTTTAAGATTGAAAAAAAACATTGGTTACTTATCACTGCAATGATATTTACAGAAATTGAAAGAAAGTAAGACCTTATACATATATGAAGTTCCGACAGTCTTTGAAAGTATCATAGAGCCTTATCAAACAGAGATTGTTTTTTCCCATATGGCCCAATATAAAATACTACCTTTACTCCCTTGTAGGTGAAGTCTCTTTCTGACAGGCTAGGCATAAGTATGGACAAGGATAATTGCATAGTGTTTTTAATTGGCATCACGTTTATTTATCTTCACCATCCGTCATACAGAAGAACTTGCCAAGCACAAGATGCACACACTTAATCAAAACCCACATGTAAGACTACAAAGGGTCCAGTGAACAGCTGCCACTGTCAGATCCCATAATGTTATCAGGATCTTCCTCCCTGTCCACCAGGGATGTCAAAAGAACTCCTCTTCTCCTCCTGCCCATCACAGGTTGACAGGGGACAATGAGAGAGTCTCTGAATGATGGTGCCCAAGGAAGCCTGGGGTTCACAAGGTGCCATTGACTGCCAGCATGACAGATTGCCCGTTTCATATGCAAAAGAGGAAGGGGAAAGAGGGATCCCATGGGCTTTGCTGTCCTACTGCTGCAGACATAGCCTGCAGGCAAGGGGCTAGCAAACCAGGACCCAGCGATGGCCCCTGCCTAGGGACAATCAGAGCACAGTACACTGAGAGTTGCTGCCGGCTTCAGCACTGCATATGCTGCCTAGGCTTGAGAGGAACTGAAAGAGCCAGGAGGTGAGATAGCCCTCGCCTTTGTACAGATGAGACAAAGAAGTGCTGAGGGGCAAGTTCTGGAGCTCATATGCCCATTAAAGAGCAAGGTAAATGGTGCATTCAAATTGTCTAGATTCTGAGCCCAAGTTCAGACTTTGTGTTCTAATCCAGGAAGCATAACAATAAATGTCATTAAATGTCAGGATGTGCCTGATGGGGGTCATGGTTACACTATATACAATGAGACCCTATAGGAAGGGACAAGAGACCTCTACATAGCTGAAATATTGGTGTGGAGTGATTCAGCTGGAAGGAATAGTATAGGTAGGGATAGTGTCAAAAGGGTCCCCTACAAGCCATCAAACTCATGTGCTGAGACGTACAAAAATTTTTCATAGGAGATCATTCTGCCCTTGTACGTATTTCCCCATCATGTCAATGATGTAAACACGGAGAAAAGATTCAATGTACTAACAAAAGAAACAGTCAGAATTTTTATAATGCAGTCATTTCAACTCTTCAGAAAGGAAAGTTGAAAAGGAGCCAGTCCTTTTGGCACCTTTGCCTCTGTTTAACCCCTATGAACAACAGCACTGTCCTTTAGCCAACACAAACACCCAGGGCAAGGTCTAAGTCCTGCTTTGCAGGTAAGGACTTGATCCTGGCTAGTTACTGAACTCTGGGAGCAGGTGGTTAAATCCTGTAGCTGTCCTTTGAATAGGTTGGGGGAGGGGGCTTAAATTCACTTGCACACCATCATTAGGACTAGGAGAAGACTTGAAAATCAGATGCTTGAGAGATGAAGAGACAAGCCTGAGAGAGCTAATGCTCTCCTGTAGGGGTCTTCTGTGGAATTAGTAAAGGAAAGCTAGAATCTATAATTTCCAGCTGCTGCAGCAATGACACTGCTGACCAGAAGTACTTCCACCTACATAGATCAGCTCCCAAATGGGAATAAGGTGCTCAAAATGAATGCTAAACACATTCCTGAAAAAAAAAAAAAAACCAACCAAAAAACCACCACCAACAACAACAAACAACAACAAAGCAGATGAAATAATCTAACCACTGGTACTAAGCCCAAACTAATTACTCAATTTATTTTGATTGGCAAAGATAACATCTTTTTTCCATATAACTTATTGGGAGTAAAGAGTAAGCACCACCTGGTGTGTGTGTGTGTGTGTATGTGTGTGTGTGTGTGTGTGTGTTCCTGTTGAGGGGAGCAGGCTATAGAAGTATCAGAACACACAGTATCGATTAAAGCCCATAATTAGCATATAATTGTAGACTCCTTTCATCAGAAAATCCAAAACTTAATTGTAATCCCACTTTGGATTAGTGCTGAATGTGCTATAAAATAAGCAAATTTAAAATGGCTAAGACACTTATCCAAATGATTAGGCTCTCTTCTACTCCACCCAACACTCTTTAGGTAGGATAATTATTTTTCCCAGTAGAGTTCTTTCCTCTCACTTTAGTATGTGACCCAGCTTCAGTCTCCTTAAACTTCTTGATGCTTGTTTATGATTGCAGTATTAAAAAAATGTTACATACCTAAGTTCGGAGACTGCCTCCAAAACCAATTCTCTTCCTCCTCACTTGTTTTTTCATGTCTTGCCTAGTTAGATGTCTACATTCTTGTAAACCCTGCTCACTAAAATCTCTAACAAGGATGCAGGGCATCAGAGTTTATTTCCCTGCATCTGTGGACCTTTGCATAGGATCCAAGGGGTTTGGATGCCATGCTTGTGGAAGCTGAGGTTAGTTATCTCGGATTAGTGACTCTTTCTTTTCGTTCTTTTCTTTATGATGTGCCCTTAACATTGCCATCTTTCTTGTAAGTTGGTTCAGGAATAATCATAGCACTTAGCACATAGAGCTGTTTTGAGGACTAAACAACACATTAAATACTTAGCCCATTGCCAGGAACATAGCAGTCATCTAGAAGTAGTACTTAAGTAGATGGTTAGCCACCAAATAAGAGTCTGTGGCCTTGAAACAGTGCCCAGGCAATTAAGTCCTCATCAGAGATGCTCACTGATTCTGTGCTTGTATCTGTTCTACATGAACTGGTAATATCGGTCTTCCCTGGCATAGAGTGTGTTTTGATTATGTACATCTGGCCTGCAAGAACCAAGTGCCTCCTTGTGTATCACTTAGCACTGTGCCATGTGTAATTACAGGCTTGACACTTCCCTTCTGATGATAATGATGATGACAGTAACAGCAATGTTGATAATGGCTAAGAAATGACGAGCAACCTGAAATTCAAAGCTTGCTCAAGGAGGGAATTCTCCCTAACTGTTGCCTGAGCACAGTCAATGTGACCATCCTCAATCAGAGGTGCAATTAAAGACTTCGCTGCTGGAACCTGACAATAGAAGAAGTACATAGGGGTCGACCAGAATGATATTTCATGTTTTATCTCTTTCTGATTATTTCTTTTATTTTTGTGATTATAATAAAATTACATCACTTTCTCCTTCCTTCCCTTGCACCCATACCTCTCCATGTACCTCTTTTTAATATATTTCCAATATATAATCATTATTATCATTATTATTATTTGTACTTATTCATATACATGTTCCTAAATATAACTGACTCAGTCTATTTAATAATAGTTATGTGTATATTCTCAGTAATGACCATTTGGCCCTGAATAACCAATTGGTGTGTTCTTCACTGGAGAAGACTATTTCTCCTCTTTTCAGCATTTCTTGGTCACCTGTAGTTCTTTGCATAGGTTGGAGTCCTCGTGGTCTTTTTCCCTGTCTAGCTTTAGATATTTTATCATTCTCATCATTGATCAGTTTGTCTTTTGGCAATCATATTGAGTGTAGTCATCATACATCATCAAGGAAACTTCTCTTTGCAATAGATGAAAATCATTACAGAAAACCATAATTAATCGAAGTGCAGAGTTGTGGAGCCCAGTCCATTGGGACATCTACAAAGCAACTCCGACACCTCCGGCTCAGGGATCATTGTGGAACCGGGGTGAAAAGAGTATAAGATCCAGAAGATTAGGGAGTTTGATGGCAGACTGTCTCCTAGTAATGTCATGAGCTACACCCATAAAATGCCATGTCTTCTTTATACTGCAAAATGTGCTTCAAAATATTATCAGGCTGCAGTCAATTGTCATCCAGGCAGCTACAGTAGTCTTTAAGCACTTTCTTTTCTTTGGCTTATATCCTACTGTTCTCTCTCCTCTGATCACTATCTTGTAAAGGCAAAGTTTCCTTAGAACAGTTCCCTGGTTTTCATGATCTTCCAAACCATCTGGGTGCCGGCAAGCTTTGGTTCCTGGTCCCTGGCCTTGTTTTGAACTTCACCGCAAACATCACGTGAGCAGAGGTTACCTGTGCCTGTTTTCCACCATTGTGATTGTGTGCTAGCCAAACATGACAAATTAGCCACATAGTGGGTGCAAGAAAATATCTGAGCTAGACAAGCTGAACAAAATGGGTAACAGCTTCAAATTCCCTCAGCATGTCTCTGTCACTGGCTTTCAGGAATTTCTCAGCTAGACACTGAAGCAATTTCATATCCCATATATCCCTTTTGTATCAATTGGTAAATAGAATTTAGAAGTTAAAAAGTGAAATGATCTCTGTTTCCCTTAGAGGACAAGTGTGGAGAATGAGAATCAGAGAGGCTGGAGACCAGAGATGGAAATACTTGACAATAAACGTTGGACCAGGGTCTGAGAGTCGCTTCTATTTGCTCAGAAACTTCTCATGTTTGTTCCCTCTAAACAAAACCCATTTCACAGATCTCCCTCCTGCAAAGCTTGAGGTGAAGCAGGTCGAATGCCAACTGTGATGAACTACAAGGGGGATATGGGTAAGTAGGTCACCCCAGACAATGAAAATAAAGAAGGCCAGCATAAGGTTTCCAGAAGTCATGCTACTCGGGAGAACCTGGCTATTTTCTGAGGACTGGTGATTGTAATTCTAGCACCAATTATCTGTGCAACACATACACTATGTGATATTTCTACTCCTGGGGTGTTTCCCCATGGCATATAAATACTGTATGCTTTCAGAATAACCACTTGGGTTGAATTAGTTGTATTTCATTCGCTTTCCTCCTTTGCACAGCCAGATAAAAGCACATTTCTCCATAAAGTCATGATAAAGGTTAAGTGAGTAATATATGCAAGTCATTTAATATGCATTACCCTGCATCAATTTCAGTATTTTACCAAGTTCATGTCAATTGTCACAAATGGAAGTCACATAATATATAATTAGACAAAAGAAAATTATGCTATACAAATATAATAATATGCTTCATATTTGATATTGTCGCCTAACAGGCTTTGGTACAAACTGAGGTAAGTGCAAACATTCTTTTACACTGGTCGTCTTCTAATTCACCTACATATATCCAGGACTTACTGGTACAGTCAAATTGATGTATATGCAACTGTTATTTCCCTGATAGAGTATTATGGCTAGAACAATAGCTCAATAGTTGAGAAGTTTTCTAGTATTTTAAAACTCTGCTTTTACTCCTAGTACCAGGAAAAAAAATTGTATTTGATAACAAAATAAACATTAAAACATGGAAACAAGAGAGACAGATGTCACGTGGTTTCCATGGGGATCTGAAAAGTTTTAGCTTTCCCATCCCTTCTCTGTCCTGAAGGACAAATGAGGAACTATGGCAAGGATAAACTTCCCTTAAATGAAGCTAAAGAAGGCGAAGATGCTAAAGTAATGACGATCATGCACTTATCTACATCATCTAAGCTCATGGTGAGTATCTAATACATGAGTGGCTGGAGCAGTCAAGACTGAACTCATAACTGAAAAGACAGGGCTCAAGGAGTGGCTAAGCAATTAAAGGTATTTGATAGTTTTTCAGAACACTCAGGTTTAGTTGATAGCACCCACATGGAGGCTCACAACTGTCTCTCTAACTTCAGCTGGAGGGTTCTAGGACATATTTAAGCCTCCACAGGCATCACGCACACATAGAGTGAACATAGATCCATGTAGACATGACATCCTTATATACAAAATAAAAACAAGTGAATGTCTTTAAAAAACAGACAAAATTACACATCAAACTTAATAAATCTGTAATAAATTTGACACGGAGTCATTTATTTATCAAGAAAATTCTTCTATGTTCCAAATAAAGCTCTCAGCGTTCAGTGTCCAGTAATGAGGAAGGCCAGATATTTCTTTGTTTCTCATAGTCTAAGAGTGGACATACATCTTAAATAAGTAGGGATTTACTATTATAATTTCTACATCAGTAAAAAAAAGATGTGCAAGACATTCATTCCTCTCTTCTCAGCTATTAGACTAGATTAATAATAGACACCAAGAATTATAGATTTTATACATGGTAAAGAAATCACCAGGGTTCTGCTGCCAGTCAGAGGAAGAGATTTCACATAGGCATGACAAATTGGGTGTCATACCAGAAGACATGATGGGTGTCAGAGATAGGCAGGATCAAAATGTGATGAGGACCATGTGATGATATGTATATCGTACTCGGTATTTAAACTTTAAGTCAGTGCCTTAAAGACGGATTAAGAGAGTCATGAGATACTTCCATTGGCTTCTCTTCCATCTAAAAATGGCCATATTGAGTAAATTGTCTTTCTTTGCCTTTCACTATTGCCTGGCCAGTAAAAGCATGATTAATAAAGGGTATACTATCAGAGCTTGGAGGGATTCTGGGATTCAGGGTTCAAAATAACAAATCCTGTAATATATAACCTTCCCTGCTGTGGAAAAAAAAACAGTCATTTTTGTGGTGATGGCTGTATGGGAAATGAGGTATTTACCAGAGTCAGGATGCTTAACTCCCAAGCAAACACTCATCATTAGCTTTTATGCTTTTCCTGGATGAATAATTATTTTATTTAATACCCAACTTTATCTCATTATCAGTCACACAATTTTCCACCTCAGAGTACAGCTTCTAGCCTCTTAAAGTGTTCATTCTCAACCAGCATCTTTTTTCTTCTTCTTCCTAGATATCAATCTAGAAGATGGTACAACCAAGTTGCTTTTGGAAATCACATGACGTTTCTTCTGAGACTGGTGAGAAATAGTCCTTAGGGACTGGAGAGTTAGCTCACAGATCAAGAAGACTGGCTCTTTAACAGAAGAGTTTGGATCCATTCTCACCACTGATATGCCAGGTCATAATAATCTGTAACTTCAATTCCAGGAGATTTAATGTCCAGTTTTTTTTTTTTTTTTTTTTTGGTTTTTTTTTTTTTTTGGTTTTTTGAGACAGGGTTTCTCTGTATAGCCCTGGCTGTCCTGGCACTCACTTTGTAGACCAGGCAGGCCTCGAACTCAGAAATCCACCTGCCTCTGCCTCCCAAGTGCTGGGATTAAAGGCGTGCGCCACCACGCCCGGCTAATGTCCAGTTTTTAATGTCCAGTTTTTAATGTCCATGGGCACAGTACAAGATGTGCATGTAGGCAAGATATTTATGTGCACAAAAGTTAATTGAACATGAAAAATATTTTTAAATACTCGTTGGAATTTATATTTTTGAAATAAGCTTGTTTCCCCTAAAAGATGTAAAAAGATCTTTATGTGCTAAAGGATGTACTTACTTATTATTTAAAATTAAAAAATATAGAAAATATAATAAAAAGTATAATCACAGGTCAAGTCCCAAAAAGAATATAGTTAATATTTCAATGCATTATATTCATGTTTTAGTGAATGTCATATTTTCTCATACACAAATAAAATATCACATTGACAAAATATCTTCTTTAGTCTATATTTCTTTCCTTATGATTTTAACATGGGAATGTCCTCTTCTATGATAAAATTATCTGATTATTTCTTAATAGTGATATAATATTTTCTCTTATGATGACACGATAATCAGCCATGTTCATATGCTAGTAATGTAGACTATTTCTTACCTTTCATTGTTAAAAAATTAATTGCAATCAATGGCTTTAGAAACCAATTTTGTCCATACTTCTAGTTATTTTCTTATAATAGATTGCAATATCAGAAATAGTTCATGGAGGAGGAGGGAAAACAATTTTTTTTTTTTTTTTGGATTTTTGAGACAGGGTTTCTCTGTAGCCCTGGCTGTCCTGGAACTCATTTTGTAGACCAGGCTGGCCTCGAACTTAGAAATCCGCCTGCCTCTGCCTCCCGAGTGCGGGGATTAAAGGCCTGCGCCACCATGCCCGGCGAAACATTTTTAAAACGTTTTAATAATTCTACAAAATGATACCCAGACACCAGGTAAGCTAATGGACAAGCTCATTACTCTGAGAATGGCTGTGTTATCCTCTCAGGAGACCAAACACTGCTTTTTCTAACTGTGTTATTCTAGCAGGATAAAAATTATATTCCACAGCTATTAGAAATCATATTCATTTACTAATTCATTGAATTGAATGTGCTCCTTTTTATATATCACCCATTTATACAGTTTCTTTCCTCTGAATAGTGAAACTCACATAATTTGCCTGTTTTTTTCTAATGGATTTGAAATCTAATTTTTAATTCACTTTATAATAATTTTGCTAGATAAGAACCCTTCCGGTTACTTAATGGCAGTGTTAATCTTTGGAACATATTTAACTGACTCTGAGGAAATTTTAAAATACAGTTACTATAACATACTTTGTATAAAAGCATTTGGTATTGGAAGAATAAAAGATAGCAGTCCATTCTCCTCAGTGGAATTATAGCAAAGATATTCATTGCTGTGTGGCTATTAGGGGCATTAGAGTAAAACACACACACACACACACACACACACACACACACACACACACACACACACTTTGTTCTAGATGTCTCATAGGGATGCAAAGTTGATGGCATGAACTCCATGTTCTTCTGTAGTGTATGGATTTGGGATGTTGCCCCTGCAGAAACCTCTATTTTGCTTTTCTCCACTTTGACACTAAATATTCTGCTATCTTAATCCATTCTATGTCTAGTTGTTTGTTCTTGTTAAGCAGTGCTATGGATGAAATTCAGGGCTTCTCATAGGCTGAGTAAGGTTTCTGCCGCGGAGCTCTTTACTTAGTCCCTAATCTATCTTTCAAATATATGTTTTAAAAGTTATTTCCAGCAGATAATGATGTGAGACCAGAAAATCAATCCTCACAATGTACCTTGCAAGGGAGGTGTACATATTACATGACAAAGAGCTTTGTAGAGGTTGTTGAAAAAAATAGGAATAGAGACACAAAGAAAGAATAGACCCTACCCAAAAAGAAGTGTTACATAAAATAAATCTATCATCTGTCCTTGCTTAGGACTTAGATTTTGAGGTGTTTAAGTACCAGTAGATGGAACATAGCTTTTGGTAGTAAGTTATAGTTTAATTCTGTTTCAAAGATCTCTCTCTCTCTCTCTCTCTCTCTCTCTCTCTCTCTCTCTCTCTCTCTCTCTCTCTCTCTCTCCTCTTATCTTTCCATGTCTCACTATCTCAAACTCATTTTTCTCTATCCATGGTGTATGTGTGTGTGTGCATGCAAGCATGCCTGTGCATGTGTGTGTTACACACATTCATGCCTGATTGGGAAGTTATTCATGGCTGAAGATCTGGACACTTGGATGCTCTTGCTGCAAATCTTCAACCACTTGTCCTCAGAATCACTCTAAGGGGTGACTGTCTGGGCTCATGAACTATGACAACTTTAGAATTTGGCCTCTGCCATCAAGAAGGACTCTGCTACCAGCTTCTGTACCCACGTTGAGGCTATTCAAATATCTTATTTTCCTGTATTTAAATTGACAAATGTAAGTTGAATGTAATTATAGTATACAACATCATGATTTGATCTATGGAATATCTAAATCAGGCTAATTTAATATATTCCTTACATCATCCACTTGCCCCAACTCCCCCCACCCCCATCCATGGGGAGAACACTTGAAGTCTATATTTTTGCAAGTCCATGATGGAAACATTGTTCTAAATTATAAATCCTCCCAGTTTATTTTTCCTCCTTAGAAGTTTGTATCTTCTGACTTAATGTACCCTTTCCCAGTTCCTGGTATCCAACAGTATATGCTCTCTGCTGCTGTGGATCTGTGATTTCTGAAGTAAGATTCCATATATAAGTATTGCTACACAGTATTCATCTTATCTGTGCCTTATGTATTTTACTTAGCTCAGTATCTAACTGGCCTATTGAACCTGTCACAAATGACAAGATTCCTGCTTTTGAAAGGCTGAATTGCATTCAGATTTGTATATTTACTTCATCTTCTGGTGACTGATGGAAATGGGATTGATTCCTTATCTTGGCTACAATGTATAATGCTTCAGCGAATGTAAGGATGCAACTCTTTGGACATAAGTATTCAGAAATGTTATTGCCTAATAATACTGTATTACTATTCATATTTGTGTGTGTGTGTGTGTGTGTGTAAAATCCTTTCCCTTTTGTGTACTGGTCACAGAAAGTTCTACAGCTATCTTAAAGCTGCAGCAAACTGCACATAAGTGGATGCATGTTATTCTTGATAATTTAAATAAAAATAGACAGGTAAGATAAAAACAGAGGCACAGATATTACATATTTTACTTGATATCACTAACATAGGAAGTGATTGAAAGAAACAAGGTTGGGCTTTTCTCTCCTAGTCAAGCAATAGACTTTAAGCAAATGTGAAATACCAAAAAAAAAAAAAATCAGATAAGCTTAACATTAAACTGAGTAGAAATGAAAAAAATCTATTAATGGTGTAATATTATTTCTGTCTCTTGAGTGTTGTTCATTTCCCATGCTGCAGTAAAATAATTCCAAATGTGCCTAGTTCCTCCTCTTGATGCTTCTCCATAGGCAGACCATGAATACTAGACAGTCTCCTGGTTACCCGTTTTCTTCTGGTCATCTCTTTCAGTTTTTTCCTTCTTTAAATATCAGCTTAGACTTTACTTCTTCCTAAAGCCTCTTGGGTTTACCTCCTTTTGATTTAAGTTGTAAAAGTGCTTGCCTTTTAAGATACTTTGTTTGTATCCAAACCATTAAAGGCACTCCTGCCCTTTTCCTCCAGGTACAGCTTAGCCATGGTGGATGGGAAATAGTAAGGAAACAAACTAGTATATGAGAAAGGGCAAGGCTGCAACTGTGCTGCAGTGCTGGAGTTCTTTATAGTAACAATGTTTCCACTTGAAAAACGATTAGACTGGACAGAGGTGACTGAAATCAACAGGGTTCAAAAACACCCCTTCCAAGTGTTATGATCCCCAAAGAAATAATGTTTACACATACCCATCTAAATATCAGATACCTAACTATATTTGTAAAAGTGTTAACAAAATGCAAAAATATTGCCCCCTTCTACTTTCATTTGTATTGCCTTCCATCACCATCGCAGCAGCAGCAGCAGCAGCAGCACCACCAGTGGTTTAGCATAATCTGACTCTTTTAAACAAAAACATACTAGATATTATCTTCAAAGAGCATCAGACCTACTAAAATACCTCTAGACAGCTAACTGCCTTCCTCCTCATTTTCCTAGAAATCAGCCTAAGTGCCATGCCGTGGAGTTGGAGCATGTCTTTCATCCTAGTCCTCAGAAGGAAGAGGCAGGTGATTATCTGAGTTCAAGGCCAGTCTATTCTACAGAGTGAGGTCCAGGACAACCAAGTCTACACAGAGAAGCAATGACCCACAAAACAAAACAAAGCAAACCAAAGCAAAACAAAACAAAACAAAAACAAAAACAAAAACAAAAACAAAAACAAAAAAATAGAAGAATGAAGAAGATCACGGCGGGGAGAAGCAGGATGAAGAGGAGAAAGAGGAAGAGCAGGAACAAAAAAAGCCACCTTGTAATGGACCAATCTGTATCCATAAATCAATGATAGTTCTCCATCAATACCTTCAGGAGAAGTGTAGATATAAACTGTGCTTAGAAAGCAGTGAGACAAGCATCTATGCATGCCATATGAAAACCAGACCTATTTATTTAGGCTCAGAGTTTACATAGCATGTGTCCTTAAGGCACTACCAAGAGTGAGTACTGGACACAGCTGTGGGCACACTGCCTAAGATAACCTCACCATCTGGGAACTCAGTACCTCAAAGCTTCATATTGTAATGCACGAAGAGATTTGAGGTATGACTAGCCATAAATGAAGTCTAGAATAAAAAGGACCAAGTTGTAACACATCCTTCAGATTCAAGCAAAGACACAATGGCTAAGTGGGATAATGAAAAGCAAATCCTAAAAGCCTCTTTGTCATCCAAGTTGAAGTGAAGGTTGATAAGGCATTAGCAGACTGATGACTCCTTGTTCTCCCATATGAACTGAATCAATGGAGGAGGGAGGGACTCTTGTCAAGACAGAGGCCACCTCAAGTGGTGTGTGTGTGTGTGTGTGTGTGTGTGTGTGTGTGTATGTGTGTGTGTGAGTGTGTGTGTGTGTGTGTGTGTGTGTGTGTGTGTGTGTGTTGGAAAATCAGATATAACTCCATCATTTTCCTCTTCTCTTTCTTCACTCCAATTATTCCCATGCGCCTCCGTTTCTCTCTCCCAACTTTATAGCTTTTATTTCTTTAAGTGTTTGTCCTAGCTAGTTTTATGTCAACTTGACACAAGCTAGAGTCATCACATAGGAGGGAGCCTCACACTTTTTTTAGAAAGTACCTCCACAAGATAGGGCTGTAGGAATGCCTGTAAGGCATTTTCTTAAATAGTGCTATATGGGGGAGGGCCCAGCTCATTGTGGGTGGTGCCATCCCTGGACTGCTGATCCTGGGTTCTATAAGAAAACAGGCCAGGCAAGCCGGTGGGCAGCACTCTTCTGTGACCTCTATACGAGCTTCTGCCTCTAGGCTCCTGCCCTGCTTGAGTTCCTGTCCCGGGTTCCCTCAAAAGTGGAAGACAATCAATCACTTCTCTCCCTAACTTGATTTTTGTGATAGGGTTTCATCACAGCAATAGAAACCCTAACAAATATACTGTTGTCACAAATGTCTGTGTGTGTGTGTGTGTTATCAAATATATAAATGCAACATGCTCAGTCCATATAATGTCACTTGCATGTATATGACTTCTGGGCTGGCCACATAGTATTGGATAAAATTGGGGATTCTTCCCTGAGGTTCCTCAGCATATCTTAATTGCCTATAGTTCTTTGTCAGGGATTCAAATCTGACAAGCTTTCTTTCCTTCCATCTTAGTATGTGCATTCAACTCAGGAATCATAGCATACCAAATTAATGAGCCAGAAGAACATGAAGTTTGCTGTGAGATTTCATCTCTTGTAATGTTAGAGAAGCTACAGCCATGAGGTATTATCAATATGGCTACCTAAACAAGACCTGAAGTTTCTTCTGGATTGTATTGGCTGTAGAACATAAGGATATTTAATTTCATTAACATTTAATTCATTCACAGGACAGGACATAGGACTGTAGGGCTACTACAGAGCTCATGTTTTTGAGTGGATGTCTTTCATCTCTGTTTTATTCATCTGTTCTATTCATGACAAATTTTAGAGTCAGAGAAGGATAACATTTATATACGTAAAAATAATTGGGAGAAGTCTGTACATAAATTTCTTTATCTATGCATTAGAAAATTATTAAAATTGCTATAGAAAGCCTCAAACATTTATTTAAGTCAAGACCCTAATTTATAATAAATGAACTACAACCTGCCACTCTTTTCTTCTCTTACAGAAATGGGTAGCTCATGTGGTAAGGGCACAGTGAAGATGAATACTATACCAACTAAAACTAAAATATTTTCCTTCACTGTACAGTGACAAATAATTATTATGTTTGAAATTCATCGTGTACTAGAGTGGAAAGTTTTATGTGCCTGCTGACAGAGATTTGTAATGATGCCACATTGCATTCCAAAGCCCTTTCATATGAACAGATTTCCTTATACCTACTTTACAGGATCATAGAATGGCAGCATTATAAGAGAAATAAAAAAGCCGCACAATGCTAAATATGCACTTTATCTTAGATGCAGTATAGAAACATTAATTCAAGTATTCCTACACAACTCTTAAATTCCATATTTACACTAGGAAGTAGCAAATGTTTAAAGATAGCAAATACCTCCAGCCACACACACACACACACACACACACACACACACACACAATGCACACACACACATAAGAACAGACATGAACATGTGCACCTACATATAACACTCCTACAGATGCACACACATATACATAAAACTGAAAAGTTGAAGGGCTTATGACAGTATGGCAGGAATATCTAAGCGAGGAGGATAGTTCATCTAGCTCACAGGTTAGAGATCAGGAATTGACGACAAAGGTACATTACCCTAAATAGCAAGCATTAATTTCCCCCACTTAGCAATAATTGGGGAAATGAAGTCGTAACACAGATATTCAGATGGACACAGATTTATAGTATGTAACCTGAGAGCTCTAAGACATTCAAGAAATATTTTCTGGGTATTAAGTTGTTTCTTTTGTTTAAAAAAAAAGTATGAACACAGATATGTAGGGGAAATATGCTTACTTACTATCACAGTTCATTTCATCATAGTTTTATGTAGTATCACCATATTGTGCTATTGCCACATTGTCTGTGAGAAGGGCAAGTAAAGACTGCACAGCTTGTGTGTGTTTGTGTGTGTGTGTGTGTGTACACGTTGTATGCTGTCCTTTTGAGATTACAAGGAAAGAAACCCAAGCAGCCCTAGCCTTTTCATTCAGTCAATGAGAATACAGTCTGCTTACAAGTTATAGCCATCTTTTAGCATAGGAAACATTTTCAGGACAGTAGTTGCTCTGACAAGGATAACAATAAAAAACCACCACACTGTGCTAAATAAAAATGAAAATACTATCTTAGCAAAGTAAAGGGAAAAACAGTATGAGATATTTTAATGTAAAATAGATGTAACAGATTGTATTGGAAAAAATGGGCTGGGTCTATGTATTATATTAGATAAGCCCTTATCAGAAAGCACCATATGTTACTTAACTAGGAAAATCTCCCAAACTATATTAGTCATTGATCAGAGGCTATCATAGATACAATCCAGCCTGGGCAATGAAATTTACCATGACAATAGGTTTGCTATACAGAGCTTTGTGCAGGTTTCATTATTAACCCCCTACTGCAGGGCAATGTGTAGCAGTGAGTAGTAATGCCATCCAGGCACTATCATGTGGTCTTGGGAGCAATCGTGCCAGTGCTTTAAAGGGTTCAGCTGCTGGAACAACAATTGATCTCTACCCTAGAAACTCCTAATTACTTTCATTTCCAAAATAGTTGGTTCTGTACAAGCTGTATCTGGCAATTGCCACAAGAAAAGTTTACCTAGATTTTTTAAATTACTACACCTATTTCTGGGTAGTATTATGAAAGACAAAACAACTGCCCATTGCTTACAAGTGGCAATTGTAGTGCAGGATAGGTATGAGAAAATTGTTGTCATTCTCAGGGATAGAATATACCAAGGAACCGATGTCAGCCCATTTCCTCAAGGAAACCTTGTTTATGACAGAGTGAACAGAGGACCATTCAGAAGATGGTTCTGGTGTATAGAAACTTCTAGTAAAATGTAAAGAAGGGAAGCTTAAATCAGATGTAGAATAGTAGGGAGAATTTGAGTTGTGTGGGTAAGAGAGAGAGTCTAAACAGTTCCCTCCAGTGCCTCAAATAAAGCACAGAGAAAACATGTCTGGTTATTAGTAAGGTATTCATGTATTACCATACAAGGTAATTTTCCTCCTACCTTCCACACAAGTTAGTTGAGGAACAAGGTCTCAAAGGGTATTTTTAATTGGCTTGGACTTTTACAGCTTCTAAGGCTGAGAGTTGCAAAACTATTCACATAATTACACACATATAAATATAAGAGTAATCTCATATATTACTCTATCTTCACCCCCACTAAGTTTTGGAATTGTTTTGGTTTAGAACTGTGGTGTGTGTGTGTGTGTGTGTGTGTACTCATTATATATAAAATATAAATGCATATTCATTATGTTCTATCTCTATAAACTTTCTTCTAAAATTAATCTTTTCACCTTGCCCACCTCTTTACTGTTTATTCCTTTATCCATATGTAACTAAAGCTAAATGGCTTTATCCTGTCCTAAACATGGTCATGCCTTGTTATATCCTGTGTCCCTGGAATGCTCTTGCTCTACCTCCTTATCATGCTTTCTTTTACCTCCTGCCTCTACTCTCTTTCTGTTTGTTTGAGACAGATTCTCATTACATGGAAATGGCTGTTCTGGACTTTACTACATGACTACATAAACCAGGATGGATTCAAATTCACAGTGCTCTTAACACTTCTGTCTATTAAGGGTCGAACTCAAAGAAAGGTGTGTGCTTCCACTCTTATTTTTTTTTAAGTCCCCTTTTATGATCTTCATCTTTCATGATGAAAGTAGTCAATAATTTCCAGATTCGTGGACAGAAGAGCGGGACAAAGGGACTGAGCAATACACCATCCAGGGTGACCAGAGATGCTCCAGAAAATAATGCACAACATGGATGAGAAGAAAAGAGAGGAACAGAAAGACCAGGGATGGAGAAAGAGGAGTGGAAGGAGAGACACAATATCAGTTCTCCCTCCATAAAAACAATTAAGTGCTTTTTGATTTACAAGAAATCATTTCTGATTTAGATACATTTTATAATTATACAGGATAATCTAACCTTCTTTCAAAAGTGAAAGAAATCATAGCACACAGTTTTGATGAAGCCTTATATTGGGCATCATGTAAAATTTTGACTGTCTCTGAACACAGAGAAAGGTTCAAAGTCATCCATGCCTGAAAGTTCTCAAGGACACGTTTCTCCTCTCATCTGAACTTGGCCTAGGTTTGTGACTTGCTTCCACTGGATTAAAGAAATGTGTTCTTGGAATTAGGAGTGTCGGAATACAGAATACCCATTTCTCCACATGCCTTCTGCAACTTCATGAGGTTTCCTGATTGCTTTCTGTAAGCTAAAATTAGATTTAGTTTTACCAAGCTCAGTAAAAGAGGTGACCTTATAGAAGAAGTGTGAATGCAAATTAAAACACTAAAAACCTAAGAGCAGATGATACCCTTTAATGATAATGAAGAATACCAGAGCATATAAGAAGGTGCCTGCTATATTCAAAATAGATTTCTCAATCATACTTCCAAAAATGTCTTCCAGAAGGCTTAAACAGATGTTCTTCAATGGAATCTCTTGAATGAATGATTGCATTTTATATGCAACTTTATGTTTAGAAATATGGCATTTGCAAGTCCTCTTTTTAACAATGCACTTATGGGTGTTCTTATCCCTAACACTCAAACTTGCTTTTTCTGGACATTGGATGTATTGATGGCATCATCAGCATACTTCAGATCAAAATTTGAACTAAAATAGTTATTTTGTAATAAATCTTTTCCACACATATGATTTAAATTATTGACAAAATTTAATGAACATGAACTTCCAAATGTGAACTCTCTCTTTCCCTCTCCCCCTCTCTGTCTCTTTCTCTCTTCCTCTCCGTGTTTCTCTCTGTGTTTCTGTCTGTGTCTCTGTGACTCTCTCTCTCTCTCTCTCTCTCTCTCTCTCTCTCTCTCTCTCTCTCTCTCTCTCTCTCTCTCTCTCTCTCTCTCTCTCTCTCCCTCCCTCTCAGAAATAGTGCAGCTTTGAAGCCTCTGCGTTCCATTATTGAAACAAGGCAACTCCATGGATAGCTCCTTGTACTCATGACTTCTTTCATGATTTTCTTCTCTTCAACTAAGATTCTCAAGGCTCAAACATATCGATCATCTGCAGAAATTTAAAATCTAGCCCAATAAAAATCCCCAAATAGAGAAAGATAAATTCTAAGACCTCTTGAGAGGAAGCAAGATGGGTCTCCTCTATGTTCTGAAGCTACAATTAGCCTTCCACACCCTTACATACTCTCATGGCAAACTTCATTCTGAGCCTCTGATGGTTTCAAGAATAGGCTGCATGCTAGCATGCTATCAGTTAGGAATGAGACATAGCAATCACTAGGCCTGAGTTAGGACAAAGAGTTTCTAAGGGAATGACGTAGTGAAAAGGTATGCCCAAGAGAATTGGGTAAGACTTTCTGAATGACAGGGCATTTAACCTAGAAGTTGAAAGATATATATAGCATTTGAAGCAAAACAGTAAGGCAGAACCATGGTATCAAGTTATAGGAAGACTAAGAATGAAAGAAATTGTACACTAAATGGACCCATACAGAAGTAGCAGAATCCACAGTTTTAGTTCATCACATCACAGACACATGGGGATTCCTTGAGAACTTACATTGTATCATACGTGTAAAATGGGGCTAGGGGTCTGCTGCAGAGTCAATTTTTTTTTTTTTTTTAGCTATACAAACAGGGAAGCTGGGGCTAAGATAGCTAAGACGTTAAGAGAGCAATTTAAACCAGGCCATTGGGGATTCCTGGCAGTCTGAGTACTTTGGATTTTGTATAGTCATGTAGAGGTCTTGATAACTTTATTCCACAGAATTCAGGCCTTATTCAAATATTTGATAAAGCCAGAATATTTCTACTGGGTAACATGTTTTTTGGTAGATATTTCTTACCAAAAGCATTTAAACAACAACTTGTGACTTAAAGGATGTGAAATGAAAAGATAATAAATATCAAGGCATACATGGCAAACAAACCCAGGAAAATAGGTGCACTGACCAAAGTAGTTTCAGGATTGCTCCAACATCAATGAATTTTTCGTCCCACAAGGGTGTATAGCCTGAGTCATCTGCTTCTGCATTGATGTAGATTGGATTGCTCTTTTCTCTAACTCTAACTCGATCAATCCAAATTGACCTGTGCCTCAGTTTCCTAACACATGAATGGGAAATGACTGCAGACGGCCAGTAGTAACCTCATTGAAACTAGGTAAAGAACTTTAGAATACTAGAGTTGAGATTATACAAAACAATGTTATGTGTAAGAGCATGGGCAGCCTACTACTTGCAGAAAGACATTTGTAACAAATACTGGGGATACCTTAAAACTATCTGCCCTAATCAATTATCCTTATAATTAATAAATACTAAATATACCCTGTTGACAACAGTCATGTTTTTTGGGGGGGAAAATGTGTGCCCAGGATTCTGATCTTAGACCCACTCTGTCATCCAATACTGACACACTCTTCTCATTTGAAGCATGAGGGGTACTAAAGCCAATCAGGTTGAAGTCCATCCATCCAAATCAATCATTATGTAACATACTGCAGCTCTGGAACTATGAAGTTCCCAATTCCTCTTTATGAAACCAGGGGAAGTAATTGTTCTTAATTTCTATTTTACAAATGCAAAAATTGAGACATGTAGAGGTTAAAGAAGTAATGTGAATGGTCATATTTAATTTTTGATGGAGTGAGAAATGTGTTAGCTAGTGCCCCCCCCCAAATAAGTGGAGACAGAAAAGCGACCTTAAAGGTCTACTTCTTTCCATTTTCTCTACCTATGTTTATAGCTGACATCAAAACCAAGTCTAAGTGATTCTTGCACCAAATCTGATTTCCATAGTATCCTAAAGGACAGAGAAAAGCCTCAATTTATCCAGTAGGTGTCACTGTGGTGCACATAAGAGTATCTTTGTCCTTTTCCTGATCTGTTCTACATATAGACTGTTAGGATAATTATATAATGTTACAGCTGGAACCACAGGTGATGGGCGATTTACTATTTAATTCTCCAGTTTAAAAATTAAGTTCCGGTGTAAAAACTGACTTGTCCAAGTCCACAGACCAATAAGCATATCGGACATGAGTGGGGTTCACCAGATACATAGCTGAGCACAGTCCTTTCCTCAGTTTTGCCCTCTCTCTGGTGGCTGGGGAGTTCCCTTTCATCAGTAAGAGAGTATAATGTAATCCATGTCTAAATATAAAGCAAACAACCGTTTGGGTTAGGGTAGCCCATTTTTAAAATAGAAAAAAGTAAATAGAAAGAAAAGCAACGAGTCTACAAGTTTAGTATTCCATTTTAAGACAAAATGTTATTCAACCACACTCATAGAACATTAAGGAATTCTGTGGGTTGAAGGGACTGAATTATCTGGTCTCAATTTTTTTAAAACTTTTTTTTTTTTTTTAATTTCTATTAAGCCAACTTCAGGCTACAGTGTGACATCATTATCTCTCCCTCCACACACACTAATTCCCTTCTTCTTCAGGGTCAAGGAAAGAAGAATTCTAGCTAGATATTTTATAAAACAAAAGATTTTGTCATGATTAAACTCTAGGGACACAAGCTGGAGTGAAAATGATAGAGGAGAGATGTCATGATGCGGTATGGAGGATACATGGTTTTAACATGATTAAGTGGTAATGATAACTTCATTCAATTAAATGAATGAATGAATGAATGAATGAATGAATGAAGCTCTGTTAATGACTTTACAGGGCCTCTCACTATGAACTCACTCATCTTCCTCTTTGAACTGTCTATTGTTGGGTGTGTAGTTTCTATGCCCACTCTACACTTAACTTGTAATGCTTCTATGAAGGAAGTGAACACATTTAACTAATATTAGACTGTTTGAATCAGGATAGAGAGATTCATATTTATTTTGTTGGGATCTAAGGTTCAGCAACACTCTAATTTTTGCCTATGTTAGGTTCTAGCTGTGGGAGCTGAGTGTCCTTTCATGTTGTCTCCAGTGTTTCTGACATCTTCAATTTCTTTTCTGAGCAATCTCTTGCTTCTGTAGCTACTTGATGTTCTTGGATGATCTTTTATCTTACCTGTTCCAGCCTTAAAATCAGCTACCTCTCCTACAAACCATTGTTCCTTTAAAATAGTGTCCGGTAGACAGGAGAGGGCAAGACATTCTCCTGAGATCATAGCTCACAACAAGGGCATCATTCTGTGATTTATAGATGAATTAAACTCTTTGTAAGTGGTGGGAGGACTTTATTTCTGGGAGCTGAAGTTTTTATTTGACTATGGTTATTGTTTCTGCCCTCGAGCCTTACAAATCTATCATTTTATTCTTGCTCATATGTAACTACCTCTCTTGAAACTGTACAGACCATAGTTAAACATTTACAAGTATTGTGAATGAACATGAGACTCAAAGATAATGTACAAATTAATGCAGAATGCAGTATTTAATATAGAAGTTACTGTGCAGTTAGAAAGGAAAGCAAGCTTTCCATTAAACTTTTATTTATAGAAACTTACACTGTTCTTCTAGAAAGAGTTAAAGGTGGATTTGTTCACATTTGACATAAGACTGACAGAATGACCCTCTCAGAGAACATTATTACTGGCCTTGGCTTTAGTACTCAAGAAACTGCTGAGACCCTCATCCAAAGCTCTTTCAGTATCATCATGACTTCTGAAGCTTAGCTTTACCTCTAGAAGCCCTTACCTGTAACATGTGATTCGCAATGCCTCAAATTTAGAAAGAGAGAAACACTTGAACTAAAGGAATATTAATACACAATAAATTTAAATTACTCAAGAGAAAAACTGTTCTGACTTTTCCTTTACTTTTTTTATAAAATAATTAATGGGAGAGGTCAGTCCAGTTGTGAGCAGAGATACTTTTGAAAGAGTTAACAGGTCAAAGGAGCTGTTGAGTGGACATAGTCTATCCTGGTTGGAACAGAACTAGGAAGAAATAAGATACAGTAAGCTATAATTTATTTCCTAAATTATAATGCTAATATCCTCATCGTTAGTATCTTGATATAAAGAGAAAAATTTATTTGATAAGCATAGTCAAGACACTCAGTGATTGAGCCAGAGATGAGCACTATGCTGCGACAAACCAAGGATAGCTAAAGTTCATATAGATTTATTAGAATGTAAAAGAAGCAGAGAGGACTCTTGCCCATTGTCCTAGGAAAAAAATTACAAAGGACAATAGAAGCCAATTCACAGTGCTGGATATGTGATTTCTGTCTGAGAGACTAATGTGTGAAAGAGACCTCAACATGCTAAAAGGAGTTTCTGCCTCCAGACCCACCTCCAAGGCAAGGAGTATCAGTTAAACTCCTCTAGCTACTGCTCTCCTGTGGGAGGTTATAGCACAGCAGTAGCTTTGTAAAAAGATCACAGAATCACTTGAATGTGTCCTTAAAGGGAATGAGTTATATTAGTCATGCCAAAGGCATAATCTAGTGCACACGGCAATAACGTTTCTTATTACGTATAAATTAATGTCTTTATGTTTGCTGCTCATACCAGTATTTTACAAGAAAAGAAACCCATTGTCTGTGCTGGATAAATCAAGTTGGAGAGCATACGAATCTGAGTCCCTGACCTTTGAAATCAGTAAATTTGCTTTCCAGTGAAATCTATTGGGAGACACCAGACTCTCTGTCTAATAAACCATTTACAACATAGATTATTTTGTTTTTCAAGAAAATAAAAACACTTTAGAATCCATTTTACCTCTTTCTGATCTCCTCTATAACTTTCTTTTACATTAATTGAAGTTATTAATTATAGTAAATTTATTATTTGAGACTTTGCACTTGTTTTCACAGAGCAGAAACCTTGTGTTGATCACTGATTGTGTGAGTGATGTGACCCCGGATGTGCCAATGAAATCTTCAGAGCCTTAGATTCTTGGCTGACAAAATTGGCATAATGAAGGAAGTTCTACCCGTAGAACTCTTGGCTCTCATTGGGGCCAAATTAAACAATACATATGATATATACAAACAATAAAGCAAGTGCATCTTATCTGTGTGCTCATAATTGTTATTAACTTGGTTCTTTAAACCTTTCCATTCTGGAATTTTACAATATTATAAAGCAGAAGAGTTTGAGTTGCCCCAACCTCTATGTATAAAGAAAAGAAAATGTGTATTTGTCTTCCAGAATCCAGCACCAATGTCACCTCTGCCAGGAAGCTCCCTGCTCCTTGGTCTTTCTTGTACATCTTATGCCAGGAATATAAACTCTTGTATTCTTTTCATCAGTCACCTATGAATTCCATACCAACAGAAATCAAGGCTAATATATCCAACTGCATGAGGCTCAGCAGGCATTACCTTCTTGTTTCTAAGGGATGTTGCTATGTCTTAAAGTACCACACATCTGTTGCCTCACACAATTCATAGGGGCAAAGCAACTAGCACAATGTAGCCTGATAATTCTGGTTCATGGGTTCTCATGAGGTCAGCCAAGCTGTCAGTTCAGTGTATAGTCATTTGAAAGTCTGTCTGGACTTGAAGATCTGTTGTCATCTTTTTCACATGGCTGGTGGAGGTAGTCTCAATTTTAGCCAAAAGCACTCTCAATCTTTTCAAGACTCAGGGATGCTGGAGAAGAACAGAAGAAAATGTAAAGTCAGAGAAGTGCAGGAAAGAAAGAATAGAGGTAATTTCATAGAGGAAGAAAGAGAAGAAGATAAGAAGAGGCAGTGGAAAGAAAACAGAAGAGAAAGGAGGAGGAAAAGCTCAGGAGAGGGCTGGGTTACAATTAGATTATTGTGACTCCATCCCCAGTTCACGTACCACCATTGCTTGCTTTTTCTATTCACTAGAATAAGTTTTAAAAGTCCAGTACAGCCCACATGGATAGATTCAAAGGTGTAGATACTCACTCGCGATCATTTTGGGTCACTTTAGAGGCTACCTATCCCAGGATCTCACTGATACGCTCAATTGTATTTCAGATTCATCTCTCCACTTTATCCTTTTAACATCTTTAAGTAAACAAAGGCTTAACTCCAGTTTTATTAGTACACACTTAGGTGGGCAAGTGCAAACCAGTCAGTGTCATTGATTCTATGTGGGGAAGATCTACTCCAAGAGCTTGAGTAGAAATGTCTGAAAAGAAATGAAGTGTCCCATCCCAGGCCACTCTAACTTCACTGCCATTATTAAGTATACTTAAGTGGTCAAATAAATTCTACTCACAACTAATAGACTCTTTGGAGCAGAGGGGTATCAATAAAGTATTTACTAACAGAAATCAGATATCCATTTGCTTCTCTGTTCCCAGCTCATAACGTTTTACCAATTCCTACTGTATCAGCCATGATCTGACATTGAAGAGCCATTGCTTATTCTGTCTTTGCATCACGGTAGGCACTGTCTTGAGACATGATGAAGGACCACATCTTTACTGAGTTTACAGTCAAAATAGGAAGACAAATACAGGAAGAATTTTCTGGAATTATATCAGTTGAATCAAACCTCAAGTATTATTTCACAGGGCAACTGGAGTGCTCTTAAGTGGAGTTCTTCCCACTCAACTTTTCCAAAGCTTTCCTAGGTCCATTCAAGGCTGCTCATGAAAAAAAAAAAAAAAGTCTTCCATAAAGTTTTATCTACCAACCTAGTACTTTCTATCACCTTCTGCTTCCTTGAAACTCTGTAACAAATTAGCACCTAATTATGAACTCTCTTGCTTTCATTGCTCAAATTGCCTCATTTGATTTAGTCATATTGCCCCAACAGATGGCAATTTCTTTGAGGTCCAGGCTCCTCCCCAATGTTTAGAAGCCACTCAATAAATGCTTGCCAATTGATGGCTAATAAAGATAAAATGTTTACTTCAATGTCCTTGGCCAAAAAAACCCCTGCATTTGAAGCTAAGCTAAAAGGACTAGCTTTTGCATTAATATTCTAAGTGCCTAAATCTGAACTTAATTTGAATTAAAATTTACATAAATTATTTTAATCAAAATAAATGCACAGAGCTCTTAATCTTTTCTGTACTTAGAATTCATTGGGGGAGATTGATAAGCTACTGTTGCTTAGTATCAAAACTTAGCATGAGGAATATTAAATAATCTTCCATTTTCCATAACTATGCAGAATTACTACTATTAATATATAGTACTATTTTTATTGAACATCTAAAAATCCTTAAGCTCTTCCTAAGAGTTTGGTTTTAGAATCATATATAAACAACTAAATAACTAACTCTAGGATTCCATTTTTTTTCTTCTATAATATCAAGATAACGGCTACACATAGAAAAGGTATTGGAAAATTGCAATGGATATTTTATGTTTCTCTAGCTCACATTATTGATGCCTACACACTGTTGTGCTTTATAGTAAATGCTTCTTTAAATATATTAAAACTATATTGAACTTAGGGTTAAAATTTAGTTAATCTTTTAACACACATGCACACATGTGGAAAGCAGAAACACAATTATTTTATTGTATTTATTAATATCCTTTTATTCTATTAGTTGATACATCTCACCATTTCTTGATTGAAAAAAGTAAACATAAAACCAGGTTCCTAGCTGGATTTACCTAACAGTGTACTTTTAAGGAAACGGTAGGCAGTGTGAACATGTGACTGTTAGATTTCACTAGAGAATCACAAGAGAACTTTGGAAATTCAAAGATACTTCCAAAGCAGAGAGAGACTGAGATCAGTAATGGTTAGAGACAAGTGCAGAAGACTAATGAAGCTAAAACAGTGTTCTTGCTTATTTTTGTTTACTCTTCGAGTACAACGATCCAGTATACAATGATTTATCCCCACTCAGACAATAATATGTGTGATTGGGCTTCTGTGTTCAGATCCATCTACACAAAAATCTCCAAAGAATCTGATGCTATTTCAATTCTAGAGAATTATCAACTCCATAAAACTTCTTTAGTAGCAATATTTGGCTGTTAGTTTCATAATTTGGATTTGCTTCTTTGTTTTGTTCTGCTTCCTGCTATTCTTTAGTATTTAAAAATAATATAATAAGATGCTGTTTTTGTAATACCTATATTTTTGCAAAAATATTCATATGCCTAAAGGATATTAAGCTAACACTTAAAGAGAGGATGTAAGGAGATTTCTATACTGCTTGGTCAGGTTATAATAAATGGAATTTCTTAACAATAAACATTTGGATATTTTTAAAACAGGTTCATTGAAAGATTAAATATTTATGCACTGTAACCAAAAGATGTGGGTCCCAACTGTAGGCTATAGAAACAGTCAGCTACTAGTAACAGTCTGTGATTAAAATAATAAAAGAAGATGGCAGTCAATGAAGATAAGAACCATCATAGTGGAAGGAATGTGGATGGAATGCCAAAGATGAGATACAACTTCATGAGGGTGAGACCAGAATTACACTGAGCCAGATTCCACACGTTAGCACAGACTATCATTTTCAGAAGGAGAAAATGTGAAGAATGAGTGTAAGACTGAAAATAAATGTGTGAGAGTGTTTTCAGTGAGTGTGTTTAATGGTAAGACTTCAGCCTATTGGGTTACTCCAAGTCTACTAAATTGACTACACATAGACTTTTGATATTCCAAAGATGTCATGCAAAGCATCTCTGGGCCCAGACTTGATGGTTTGCTTCTACTCAAGATACTGTTTCATTACACAGAAAATAGAAATGCTTATTTGTGCCTATAATGGTCTGATATAACAGTCTGAATTAAGATAAACTTTTACTTTCTTATGTATATGCTTCTGGATTTAGGCAATTTTGTAGAAGTGTAGGTCAATAAATTTGAGATAATATTAACTCATTTAGAAAATCCCACTTGAGTTATTCAAATATTGCTAACTCTAATTGTGTTTCCTTATGCAAAACAGAAAGTTTTAAAAAAAAACAACATAATTTTAAAGGAATCAGGTAGTTCCCCAAAGGTAGAGAAACCACCTGAAGCTGGATTTTGATGTACAAAAGTCTTGATGTAGAAACCTCCTAAAGCAGAGGCAGCCTGTATAAAATAGATAAGGAGTAAAAGAAAAAGTTTCTATGATACCTCAGCCCAAATTGACATGATGTGATACCAGTAGGATTAGAAGACTAACAAGACAAAAACCTGGCAATCAGGAAGTAAGGAAGCAATGGAAAGCACATTCTAGAGGATGTGTCCAGGAGGTCTCAGGAGAAATATTCCTCATTGGAGTAGTTAAGTAAGTAACACTGAAGATGCTCAGACAATCACATCAGCAATCAGCTAGAGAGGTCTCAGATATACATCATCATAGTCTGGCACTTAGGCCTTTGTATGAAACTAGAATTCTCCACATGATTGACACTGATGCATTCTCTTCTACCTGGCCCTGGTAAAGAGGCACAGGCTGCTCTCCATCCATATCATCAGCATCCTGAGATAGTAAGCCACCTTTGTCTGTCCAAGGCTGCAGGTATACATAACTGAGCTCACCTCATGGTAAGAAAGGGTTTGCAACAGTAAATTCAGGGACCTACCCTGCATGTGTGCTACCTGTATATCGCATCTACCTTGTGGAGCTGGAAAATAATCCTTAAATTAGTTAAGGCTAGGAATGGAGCCCAGTGATAAAACAGTTGTCTCGCTTGTGCAGGGCTCTTGGTTCACTCTCCAGAAACATTAAAAAACAAACAATGGGTGTTGAAGAAAGAGAGGTAGGAGAATAAAGTAAGACATATTACTTTAGTAGTTCTGGGTGTTCTTACCTAACAGTAATTGAAACTCTGAGATAGTGTCCTTGAACTTGTTACTATATGTTCAATATGTAACACTATATATAATTTAAATATGCTCACTCTGTATTATGTTCATGTATATATACAAATACATGCATATAAACAGTATACATATATATATATATATATACATATATATATATATGTATACTGTATATATCCTCCTTATAGATAACAGAAGAGATGAATGCCTTCTGTGCACAAGCAACTCACCACAGCCTGAATTCTAGTTTTTGAACCTGACAGCTTATAAAACTGTAGCAAATGGATTTCTATTATTTTTAAAACATCTTGGCTTTGATATTTTGTAATGGTGCTGAAAATGAAATATCATTTCCTGTAGAACTGTGGATAAAAATCAGTTCATGAGCTACCCAGTTTTGCTATTCTCTTACATCAACCCAGATGGACAAAAACAAGGTAAGGAAGCATGACAAAAGGTAACTAAATGAGCTGGAAGGACCCCTGTCAGAAGCACAAGGACAGTCAGAGGAAACATAGAGTACAAGGTTCTATCATCAGGGTAACTTTGGAATGTCCAAAGGGCCCTCTCAAAGAAAGAGGGTGCAATTGAGGAGCAAAGCCAGGAGACCAGGAAATTTCTGTCTGATGATGACAATGGAAAAGATTGCATTGGATTTTTGAAAGGCAATGTAAGGTATTCAGATTTAATTTTAAGCTTTCAGCAAAACCAATGTTTCAGTGTAAATTGTCATTTTGTGATACAGAGGGGTCTAAGTGGGATAATGTTCTTTTTCCAACTTCCCACAACCTGAGTTAGTCTTCCAGAAACCTGTTTGATAGAAGGAGAGGATGGATGCCTGACAGCTGTTTTCTGACTGTCAGGTGTACAGGTAATTTAGTGCACAGAATGAGCTTTTGCATAAACATAAATACATAAAATGAAAAAAAAGTGCTTTAAAGGATTGTAAGAGGAAGATGAGATCCATGGCAATAGAATTATGGTTGTCCTGGGAGAGATGTCAGCTGCATAAAGGGTGGCAGAGGTGATAAATGGCAAGATGTAGGATGTTCCCTGACACCCAGCACCTAGGACTCCCCAGTGTTAAGTTGAGAAAATAAGGTATAGGGCCAACAGTAAATGAGCTTGTTGTTTGTGTTACGTTTGTTTAAATTGCAGTCACTGACAAATATAATCTACATTCTTGGATATAGGTAAGTTAATGTCATTAAATTTGAGAGGGGAGTTCAAATAAGCCTACACAGTTTATTTTTACATCCATTAAAAGCACAAAGTATTATTAGGGAGCAGGAAGGAATGAGTTGAAAGATTTGTTTTAGAATTACATGGAAGATCTACTTATAGGAGCTACAAAGAATGTTTGAGTCCTCATTCTAGATTTGCAGGATCAATGGGAGAATCATCTCATACATTGTATTCTATGGCAGTGCCATAATTTAAGGAAGACTAATCAAAATAGCAAGTTTATGGAAAAGGGTTGAATTGTGATGTGCAAACCTTTGTCAAATGACTAAAACCTTCATATTTTTTTATAAAAGGTGGGATGTGTGGGAACAATTCAAAGACAATATTCTTCACAGGGCAGTTGGAAACTTAGAAACGACGTTAACAGACATGTTGGGTTCTATTTAGAAAGCCATGCAAATAGCACATTAATGCACTTTGATAAATTATTACATAAATATTTGACACAAAATATGTCTTTATAATATAAGCAAAATTTCATATCTAAATAGCTTTAAATGGAGAAACTTACATCTATTAGTACTTTGAAGAACAGGTTAATATGAAATAACAACTGTTAATTAACAGTAGCTACAGATGCTAAGGAAATGGCCAAAAACTCTCCAATTAACATAATATAAATTAACTCATGGGATTGTGCCATTGATAGCTTAGTCAGATTAATCACTGATATAGTAGAAGGTTTATTAAAAGTTCTCATCAATTTTTGAATGTTTTAAGTGCTGTAGAAACCTTGTAAACAGCAAGCCCTGCTTTGCCTACCTCTGGATATTATCCCCAGCTTCAATTGGCACCAGCCATATGGATGAGTTTGTTCAATCACTGTAAGGGACAGTTGGGAAACCTGATTGACTGATGTTATGCAAAATGTCACAGACTTTTGAATCTGATCTTGGCATGACATGATGGAAATTTTCCAAATTCCAGGATTGCAGAGAACTGTACAATCACCACACAAAGGAGCTGATGTGTTACATATTGAATTCAGGCAATGATTACATATAATTGTATCATTACCATCATTACCTAGAGTGAGATTAATGGAGGCAACTATTCAGAGAAACAAGAAAGAAATTAGCTTTGAAGTAGCATAATGAAAGATTTTAATTGTGGGAAGAATTCAGTCACATTTCAAAATTACTGGGTGTGATTCCCCAGAACTTGCTAGCTACAAATCTTATTCACTGCTTCAATTCATGTGCTTTATTGCATTTGGTCATGCAATGATTAGCAAAGATCAGATAGACACAGAATCCATAATAGAACTTGGCCACAAAGCTAATAAAATGTTTATTTTAATAAATGAACAGAGGGAGTCAGATGAACACCCATTGACAAAGCAAAGATGTGAAGTGTTTTATGTTTGTTTAAGCATCATTAAAATCAACAAGTCAAGGTAGAAACCCTTTTAGGAGCAAAACAATATACTACAAATGAGGGTTGTGTGCATCCTATTTCAGACACAGTTGCAATGAATCGTGCGTACACTGTGGCTTTAGTATATTATATACCTAAGATAAATTTTAATTTATAAATCAGCCAAAGTAACAGAGTAACAGTGATAATTAATAATATAATAAAAATAATTATAGAATGCTACATATGCATACTATAATTAAATTTATATGACTGAAGATTTTTTAAATGTATCTCATTGAACAATACCTGCTCTTCTAGAGATGCTATGAGATGATGCAATGCCTGTGTGTGTTGTACTCCAGGTAGATGGATGATGTAGGCATTGTGACTTGGAACTATGTCACAGATAGAACAATAGCCAATTTTCCAATCAAGATAGTTGCTGAGTAACTGAGTGACCGGTGACAGATAGAGCAAGGATATATTAAATAATGGAGGGATACCTGTCCAGGGCAGAGAGGGGTGGGATAGGTTGGAACATGTTTCCATAAAGTCTTTTAGCATACACCTTGTAATTCATGTGTTTACTGGTAGAAATTTTACTTTAATAGTTTCAGATCATGACTGATCTGGAGGTAATGGAAACCATGGGAAGTAAAATGGAGAATAGGGGGCTAATATACTGATGAGATGAAAGATGCTCCCTGTTACCTGACTGAGGAAAAGGTAAGGTTTGCAGCCACGGATTCTATGAGGATTGGCACTAGAATGTCCTCAACCCTTAGAGACAAACTTTTTTGTACCTGAACTACCATGTGATTTTGAAGATCTTCAAAAGAGAGTTTTGGAGGCCGATGGAGTGATTTCTTCTCAGACCTTCCGTGACTAAATTAGATTGGGTATTGGTAAATATTAGCAAAGATATTTCTGAAATGGATATTTATCAGTTGAATTCAACCAGCATATGAATTAATATAAAATATGTAACTATATTTAGATGATAGAACATATCTAGATTATGAAATTAGCATTTATATTGTATTTTTCCTCATGTTTTGTATTTACTCAAGCAACTAGTAGACTGAGTCTCTGCAGAGTTTCTGCTGTGAGTAAAACATGATTTGGAGTGTTACCTATATAGCAACACTGTTTGCTGTACCATTTTACACATTTCATGAGGTTTTGATACGTCTTCTTTTCAAGGCCTCAAGAAATAGAGACTGTAGAATCATTACCTGTTTGTAGAAATGGTCAAAGCAGAAAAGTGGCTTAAAGCAAAACAATAACTTAAAATTGTGTAGACACAGCAACACACATATATGACCGTTAGCACCAGCACTTTGGAACCTGAGGAAGGAGGATAACCAAGCTATGTAGTAAGTACCAGGCTAGCCAGGGTTATGGAGCTAGGCAAAGTCTTAAAGATACTAAACTCAACAAATGTCGTAAAATTATTTTGTTTATTTTAAATAATCATTTGGGTTTAACCAGCATTTTCTCTGGCCTATGAACCAGCATTTCACTGATGTCTGGCTTCTCCTGTGTTCTCCTACAGTGCCTTTTATGCTCACTTCTTCCCTTTACAATTATCCTCCCCTGTATGCTCTACCAAAGTACCATGATGGTGACAGAAAGTGTCACCAGAAAGGCTCTTAAACAGAAGACTTAGATTCCCGCTGCTGGTGCCACTGAGGGGCTAATGGAATTCTCTAAACATTAACCTAAAAATGATATAATCCATTGCTGCTTGTATAAATGAATGCCCTATAAGGAAGTGAGGCCTAAGAGAAAGACAAGAGTCAATTGGGTCTTGGTTTGGAAGGGCAAATATTGTCTCCAGCCCTTTTTATCCTCATTTCTCCTCTATTCATCCACATAAAATGAGTCAATTTTCTCAATCACATGATTCATTGCATGAAATCCTGTCTTGGCACACATGGATCCAGAATTAACTTCCGTCAAACAGATTATGAACTGAACTTTCAGAAACTATAAGGAGAAATAAATTCTTCATTTTTTTTCAAAGATGTTTTATCAGGTACTGTGGTACAGGGATAGAAAAGGGTAAGCAATACAATGACCTTCAGATTGTCATTCTCTCCCCATAACCTTTGGCTTAAAACCCTTCAAGGCTTAGGGAGATGTTTGAATGGCTCAGGGAAGAAACCATCACAATGGTAAGTATGAGCACCGCTATTGGAATCTCCAGAAATGGCACAGAACTGAGCATGGTCGTGTGCATCTTTGATCCCAGAGGTTCTAAGGCATTCTGTGATACAGTGCCAGGAGACCCCAAAAAGGATGCCCGGCTTCCTCCCATCTAATTGCTCTTATGCCTGAGATTCACCTGCCTCTAAGTCAGTTCTAACTGATGTTGCTTACTCTGTTGGTTTGCAGATTTCACTGTAGGAAGGTTTGCTTATCACTGCCGTTTTGCTCATTCTGTATCACTAGTGACCGCTCTGTGGAGTGAAGGTCGCTGTGAGGTGGTGCATCTGTTTATTTTGATCTAAATACACAATTTCTTTGCTTTTTTTTGCTTGAGATATGTTCTTGCTATATAGCAGTTGCTGGCCTCTAACTCCCTGTATGGACTACTTCATTCTCAAATGAACAGAGATATGTCTGGATGAAAGGTGAGAAGCACCACGTTGGTCCAACACGTTGTGCCCTTTGATTGGGTTAAAATCATTTGGACTGGTTTACATCTGGAAGCGCTTGTAGGAGCAAAGTCAGTAGAGTGAGGCGATCTGTACTCTGCCAGGCATAGGGCACAGCTAACAAATTGTCCTTCCTACTTGTGCAGTTTTGCAAAGGTGAGTTCAGCATGGCTTTCACTATGCTAAACATTTGTAGTGCAAATTAAGTCTCTGAGTTCTCAAAGCTGCCAGAATGAACCATATTGAAACCATTATTTAACCTCTTGAATTTAAGTGAGATAGACTTCATCTTGAAATCTTTTATAACAATGGAAACATTTTCTTATGGAGAAAAAAAACACTATTTAGAATCTGGGAGACACAATACATTTTCATGTTTGAAATTGCGCAAAAGTGGCACTTAACCCTCCTTCTTATTCTCAAGGACAGCCTGACTTGCCTTTCTCTAAAATCACATTGCTGAACAAAAAGGCTGGAAAGATGTCTTGTTTCTAATTCAATCCACAAGCATTCCCTTCTAGTGAATTACCTGGGCCAATCTTGGCTACCCCATCCAAGTTAAAGTCAGGAGCAACTCTTCAATACTTAATACATGTTGACAAAAAGAATCAATCAGAGAGACACCTTGCATCAATGAGGCAAGAGAGCGCCTGATTTCTCTCCTACTAACTAATCAATCAATCAAAACAATTTCTCTATTTCTTTCGAAACATTTGCTTAATGATATCCTCATTGAGAATAATGAAATTCAGTAGTATCAATCAAATGAATATTATTAATTTTTTAAAATTTGCAACTGTCATGTCATGTCCCAGATGGCATGCAAATTTAACTGACATATTTGATCTCTGAGAATAATTGATCTATATTGATTGATTTTAAGGATTTAGGCAGTAAATAGTGATGCCAAGAAGGGAAGAAAATAAAGCCCGGGTGGACATCCCATTCTGTCATTCAGTGATCATGTTAAAACTTAAGGAACAGAACAGAGGAAGAACATAAAAGCAGTCATATAGTAAGGTATTTGTGTTATCAATATTGTATTAATAGTTCCAGGAAGTATAGTTGTCCCTTGAAAAAATAAACCTACACTTTTTTTTTAATTTCAAGTACCTGAAGATTTGAACTTAACATACTCCCTGTCCTATAAGTGTTGGGCAAAGTCTAAGCAACATAATATATGTTTATGTGTTGAGAGAAACTGTATACACACACACACACACAGAGACACACAAACACACACACACATACACACACACTCACACTCATGCACACTATACTAAAGAAATAACTTTAACATCTTTCAACATCAAAAGTAGAGATTCTAAACCCAGTTTCTCATACTCTGTAACGAGGGAAGACAGTTCCCTGCCTAACAAGCTTTTCAAGGCCAATACACAGATAGCCAATATTCACTAGGTTTAAATTTTGTGTGATTCCTTATGTGTTCTGGGGATCAATAGAAACAGCATCCCCATCTACACTTTCTTTTTTATTGGATATTTTCATTATTTACATTTCAAATGTTATCCCTTTTCCTGGTCACTCCCAAAACTCCCTATCCTATCCCCTCTACCCTTGCTTCTATGAAGATGCTCACTCACCAAACTACTCACTCCCACCTCCCTGCCCTGGTGTTCCCCTACACTGGGGCATCAAGCCTTTACTGGACCAAGGACATCTCTCATTGATACCCAACAAGGCCATCTTCTGCTACATATGTGGCTAAAAGATACAATTCACAGACCACATGAAGCTCAAGGAGAAGGAAGAACAAAGTGTGGGTGCTTTAGTCCTTCTTAGAAGGGGAGCAAAATACTCACAGGAGGAAATAAGGAGACAAAGTGTGGAGCAGAGACTGAAGGAAAGGCCTTCCGGAGACTGTCCCACCTGGGGATCCCTCCCATCCCCAAACCCAGACACTATTGTGGATGCTTAGAACTGCATGCTGAGAGGAGCCTGATATAGCTGTTTCCTGAGAGTCTCCACCAGAGCATGACAAGTGCAGGAGCAGATGCTCACAGCCAACCATTGGGCTGAGCACTGGGTCCCCAATGAAGGAACTACAGAAAGGACTGAAAGGTCTAAAGGAGTTTGCAACCCCATAGAAAGAACAACAATATCAATCAACCAGAACTCCCAGGGTATAAACCACAAACCAAGGAGTACACATGGAGGGACCCATCTACGCTTTCTTGAATGGAGCCATGAGGCTAATGATGGAGAAAGGACCATGTTGATTTGGATGCTAAATGATACTGCTCAATGTATAGTTAGAAATGGATACAAGTTTTTTGAAGGAAGAGGAGCTTGAAAAGACATATAACAAAAACAAATACACTTTATAAATCAACCCATGAAGGTATCATCCAGAGCAATCTTTTGTGTTAATGGATGAGCAGGAATTAGCTTAGAAAGGCAGCAGAGGTGACTAGCCTTTTGTGTCTGCAAAATTTGATCCTGTGATGCTCAGCTCCTGCTAGACAACTTGCTTGCTACTTTGTCTGTATCCCAGAAACTCACTGATTACATTTTGCTTAGAAGTATTGCACATATCTATTTATACTTCTCCCAACAAAAGACCAAATGACCTCCCTTTTGCCATAACATCATTGCTCCATCTCAAGAATCAGTGGGCATCAAGGAAATATCTCATGAATAAAATTTTACCTCTCTATTCTTCCTCCAAATGCCTGACACTTTCACATAATCCATTTATCTTAGTTAAGACTGACAATGTATAGAGCAAATTCCTTTTGCTTCAGTTTTTCTTATGGGAGTTTTATTGATGGTGTTTGATTACCTGACTTTACATTGTAGGGAGAGATTAGAAATGAACACCCCAGTCTCCTTTCATCGACAAGATGAACTTTAATAACTTAGAAAGATTCAAAGGGAATAGATCTTGTGCATCAAAGGTTCCATTCAGGGAAGTACTGTCAGCATACTCTTTTGTAGTAATAACCAAGCAAGTATGGATTCTTTATAGCCATGATTAAGCGGAAACTGCCAGGAAGCTGTATAAAGCTAAGTGGTACTATGTCATGCAATACTAATTCTGTTTGGTTCAGCAAAAATGCAAAGAACTTCAGAGGACTCATCTGTGCAGGCTTCTGCTTTTTGCCCTAATCAGAGAACACACTATGGATTCAAATACTTTCTGTTGCCTAGCAACCACGTGTCCGGGCATTACATAAATAGGGGTGGGGGTATGAATGTACATACTCACTCTCTTCACAATAGGTTAGAAAAAAATCAGTTGGAGAAACAGCTGCAAGTTATAAACAATGAACAAAAAGCCTCTTAAAGTTTGCTCAAGAATGAACACTTTATTAAAACATGTAAAACTTACTTTTATCTCATTACAGCTTCACCCTAGTGCTACTTGTGGTGCAAACTTCCTGTGTCCCTAGTATTTTTTTCTTTTCTAATATCAAAAGCCCTTCACAGAATACAATAATAAAGTTGTAATGATTGAAGTAATAAATTCCTTATCAATAATCAATAAAATTTGTAGTTTTTCCCTTTTAACCTCCATATCATATTTATATAAAAGGTCCTGTTATACCATGTAGAGAAAAAGATATAATACAAAGCCTGGTTCCTGATACACTACCTAATATTTCTAAGGATGCTATGCTTCAAGAACAAAATGGCTTTTTCAAATATACAGAGGGTGTAAGAATACATGTAAAAGTGAAATCTGACATTGGAATATATTAGTTGCTATAGAAAATGGAGGGTGTAAGACTTTCTAATGCCAGCTGGCAAGTTTAACAATAGGATCATTGATGAAAATGTGTGCAGAGGGGGATGGGGAGATAAAAGAGGAGGGGCAGAATCAAGTGTAAGAGCCATGGGGTGGCTGCAGAAACAGGAGAGGGGGTAATGAAGGCAGTAAATGGGGCTGGATGCCTACTGAAAAGGTTAATTAAATCTTTTGTGGCACAGAATTCTTAACAAACTATGTTTCTGAATATGTGCACAGATTCATGCATGCTCTTTGTAAACACACAGAGATGATAATTATTTTCTCATAACATCCTTGCCACACTGCGCTTTAGAACATTTTTAAACAAGGTGGATTGTTTACAAGGAAAGCATCTTATACACAGAACACAAAGAAGTTTGAAATTGCTGACCAACGAATTATCTTAGGAGTCAGAGTTTTCCTTTCAATGTCTTCTAATATTTGAAATCCCAACCAGAAGCACAAACAACACAACAAAACCTTATACCCCTATTAAAAGTGATGACAAAACAAATGAGTTCTTATGAACAATAACAGGGACAAACCTCCAGTTTCCAGCAGCCACAACACTTTTTGGAAGATCGGGAGGCTGTTTTCTAAGTTGCAGAATGGTTATACATCATACCCAGAGAACTCCAGTATCGAAGGTGGCAACACAGTTATTTTCTAGCTTTTGTTCATTCTCGTGCCATGCTATCCTAGAGATCCTCAAAGCTTACAGCAGGTTGGGGATAGAATTTCAGTTGTAAGTCAAAGGTGTAGATGCTGATCAACGGAATCAAGAACACAGAGCTCATCCAAGTTTTGGCATGGTGTCTCAGTCACCATTAGTCTTTATTTCCTGTCTGAGTAGTTTATGCACAATTCCAGTAAAAGGCAATTCACGGCACAAATAGGTTCCATTTGCTTGTTTGGTGTGTACTGAGCCCTAATCTTGAATTTAAAAAGCATTAGAATCCCGCCTCCCCCCAGGAAACCTGGGGTATTTTGGCAAGAAAAATAATAGTATCTGATCAGGCTACAAGTTGAAAGGGTGTTAATATACTTGCTCAGAAAGAAGTCCATCTCTCTATCCCCTTCTGTGTTTAAAGGGAATCTTTTCTCTTGGAAAATCAAAAGAAACTCAGTGGCAGTTTCTTCACCAGAGCCTTTTTTCTATCCCATTTTTGTCAGAAAGCAAAGGAGAGAGACAGAGACAGAGACAGAGACAGAGACAGAGACAGAGACAGAGACAGAAAGACAGAAAGATACAGAGAAAGAGAAATAGACAGAGAGACAGAGATTCACTCGATCCCTAAGTTTTATGCGAAGCTGCCAATGAATTTGATTTCCAAAAAAATAATGCTTACTTCCTATGCGTGTATATGTATATTGTGTGTGTTTTTGCAAGGAAAGTGGAAAGTATGACAGTGTGTTTGTATGTATATATGTGGAGGTGTGCATGTGAATGTGTACAAAGGTCCCCATGCATGTAGGCTCCAGGGGATGTTTTGTATCTTGCTCTGCCCTCGTCTGTCTACCTTATGCCCTAGAGGAAGGTAGCTCAATGAATCTAGGACTAGTTTGGCAGATATTAAGCATCCACAATCCTCCTGTCTACACACCCCATTGGTGTTTGGCTTTTAGGCATGAGTGTGACCATGCTTTGGTTTTTAGATGGGTGTTGGGATTCAAACCTGGTTCTTAGGCACGTACTCCTTCCACCCTCCTTCCAAGCCCCACTTGTTACTGGAGAGACCACACTCATTTATTAAAGCTGTGGCCAGATGTGAATGGATTTACCAACATCATCAAAATAACAACAGACAACAATAATAGTAATCGACACTCCAGGATTCAACCATGACAATGTAACCTGACATCAATCACATCTGCTACTGAGAGTTTTATTGCTGCATGGTCAGTGAGAATCCTTCAATTACATAAGCCTTAGGAACGAATCAAAGATGGGCCTCGGAGCAGTTAGTTGACTCTTCACATCTTCCTTTTGAAAGGTGTGTACACATGCTTTGTCATAATTATGGGGCTAAATAAATTTAGTATTAGAGAACTATCTTTAGTGATACTGCCTACATGAGAAATTGGTCAATCACTATGACTAAAGAATTTATTTAAAGGCAGCATTTTCAAGTCCCTGCCCTGGAATAACACGAGTACTATCTTTTAACTTATAAGTTAAATGTGTTTTGCCATGGATATTGTGAGATTTGGCTGCGCTTACCAGAGTTCTTAATTCTGCTTTTCTCAGAGCTCTTTGAGCTACATTATAAAACTATTAAAGTATGTGTTTTATTCTAGTTTCTGTAGTAAGTACTTGGGGAAAAAAACAAAGATTTCAAAACTGTTGCTTCTAACTTTAGGGCATTTACAATCTAGTTAAAAACATAAAGTTGATAACCTTCACATGGCTTTAATTCAAGGCTGAAAGAATGTCTGAACTAAGATCATGGGGTGAGTAAAAGATGGCTGGCTCTAACTTCTAAGCTGGGTGAAAACCCTTTGTCAGCCTCTCAAAGAAATCAACCCAAGGAAAGAAGAAACAAACAGTCCTCAGGTGGCATCAGTTCTCATGTTGATTTTAGAACTGAGTACTATCTGTCCTCTCTCAGATGACTGCTCATAGCAAGTCATGACTGCTCATAGCAAGGATTGGCCTCAGTTTACAAAATGGATGAGACATTTCAACAAATTTCATCTCCTGGGAGACAGGTCAATTTTTAAGTTTCTTGGATCCAGGGCACATACTGGTTATAAAAGTCACTTGCTATTCAACTATATTTGACCACTATTTCATAAGCATTCATATGTAATATACTGAAGTCTTTGTCCAATTAAGTATAGATTTTTTTTCTAAGTTCTGAAAATCACCTGCTTTTATTAGAACTCATACATAATCAGTCTGGTGAAATTAAAACTTTGGGCATCACTAAGATTTGAATCTCTGTTTTTAACAACCATGCCTCTGATACTAGCTACCGTGTCCCATCTAGTTTCACTATACAGTTAGTACAACCAAGAGATGATGAAGAAAACAATGTAAACTAATAATAGTGAGTGTAACACGGTCTTTTCTACTGCTAAATGATATTTAAAGATCATTGACCAACCTCATTTTACAGGCAATTAAACCAAGGCCAAGAAGGAGCAATCTGTTTGCTGGCCGTTACCCATCTTCCTAGTCAAATGACCCGGTTGACGGATGCTGCCCTGGTCCTATTTTCTTTCTTTAATACATGAAAATGGAAAAGTGGTTTGGAGAATAATGCTTCACTGAACATGCTAATTATTTAAAAGAAAAAAAAAAACAAACTTCTTTCCCTGCTAATCCTTGTTAAGAAAAATCGTTCTAAAGTCTAGAGAAGATATATTTTTCCTGACCTGTAAATACTAGAGCAGAGACTATTGAAACAAAATTTCTTTCATTTCTACTCAAAATTTCGTTACAGCCATATATATATGGAATCACACTTTATGATATTTGTCCCTTAATATGTTTCCCATGATTGTATTCTAGAAATATAACTAGGCCAAGGGGATGCCGAGATATCTGGTTAAACACTATTTTGATATATTTGTGTGTCCCTAGACCTAATTAGCATTTGAATTCATCGTCTAAACAAAGCAGATCATCCTCTTCAGCCTGAATGAGCATCAACCAAACCTGAGTTGCTAAACAGAAGCCAATGAAAGAGGAAGATTCATTCCTTTTCTACCTGGTTGCTTGAATTGAAACATCAATATCTGCCTGCTCTCTGGAGTTCTCATCCTGGAGCTTCCTATTAATATAGTAATCTGCACCACCAGCTCTATTGAGCCCCAAGGTTTAGAATACCTTGACCTCTACCACCACAGTTGCTGTAGTTACTGTATAATAAAATCTGCTATAATGGTAAGTAGCACAGGACCCTCTCACTGCCTTTGGACTTGGTGTTGTGGTGCATTTTTAGCAATATCCAGCCAGCAAATATGAGTTGGTTATGTTCTGTACGATGGATGAGGCTGTGATAACCCCGTGAAAAGTGTTCATTTGGCTCTCTGAATTGGACAAGTCCCAGGTGACTTATGACCTATTCAGTTGCATAGCCATTGCCAGAGCACTTTAGTTAGTCCTCATTGTGGAGTCTAGAACTCAATATTTCCAAGCATTATTGGAGGCATCACAACCTATGGGATGAAGATTAATGATCCTCAAATAGTTTTGTACTCACTCTATCTTCCCTCAGGAAATCCATGCTCTTTCTTTGAGACCTTGACAATTCAGCAAGCGGAGATAGACAATAAAATTCATTTCTGGACAGGATTTCTTTCTACTCCTTTCTACCCAAGCCATCCTGTCTGCTTGTCTCATCCTAGCTTAGAAAGTGAGCTTCATTATAATCTCTCCTAAAAGTAGAGCTTGGAAAGGAAAACTACCAATGAAGATGAAGGCTACCATCACCAGAGATAAGCATAGATATGATGTTTTCCCTCCCATTATGAGGGTACAAAAAGCATACTTTATCTCTAGTATTGAAGAAGGACAAAAGAAACACACACACAAACATAAACACACCCACAAACACACACTCACACACACAAAACAACCTAAGTGTGGTCAATAAACAGAATAAACTTCATATAGAAGAAATTGTGGTACCTCTTACAAAATTCCTGACTAATGCTCCCTTAAATCCACCAAAGTCATGAAAAAGTCTAATGGATTGAGATATTATGATTAGTAGTAGAAAAGGCATGCAATAGATATTTAATATAATTTAATATAAAAGAGGTCATTAATTTTTTTAAAAGGTCAAGTCCAAGCAGAGTCTGGTTTTTAGCTTTAAAATGGGACTGTTTTCCTCCACAGGATAATTGTCAGTTTCTCTTTCTAACAGATAGAGAACTGGTTTTAAATACATTATGTACTCCAAGCGAATAAGCATGTTTGCAAAGGAATCACTGTAGTCATCTAAACAGAGAATACACTGTAGCTAGCCATTAAATGGGAGTGCTAATGAATTTAATATCTATTTCACATCTTGGAAAAACAAATGTTAATAAAAGAAGAAGCAAGTGAAGAAAATACAAAAGGAGGGAAGGAGGGAGGCAAGAAAGAAAAGAAGAAGCAAAGGTAAAAAGGAAAATAAGGTGATCATGTGGTTTTATCCCTTCACTTGCCATATAAGTAGAAATTCATAGGAAGAACCTTGCCAAATGACATCTACTTAGTTCAGGATTCCCTGTCAACATTTAATGCTGAGTACGTGGGGAGCAACTGAGCTGTAAATGTGTAAACACACTCATACTCTTAATATGAATATTAATATGAATATTAAATTGAAATTATTGAAAATGTTTAGCCTAACAAAACAGAAATTCTATTACCCTGCTGAAGTCTTGCTGTTTGCCTATTTTTCAAGTAAAGGTTATTACTGGTCAGTAGGCACTTATATTATTTTTATCTAAACTAAAACATGATATTCCTTATAAGAGAGTGGTCTGCGATGAAGATCTCAGAACACACAATCTTGCATGTGTGTCCATGAACAAAAGGTCACCCATTGACAAAAGTACATCTGGCTCTTTAAATATGCATGGAATAATAGTTCAAGGCCTCTGCTCTGTGGGGTGTTTACTCCCTCTCAACACTTTACCACTGCAAGTGCGATGGTCAAGTCGTTGCCATAGGATACTACCTAAGGCCATTGTGATGATGAGGAAAGATTCTGAGGCAAATGACATCATCTGGGCCTTTGGGTTTCTCTTTATTTCATTTTTATTTTTACAAAAGGCACATTGGAAAGAGATCAAGAAGTGCCATTTGGCAAAACACAGAGAGACGAGGAACCATGGAGCATAAGCCAGTAACCATGGGGCACGTGCCAATTCCAAATCCAACACTTTCACCATTTTCCCACTCTGGCTTTCCTCTCAGGGTGGAAAAGTCAGCTTCCAATCATGGTAATGCTGACTGGAATGCAAGATCACTTGTCCTCTATTTTGCTGCAACCCCAACTTTGAATCTGTAGAAGATTATCTTAAGATTTCCCAGCATTCCCAGCAGGGGTCACTAAGCTAATGATAAATATGAGCTCTGATGTGAGATGTAATCTCTGTTTCCGTGCATGGGAGAGAATGACGCATGATTTCAAAGACCTTGCTGGGGAAACCATGGAAGGACACACAAATGCTTCTCACCACTGGTGACAGAGCTCAACAGTGACTCTAATGGCTGTGCTTCAGTGTGCCATTCAGGGAGAGAATGATGGTCAGCACCTTCACTAGGTTTCCCAGTTCCTAATGATAAGTCTGGTATTGTATCCCTATATAAGAAATCTGCATCACAAAGGCACCCAATAATGGATAGCTAATTGTTGTCCAGCAGTGATTGTATTTCAATTTGGACTTAAGTATCTTGAGAATAACAGAAGCCACAAAATTCCTTTTAGACATTTTGGTTTTATTTTGCAGACTTAATCTTTTTAGTCAGCTTTCATTCTAAGGATCATATTGCCCCCCACCCCCAGTTCTGCTAGTCTTCTTTTTGTTTTCCTTCCTCTCTCACACTGGAAGGGTTTGACTTTCAATAGGACACTTTAATGGCAGCCACTTAAGAGTGAAGCGCTCAGTCAGACCTTTCAAGTAAAAGTATATTTCAGTGCAATTCAGCCCCAGAACCCTTTCTAAAATTCAAAAGACAACAGTGGACAAGGTGCATTGTATACATTGTCAGCCAACAAAGCGAAGGTCACTCCGGGAGCCTAAACAAACTCTCAGGATGAGCCTCCATTATCTCTCTCACCTTGGTATTTTGCTGCAGAATACGGTTCTATTTCTTTTTTTCTTTTTTCTTTTCTTTTTTTCTGATAACTGAAGACTATACTAGGTACAGATTCCTCCAAAAGCAATAGCAGGCACAGATTCCTCATAGTCTCCATGTCTCTTTTTCACTTAAGAAACATTCATCCTCAGGAATTGAGTAAGGAGCCTCTTCAAAGAATTTAGTTTTCTTCATAAAGGAAATGTGTGCTTATTTCCACAACTTCCCAGACTATCAGGATGCAAAGAGCATGCCTGCTAGCCCCAACTGCTTTAGATTCTAAGTATTTCATTATACCTACACCATTTTCTAGATTTAGTCGCTGCTTATTTTCTGTGGTCCTTGCCCACAAGAGAAAGCCCCTGGCAGTGGCAGTTTCATTTTAAAAATAAATAAGCAACAAGACAATATCTTCTGGGAAGGGGAGGTAACAAGTTCATGGACTCAGGCTCAGCCTACAAACAAATTCTAGGCTAGCAAGATCCCGTCTCAAACAAACAAACACACAAACAAACAGAAGCATATTTTGTCGTGAAAGCTCAACATGTATTTCCAAGTACAGGAATGGGAAAATAAATATTATGTGTTTCATTCATTGCCAACTTTGAAGGTTAACAAACAAACAAACAAGCCAACAAACAAACGACCATGGACTTTGATCACAGTGTTTTTAACTACTTAAAAAGTTGAGCACAAATAATTTCCTGGACATATACATTTCATTATGACAATAATAATAATAACAATAATGATAATAATAATAATAATAAAGTCAAGAGAGCAGAAAGAGAAGCCCTTTGTGACTTGTAGGAGCATCACTTCTCAGTGGAACCTCTAGATAATTGACCAGACACTTGAAACACTTGTTTAACTAAACCTTGCACACTTTGAGATGTTCACAAAGAAAGGACTCAGTTTCTCTGCCAAAGACAGACCTTGGGTATTATTAGCACATTTAAACACACCTGGAAATTCTTAGAACATTCTATCTTTATTAAATTACATCATTTATACTTTGATCTCTAAATTCACAGTATAGGCTAACATCGGATTAGAAACAATGTTTTGAACTAACAGCATGAAATTACATACTTACTGTCATCTCTTTCCCCTTATTCAGTTATCCCCAAATGTAACATGAGTATATGTAAAGACGCCGTATTGTCCTTATTTCCAGTCTCCAAGCCACAGTCTATTTTCTAAAATGTCATTTGCTTATTCTCAGAAGCCTCAAATCATGTATTTAGCCCTTCATTTTCAGTACAATTGAAAATTACAGTAAGCATTGGGGGGGGGGAGTCCTATCTGGAAGTTTTCAAATCTATGAAATTACATGAAGCTATTAAAAACTTTGCTTATTTCCTGTTCTTTGCAAACCTCTATCTCAAAAAATAAATACGTAATCAATGCAGTTATCTATTCTGCATGGCATTGTGGTAGGCTGGCAACCTCAGAGTCTTTGATCAATTCATTCATTTTTTTCCACTCATTCAGAAATGAAAAATAGTGGGAAAATGGGGTGTTTAAACGATCCCCCTTAATGAATGTGTTCATCAGTGACAAGTCTTTGAGTAAGTTGGCATGTCCTCAGCATGGCATTGTTCACTTTGAAGTGGTTTTTCATTGTTCTTGCACTCTCCACCAGGGCAACAGAGAGATGACCTATCAAATGTTCCTCCTTTGTCTTCCCATCTCCTTCCCACCCCTCATTTTTTTCTTGTTTTGAACAGACACAATCTGTTCGCCCTCTGGCTCTTCCTCCTCCAAGGGTAGCAGTTGGTAAGCCTGGGCCGCCCCAAAGCCAGTGGCTGTTCTGCACAGTGTGGCTGGATCCCAATTATCCAAGGAGATGCAGTGCATAAATTACTGGATGGTGTTTCTAAAGCTGTCAGGGAGAAATTGTTCCTGCTTCCTAAGGCTGTCAGGGGTAAGGAGGAGAAGTCTGGGGAGATCTCTGACACCCCTATTTCTTCGTAGAGACAAAGGAAGCTTAAAAGTTTCTTGCTATGACTGGGCCACGAACAGGCTCAAGGTTGATCATGCTTACAAGAATTTGAATAACTAACACAGAATTGAGGATACATTTCTAAGATGAAATTCAGTCAAATGGTTAGCTCTAAAAATACGTACAATTAACTTTCTATAGGCTCAACAGCTTATATTTGTGAACATATATGTAAGTGGGTACACGTGTACATGAAATGGCAATCAGTGAAAGAGAGCCATGCATGTAAAGAAGGTGGAAATGAAGCAAGGAAGGAAAAGGGAGAAATACTGTAATTATATTATAAATCTCAAAAATAGAAGGAAACATATGGGAATAAAAGAAACCATATCCTAGTCCCCAAAATTGCCTCTGCTCTGAGAAGCCCTGGACTTGTGAACAAAACCCAGTCTCTTCCAACTTCCTAAACACAATTCTTCTAGAAGGTTCTCTCATCACTGGTTACCCTCTTCATCTGAAACAGAAATCTACCCTTTTGCAAAGCCTCCTTGTTGTTAAAATTCTTCACTCTTTCCTTCAGATTTTGACACAGCCTTCCTATTATGTCATTGGCATTATTTTTTATTAGATATTTTCTTCATTTACATTTCAAATGCTATCCCAAAAGTCCCCTATAACCTCCCCCTACCTTGCTCCTCAACCCACCCACTCCTGCTCCCTGGCCCTGGCATTCCCCTGTACTGGGGCATATAATCTTTGCAAGACCAAGGGCCTCTCTTCCCAATGATGGCCAACTAGGTCATCTTCTGCTACATTTGCAGCTAGAGACATTATTTATAACTGAAGGTTGTATTAGAATGGACCACCTCACAACTAAATACATACCTACAAACATTTACAGTTATAACTTAAAACATTAGTGTCAAGATATTTGAGACTTCTTTTCTTGGTAAAAAGCTATCTTTTTCTACAAGTTATCTTGTAAATGTATACATATTGGGCCTCCAAAAATTGAACTTCTTGGAATAAAATCACCTCAAATGTGGCAGACATTATGATGTATCACTCTTGAGGATTGTAGGGAGGGAATACTGAAGTTATTTCCTTTAGACAAGTTAATTATGAGCTTTCCAAAACTTGTGAGATTTTGTCAAAATACAGTGAGCTGAATTGGTTAAAAGTACTGCTAACCGTACATAAAATAAGATAAAAATGTCAATTGTATTGCAGATTTGATTGACAGACACATTAGTCATAGTTTTCCTTTCCATAACATTACTATTTAAATTACTATTTCTCTTCTTTGCTCTATTTCAAATCGATGTAAATGTGAGAGTTAGCTACTTCAGAGACGAAATTACAGCATCTTGTTTATCAAACCAGAACATAGATATGAGCGCATGCACAGTATCTCATTCCATAAGTTCTAGTTTTGTATTTACACATCATAGAAACAAAATGTATTGTTAGTTCTTATGCCTCTTTCTTAGTCTACATATATGGAAACTTGGCTGTGTCAGGGTATTTAATATGAATGAAGTACACTAACTTTGTTAAATTGGTAGTGAAGTGTTCCATCTTCCATGCAAAAAGGCATGCTGTTGCATTCTGGATCTCTTTCAAAACTCAGGCATTCTTCCTAGTATCACTTTCATGGATAGGAAGTTGCTTTCCCAAGGATGAACATTATACACAAACAATTCTACTACATCTGCCATACAGGAGAAATAAGTCTGTGATCCCCCTATGTTTGGTGGATTAAACTAAACTGTAATTAACAAAACACCATCTAGGCATAAGCCACTTAATCCCAACACTCGACATTGTTCTACCACTAAAAAGAAGCAACTATTGTTATTCAATAGATGGTATAAATCAAGCTCCGTTAAACAGTTACAATTCACCAACTTCTGGATGACATCCAAACTCTTCAAGCACATCTGCTCCACAAGCCAGCAAAATGTACAGCATCTAGTGCAGCACAATTCAACATAACAATTTAAATATTTTATATAATTAATGATATATAATTAAACTTAACATAATTACATTTGGGCTCTCAGAGGTAACTATATTATAATTAGTGCTTCATCAACAAATAGCTTTTCTAAAGCATAGTACAGCTCTTCCTACGTTAGGAAACCATAACCAGAGGGATCTCTGTTATAAAAAATAAATCATGACACAAATGACCATTTTAAAACATCAGCCTTTAGGTGCTGATATTAGAAACATTGCCATTAGAAACATTCTGATATCAGTCCATTGCCATCCCAAATCACATACCAATCAAACCGCTATGTTTTCCCTTCAGCCTTCTGTATGCTGAAAAGGGCTTAACAACAACAACGAAAAAATCCAACCGGGAGATGATACTTTTGAACCTTTGCAGTCAGTTATGAGGGAATCCATACAGAGAGACCAACATCTTGAACTAAGACTTCAACTCAGCAAATATAGCCATCCACGGCCTGACTCTCTTACTACTAACAGGAATTTGAGGTGCAAGTGAAAGACCAGCATCTGCGAGGCTGTGTTGTCTATGCTGTCGGAGAAAGCAGCATGATAAAGTCTATTTCTTAGATGAGAACTGACCCTGTGTGGACTCTTCCCACCTTGTTGGTCCAAAGGAATTGACAGTCACACCACAAGCAAGTATTGACACTAAGATACTTGTTTGTGACATGTAGTTGGCATTATCAGACATAATTTTAAAAAATAACTTTTTTCTCAAGATTTGAATATGACTAAAAGAAAGTTCTCTAATAAGAGACTTCTATTGTAGTGTACTTACATACTTATACAGACATGAATCTTGCTACTTCTATTTCTCTCTATAAATTATTCTATTTTCTTTGACTTATCCATTCTCAGAAATACTTTCCATTATTTTTTCTCCCGTTAAAAATATTAAATTTGATTTATACCATTTTATGTCTATGAGTGTTTGACTAAGTATATCTGTACCACATGTGAACCTGGTGCCTGAGGAAGTAAACAGAGGGTATCTGGTACTCTGGATCTGGAGCTATGGAGGATTATGAGCTACCATGGGATGCTGGGAAGTGGGCCTTCTGAAAGAGCAGAAGGTGCTCTTCACACTGAGCCATTTCATCAGCATCAAAGCAATCGGCATCCACATTAAGTATCAAAGTAAACTTTCAAGATGCAGTCGGAAAACAACTGTCTCCTGCCATTGCCCCATCCAAACGCAATGATTATTTCTGGAGTAACCATTTTCACTTCTCACCCATCCTTCCTTTGCTCTCAGCTTTTCCCTTCCTTTGTGTGTTTATCATTAATATGTTTTTCCTCAATGTTCTAAAATATTATTGTTGTATCCTTTGGATGTGTGTTTTATGTTTTTATTGAGAGTTTGATGGGCTGGTCCTCTCAGTCTGGAAACTCATATTTTCTATTATTATTGTCCCTTTCTGCCTCTGGGCTTACATTCAGGAAGCGCTAATCCTTGGTGGTTGAACTATGAGTACAATGGTTCTGTTAGTCAACTGCACACACCAGCAGCATCAGAGTCACTGGATACCTGTAGTCAATGTCTGTTTTCAGATGGAATCCAAGATATTAATCAACCAGCTGGAACAGCAGACATTATTAATCAAGAACTCTAGGGCTGAGTGAGAGTCTGTAGTTCTTATACATGGAAAATAGAAAATACATTGTTCTATAAAACTTTGTCAGCTTTATTTCTGTATGTTTTGTCTATTATTATTATTATTATTATTATTATTATTATTATTATTATATGAGAAATATCTCCAGTATGAATCTAGCCCTTCTGATATATATTTAATCTATCAAGAATCCAATTATCCATTCCTGATTATAGTTCTTAGTCTTTGAAATATTTCTCCTTTATTGTAAAACTTTTTAAAAAATTTCTTTTGCTTTCAGAATACTAAACATTATCCTGTTATGTTTTAGCTGTCCTCTGTTATCTGTATAGTTTCTATAATTTCAGGTTTCAATTTATCCCCCTTATTCTTAAATATTTAAACATATTTGGAGGCCATTAGATAATCTATATTAAGTTATTTAAAAAGTTCCTGAAAAAATATACATGGATGAGACTTGGCAAGCATAGTCTCCCTGTAGGTGTTTGATGAAAGAAACTCAGAGAACTTCACCTAGATCTATCGCTCTGTGGGAAATTGCAAAGTCTCTTGGTGAGAGTCTGAAGAAGCAGTCTACTTGGCAGTTGAACCTAATAAGGTGATGCTGTGTCTCATGATCTCACTTGTCCTGTACTTGGCCATTCTCCTTTTGCACAGCTGTTTCTAGGCTCCTGGTATCCTTGTCCTCTCCAAGATTTAGTATCTCTAGGAAGTGGGGTTTTTCTCCTTTGCTGCCATGAAGTGAGTTTTCTGGCTCAGCTCTGTGGGCTCAGACAGGTCTACAGATCTTCACTCTACAGTCTTTTCAGTGTGTGTGTGTGTGTGTGTGTGTGTGTGTTCTCTCTTTGCACTTTCTCTCGTGATCAGAGTCACTTGATTCTGCAGTTCTAAATCTTGTGAGGGTTTTGAAGACACCACATGCTTGGTTATTATTTTTTGCATTAAACTGTAGACATTTGTACCCTCTGAGCTTCTTCTGTTTTTATTTATGAAGCCACTTTCTGACTTCCAAAATCATGTTTTCTTTTGCTAGTTTGTCCTCATGATTTTCTTTATTGATATTTTGAGTACTTATCCTTTCAATATTCCCCATTTTTATCTAGTGTGATGGAAAGGAAATTTATAGAACCAGTTTTTTTGTTGTTGTTGTTTTGTTTGTTTGTCTGTTTACAAGTGCTTCCTGTAAGTGGGAACCTTATTGATGGGTATTCTTTCACACATGGTAAAGGTTCATTGGATCTGTGGAAGCATAAATGAGCCTGTGGGGAAGAGCTTTATAAGCTACCTACAAGTATGCTCAGTTCTATAAGAAAGCAAAACCCAGGAAACCTTGACCTTTCTATGTACCCACAAACCTATGAAAATGATGCAGATATCTGATACTAACAAAAGGAAGCCTTGCTCTTCAGTTTGAGTGAAGTCAGACTACAAGAGTCTGTAACTTGATAACAAGTTACAGATATGAACCTTAAGTCTATATTTATAAGTTATATGTAATTGTAGTCTTAGCTTCACCACATAGACTCCATGTGTGACACATGGATATATTTATTTCATTCACATCGACTTTCCATGGCACACAGTGCAGTGTGCATGTGTCTCAGCCGTCCCCATTAGTTCACCTGTTCTCCAGGGCAGATAATTTTATACTGTGTCTGCTTTATCTTCTTGCTATGGTTGCTTGGCTTTGAAGTGACTCATCCTGTGACCACTATAGATTCTCACTTTCATGTTTCATGTGACAGAGGAGTGAGAAGAAGGCAAGAAGTTCTCTATTCAGTCATTCTCCCATTGTGCTGGCTTTCTAGCTTGTCTGTATTACTATGAACAGTGTGCCTCTGAATACAGTTCTGTACTAACATGGCTAGGGAAGGAAACAATCCCATAAAATCCATGCACTGAAGAATGCACTTGTTGTCAAAATTATTATTGTCTCAACAAAAATGGGAAGAAATGAACCAATACAATGTAGAGATCCTCACATACATTGACAATTTGATATATCTGTTTTGACACTTAAATTTGAGCCCTATGTAGCAGTAATAATGACATGGACTTAGAAAACTAACTCTTACATCTTCTAGACATTGGCTAGACTGCTGAGAGTTTGAGGACAATAACTTTTGGTCTCTTTTCGTGTTCTAAACAATATGAAATTGTAAGACGCAGATAGATCTTTTAATCATTGCATTATAATGCTTTAATCTGTGAAATGGGAAAGGTAAAATTCAAAATATCCAGGAAGCATTCCACATGATTTTTACTGTCGAGTCAGTCTTTCTGAGTCTGCATTTGATGACAGTACTCACATTGGTTTAGTAGTCGAATATTTTTGAAAGGCTTAAAGGATCTTCTCTCATTAAACTTGAAACTTTTAACTAGAACTTTAAAATCGTGCATTAGAAAGAAATGGATTGGATTCAGCAATCCAAAAGGATTCACAGTGCTCTAATGAAAGCAAATGTGAACATCTTTGGGAAGGCTGCATGACTGAATTCAGTCCAGTGCTCTGGAAGTGTGCACATGCGCAGAGGTGGCACTTGCTGAGAGTCATTTGTTTCCTGGCTATGTGAGTTCTTATTAGGATGACTTTTTAGATTAAAATTTTAAATAGCTTAAGTCAGTGAAGCATTGCACAAACACAAATATAAATGGGGCATTGGAGAATGCAAATGAGCCTTCTCAACACTGGGTTAAGATATTTGCTTCAGAATCCCTGGATGCAATACAGTATAGTCCTGCACCAGACAGGGTGCTAGCTAGATTCCTGTAAGCACTCACATGACTGGGCCTTTTTTTCCTTTATACAAGGCCCTGGGGGATAAGATTATGATACTGTGGATCATAATCTTCTACAAAGGTGAGTGGGTTATTTTTTAAACCCCAAGTGAGGGTTGATTAATCTGTAGTGCTGTGAAGAATAAAACTACTCAGTGCTATCCTAACACGTCATTGAATCACATCTGTTTCTGCTATATTTCATTGTTTATTATTCTGGTGGTGGAGAAGGTGGATACATCAAATTTGGACAAATGATGAAATGCTAGACTTTCACCAAATGTCTATGTATGATTGCCATGAACTAGAACATGGTCATTCCAGATACATTCTTTTTTTGCTTTTAAGTAGTCACTTAAGCTTGTCAAATAACAGTCAGTCAGTTACCTTTACTGAAAGGCAAGCAACAGATTAACTTGAATAAACACTATTGACTTAAATTCTTCTGGAATCAAAAATGTTTAAATATATGGTTCTCAACCTATAGTTTGCAACCCATTTGAGGGTTGAAGGAGCCTTCTTTCACAGGGGTTACCTAAATCCATTATAAAACACAGATGCGTATATTTTAATTCATGACAGTAGCAAAATTGCAGTTATAAAGAAACAGCAAAAATAATTTTATGGCTAAGGGTCAAAACAACGTGAACAGTTACATAAAAGGGTCGCAGCACTAGGAAGGTTGAGAACCACTCATGTAGAATGAAGGGGATGAAATACGACTTCTCTTTTTAACCTTTGCTTTTAAATGTATATATTTATTGACAAATCCATAAAATTTACCACTTTGAAGTATAAAATCAGTGTAGTTTAAAATCATCATAAAATCAAATTTAGCATATTGTCACAGCTATATGACTATCATCAATAACCGATTGCATATTTTCATCTCATAGGAAAGAATTACTGAAAGAGTCAGATGCAGATGTTTACACCCAACCAATAGACAGAAGCTGGTAATCCCTATGGTTGAATTAGGGAAAAGCTGGAAGCTGAGGAGAGTGACCCTATAGGAAAACCAGCAGTCTCAACTAACCTGGACTCTCAAGATTGCTCAGACATTAAGCCACCAACCAGGCAGAATGTATCAGCTTATATGAGGCCCCAGGCACATATAGCAGAGGACTGCTAGGCCTTGACTCAGTGAAAAAATGTACCTAACCCCCAAGAGACTTGAGGCCCCAGGTAGTGGGGAGGTCTGGGAGGGGGAAGGGTGGGGATTGGGGACATCTTCTTGGAGATGGTGGGAGAGGAGGTATGGGATGTGGAACAGTCTGAGGGTGGACCTAGAGGGGAATAAAGACTGGACTGTAAAAAGAGATTAAAGAATAAAATCAAAATTAAAATAAAATCCTACTCTTTTCGTTATTGCTGTTTAAATATAAACAAATGTTTATATATTTTTAATATAGCATAGACATGTATTTGGGCAAAAGGCCTGGATAAAGTTTATTATACATATTTTATTCATTTTTATTAATTATACATAAAATATGCTTCATTATTACATCTCCATGCATATAGACATTTTATATTGACCATTTGACCCCAGTCACCCATACCTGTCGCCCTCCTTTCCAACTAGCCTTTCTTCTATTTTCACGTCTTTTCCCCCATGTGTGTGACTCAATGTTTTTCTTCCTGGTTGTTTATAGAAATACAATGTGTGCCTTGCCAGTAGCTACTACTAAGATAATGCAGCCTCCTCCAACATCAACAATTATCTGAATATAAGTTTTCAATCCTGATTAGTGCTCCCTTTAAAAGAGCCATGGCTTATGAAAGGGAACTCTTGAGTGCTAGGTGTAGGCTGTGTCCCTACTGTCAGCTAGAATAACACAAGCATAGCTACTGCTCTTGGTTGCCCAGAAGAACTATGCAATGAGAAGTCACAGCATACAGTTGTTGCAAAACACAGTGAAACAAAGTTTGAACTGTGGCAGGAGCTTCTCCTTGCTGGCTAGCCCTGTGGCCAAGAAGGTACTAATTCTCCTGGCTGCTGGAGGACAATTGTTTCTAATCCTCCTACACAGTTTTGGAACTTGTATGTAGCAATACCAATCATCCCCAAATGATTAGCCCATTCATACAATAGTGGCAAGTCTATCAGCTATTTTCAAACAGCAAGTATCTTCATTACCTAGAGTCCTTGAGAAAATGATAACATATCAAATGAAATTTCAAGAATGACTCTTGCTGTCTTTCTCAGTGGACTGTAGGTATAACTGCAGTCTAGATCAACAGCAGTCAGCTCCCTACGTAGATTCGTACCTAAAACTTGCTTTGTGACAATGAAAATACTTTCTTTCTTCCCCTTATATTGTAGTTCAGAGAGGGATCACATCTGACTCATAATAAGTGAGTCCCAGAATCAGAGGGAGTGTACCCCATTCATAAGTAAGTGCTGATACTTGAAATTCTAGCCAGAGCAATAAAACAACTAAAGGAAATCAAGGGGATACAAATTGGAAAGGAAGAAGTATCACTCGAGGATGGGATGATAGGATTCATAAGCGACCCCAAAAATTCTACTAGAGATCTACAGCTGAAGGCAGGATACAGAATTAACTCAGAGAAATCAGTAGCCCTTCTTTATTCAAATGGTAAACTGGCTAAGAAAGAAATTAGAGAAACTATACCCTTTACAATAGTTATAAATAATACAAAATACATTGGTGAAACTCTACCTAGCAAGTCAAATACCTATATGGCAGACGTTCAAGGCATTGAAGAAAGATATTGAAGAAGATATCTGAAGATGGATGAGATCTCCCATCCTCATGGATTGTGTCTTAGTCAGGGTTTCTAATCCTGCACAAACATCATGACCAAGAAGCAAGGTGGGGAGGAAAGGGTTTGTTCAGCTTACACTTCGACATTGCTGTTCAGCACCAAAGGAACTCAAGCAGGTCAGGAAGCAGGAGCTGATGCAGAGACTATGGAGGGATGTTACTTACTAGCTTGCTTTCTTCCCCTGTCTTGCTTGGCCTGCTTTCTTATAGAACCCAAGAATAACAGCCCAGGGATGGCACCACCCACAATGGGCCCAGCCCCATTGATCACTAATTGAGAAAATGATGTACAGCTGAATCTCATGGAGACATTTCCTCAACTGAAGTCAAGTTGACACACAAAACCAGCCAGTACAGATTGGTAGGACTGACATAGTCAAAGTGACCAATGTATCAAAAGTAATCTACAGATTCACTGCAATTACCATCAAAATTCCAATAGATTTCTTTACAGACTGAGAGAGCAGTTCTCAACTGCATACGGAAAAACAAAAACAAAACGAAAAACAAAACCAAAAAGCCGAGAAACCCAATGGAAAAAACAACCAACCGAAAGAAAACAAACAAACAAACAAACAAACAAACAAATGAAAACAATTTTGGAAAAACTATGCTGAACAATAAAAGGAGGTATCATACTCCCTGACCTCAAGCCATATTACATAGCCATAGTAATAAAAACTACATGGTATTGGTATAGACAAAGACAGATTGACAATAGAACACTGATCAGATATTGATCATAACCAAAGACCCTGAAGTAAACCCACACATTTATGGACACTTGATTTTTGACAAAGAAGAGAAAATCATACAATGGAATAAAGAATTGCATGTTCACCAAATAGTGCTGATCTCACCGGACGTCTGCATGTAGAAAAATGCAGGAAGATCAATATCTATCCTTCTGCACAAAACTCAAGTCCAAGTGGATCATAGACCTCAAAGTAAAACCAGACACATTAAATCTAATAGAATAGAAAGAGGGGAATTGCCTTGAAATCCCTGTTATAGGAGACAACTTCTTAAACACAACACCAATGGCCCAGGCTCTAAAATCAACAACTGATAAATGGGAGCTTCTAGAAGGCAAAGGACAGTGTCAAGGACAAAACAGCAGCCTTCAGATTGGGACATTATCTTCACCAACACTACATCTGACAGAGACTAATATCCAAAAATGTATAAGAATTTTGACACCAACAACCCAAATACCCCAACTGAAACATGGGGTACAGAGCTAAACAGACAATTCAAAAACAAGAATCTTGAAGGGAACTTGACAATATCATCGTGAGTGAGGTAACACAGACCCAAAAGGACACGCATGGTATGTACTCACTGATAAGTGGATATTAGCCATAAAATACAGGATCCCTATGCCATGCTCTACAGACCCAAAGAAGCTAAGCAAAAAGGAAGGCAGAACCGAGAATTCTTGAATCTCACTTGGAATGGGAAATAAAACACTTATAGGAGGCAAGTGGAGGAAGGGAACTGGGCAGGAAAGGGGACTGGGAGGGGAATGTGGATGTTTAGGATAAGTTGTGGGGAGAGACAGAGGAATGGTCGGAAGGCTATG